>NC_092015.1:7771726-8075668 GCF_042242105.1 Pempheris klunzingeri | reverse complement strand
TGTTTCCCCAGAAATCACATGCAGAGATTTCTAGACATATTTGTTGATTTTCGCTTTACGAACATGGCAATTTTGGTTAATCAGTGTATGTTTGTGTGCACCCCTCATTTTTGTCCATCTGTATATGTTCAGGGGAGAGGATTAGTTAGCGCAATATGAAAAGTTTTAAGATTGAGAGAAAAGAACAGTTGAATGCAAATCCCCCTAGAAAGCTGCTGCTAAATCTTGATGTTCCATTGAATTTGAGCTTTAAAGCCTCTGCAATACCACTGGGTATGCCGTGCATGTAGCCTAAATGGCCTTTGTGAAGTGGTGAATTGTGAGCTCAATTTCCCATGCACGCTCATATTTTCCCTTTCCCATTTGAGACAAGATATTGGAGATGATCCCCCTATTCTGGCAAGTGGCCGTTTTTAATGGAAGCTATTTAAGCTCTTTCATTTGTCAGTCAGTCTAAAGAGTGAGTCTCCAACGGTGGCTCGATGTGAGGCTGTAATTGTCAGCGTCCCCCTCTGCCCGATGCGCAGCCCAGCGTTTTGCATGTGAAAGGATCCTGAAAGAAGACGTGAGCGCTGAATTAATACCCAAACCGCCTTTTGTCTCCATCACTTTGGCTTCTGCTGCCACGAGACAGTGAGGCACAGACAAGCAGACAATCGATGAGGAAGAGGAGAGGAGGAAGGAGGGGTCTGGTCACTTTTTTTTAGCTTCTGTCTAAGTAGAAACTGCATCATCCAGCTCAGGGTGTTGAATCCACCTGTGGGTCCCTTTCTCTGTGTCCATCTATAATGAAGAGTCTTAGAAAGACTAATCTTTAACAATAGCTACATCTCTTGCAAGAAATAGTCCAATATGTTGGAGGTGCTCGAGCTTAGATTCAATGTAGAATAACAAAACAAACATCGACACACTCTGATTTAGAGAAACAGATTTCAATAAATCAATGCTGCACAGATCTTTAGTTAGAAACACATTTCCAACTAAATACAGCACTTCCTTGTTTGAATATATTCAGAGTGCTGCATCATTGTGCCCATTAGTCTAATGCTTTGCTCACACAAACTTAAACACAAGAGATGTAACAGGATGGCACTCACTGTAAATTTAACCATAAAAACATGCTGATGCTGCCTGCTAATGTCCATTTAACTAATTATGTGAACCAATTGGCTGCATCAGTGATGATTTAGGTGCATCTTACTAAAGAAGGTGAATACTGTCTGAAAACTAGTATATTATATTCTGTACATGCAATTAATTTATCATTCTGTAGAGATCTGTCAGTGAAGGATCAATGTCTTAATCCAAAGTTGTAAAACAGTAAACATGAAAACTTTGGAGGGGTTTAAATACTATACTGTAATAGGGACTGTGTCTGTTTGTGTGAATGCACTGTAAAACACTGAGGAGGTAGCCAGACTGTGTGCTGTGCTGTAGAGACTTCCCAACACTGAGGTGTGTATGCGTATCTGTGTTTGTGATATGAAATATTAATGTGCATTGTGCTTCTAAAGCAGAAGGTCAGGTGCGTGGAGAGAATATGGATGGAGTCTAAAATAAGCGTTAAAGTCAGGAACAGGATGGAGTAACTTTGCTTCCATATACAGAACTTCTGCCACCTTTTCAGCTTGATTGGAAAGAATTGCTCACTAATTAGGCAGCAATTTCTAATACGACATCCTTTTCAAGTTCTTATACAAAATGTTTGCCTGCATGTCGGCATCAACATTCCAGCCACAGCTGCCTATATGGTCCTGGTCTACCTTTCCATTTACAGAAACGATAACCAAGCTATGATTCTACAGACGAGCTGATAGTAGTCTGTCAGGCCGGCCCGGCATCTATTGTGTTTTTAGGAAATGAAATGCTGCTATTTTATGAGTTTCCCCTTATCTCCTCTTAATGTTGTTGTCCCACCTGTAGCCTCCTAATCTCCACAGGCACTCTTAGCCTAGTTCCAACATACTCCTGCCTACTGCACAGGTAATGATTTGGATAAGAAATGCTAGGGAACGTTGACAGATAGGACTACTGTCTAGACTTATGGAGTTTTCCTGTTGTGATATAATAGTGAGTAAGCCCAAAGATTAAAAAAGAAAATAGGCCTGTTTTGGCTCCAACAGGAGTTATGATTATACGTTAGCAAAAGTTTTTGCTCAATGTTTGCCTTTCTGTATGATTATTACCTCCCTAAACCTTCATTATGGACATCATAGCATTTTTTTCCTCTCCTGGATGGCTTGAGGTAGATGGACCAGGTGCTCTTAGTAGCAGCAAAGCCTCTGTTTGATGGGCTATAAGAGGTTTTCCTGGCCAAAGTCCCTGCACTGATGATCATGTCCAGGTAATAAGCCTGATATACAACCCCATTTCCCTAATGTTTACAGCAGCTACATGCAGCTTTAATTAACGAAAGAGGTGCTCCTGTTGCTCCAGAACATCTGCATCTGATCAATTATTTTCATTTAGAAACGCACAAATACACACACTTGATGATAAAAGTCAAATGGAAAACGACTTTGAAGCAGCAAATTTTCCTAATGAAGGCTGAAATCAGGCAAAGAAACATGAGATTAGTCACTGTCAGCACTAAATGCCACCCAGGAAATGGTGTACACAAAGACAGTGGGAAATTAATTTGGAACAAAAAGCCAGTGGCACATTTCCTACCCTTATCGCTCCACGTGAACTTCACGAGGAGCAGGATGACATTGGTTTTATTACCGCGGAGCACTGATGAGGAGCTGGATGAAGGAAAGTGCTGACGAGAGGGAACGAGCGAGTGATCAGTCACTGGCTGGGTGCCCATCACAGCCGCTCAAGGATGCTGAGAGGACGTTGGCCTCTGTCATGTGATTGCCTGCACGAGGAGACCTATGGCGGGGCCAAGTATGGGGGGTTAAACACACACAGCTGGGCTACAACATTCAAGAAAAGGGAACACCCTCATGCACAGACACAGGCACACACATGTATACACACACACATGTATACACACACACTGCACATTCAGCTCACATTTGTTGGTATAGATAGCTTGATGGTGATGATGATGATGATGATGCGCTGATGCTGGTAGAACCCCGACAGCATTCAGGTGACTTATGTCAAGTGTCTTTTCTGTTCTTTTTCTCCCTCCTCTTAAATTCCATATGGTGCACTTCCCCCACTCTGTCTGCCTCATATTAATGTCATGTCTGCGACAGTAAGGGCGAACAGAGCAGACCTGCCACTACCATCTTCCCATTCTTTGCTGAGTTTTATTGCCTGTGTCTGTCACACCTTCAGGCTTTGGTGCACAAGTGCAGCTGTGTACTCAGCATTCGCTTTTATCAGCTCCGTGGAGTTGACTAAAAGAGGCGTAGCTTGAAGGTTACAGTGCCCCATGAGCAGCAGCTATTCAAAATGATATACTGATATATCCTTCACGCCCATTTTATTGGTATAACATTAGTATTAGTCAAAGTTGTTTATGCCTGAATAGATTTGATGGTTAGTTAATTGCCACTGTTTGAGAATTTCTGGCCAGTTTATTAGGTCTGCTGGCTGGTGGTTATTAAAAAGTAAAAGACAGCATCAGGCAGTCAAAGGTCCTGCACACAGACACAAGCCTCATTAGCATCATATGTTTAAGTGTCGACCTCTCATCCCCAGATGTTTCAAAGCTCTTACAAGTTTCGAGATCTCTTGTGAAATGTTTTCCTTAGCAAAAGCGACCTCTTGATTTGATAAACTATCAAAACCAAGTCTGTCATGTTACAAAGTCTTTCAAAGTCAAACCAAATTTCTAAACTTTTTAGTATGAAATTCCCTCTTTCTGTCTCTTGTTTTTGTACTTGTACTTGCTGCAGTGGTGAAACAGCCACACAAAAAGGGAATTTTGCACTGAAAAGAGGACGACTTTGGAAGGTAGCCACTTGCTTTGACTAATCCAGGCTGCTGAAGCCTCATCTATAGAATGCCTTTTAGCCTCTCTGCACAGAAAGAGGACTGTGGGTTTTCTTGCCTGTCACTTGCATTAGAATTTCAATATAAAGAAATCTCCTCTGCGCCACCATGAACAGGAGGAACACATAGACGCCAATAACGCTGTCAGTGTACATACTGACATGAGTATTGTTTTAAGACCGACTCTGTAAGAACAAGCAGTCTATTTGTCTAAACTGAGTTTACAACATGCTTGTAAGACTTCTATGAGAAAGCTGAGGTGAGCGTGAAATATATCAGTGTGGCGAAGAGGAGGATTATATAAAAGAGGGACTTGGAGCAACTTTTCATCAGGAGTCTTTATAGCACATCTTAGATCTCAACAGTGTCTAGACTTGAGTTCCATGAAATAACATTTATGCCCTTTTACTTAAAGCTTTAGTGAAAAGGTTTAGTCAAATTGCATCAAGTCATTTAAGAAATAATAAAACACATCAGATTATGAATATGACCTACTCGTGTCATCAATCAACAGGCTCACAACATGCTGATGTGTAATAGCTGTGTGTAACGACACAATGGCTGCTGTGGTGCTGTTAAAGGACATTGCTGTGCCAGATGAAGGACAGAATGAGTCTGGTTTGTGTCCAAAGATGGTGTTTCAACATCCATCTGTGGCTAACTGTGGGAGTGGGCTCCTGCACGTGTGCATAATTTCACAGTGAATGAGCTGCATGATGAGTGAGATATACACTATAATGAGATGTATGACAATATGTATGCAGAGGATTACACATTTGGTGCAAAGACTGCTTATGCATTCGCTGCCATTTTGAATAAGCAGACTTTTACTGGCTTCTCCAACAGAGTTTTTTTGCACCTGGCCCAAGAGATTTGGCAAGGCTGTGATAGCCACACTTTTCTACCATAGCTATCACATTTGCATAGATGAACGTGAAAATGAACAGTATGGACAGGTATTAATGGTTAAAGACTTCTGTTGGGAAATCTTGTGAGCACTGTGGCAGATTTGTGAGGATATAAAACTCGACAATGGCACAATACAGCCTCTTTAGCGTCTGCGAGATCATTCTGTATTCAGCATTTTGACTGAAATTAATTACCTTCAGTGGCCTTTATCACTATGACAATGCAGGGAGATGTGAAGTGGACAGTGTTGACTTCATTATTTCTCATTTCCATATGAACAACAGTGCTGAAGAGGCCTTAAACCTGCCTACTCACCTCTGCTCTGCTCATTAAGTGTGCAACGCCAACGCACGCACGCATGCACACTCAGAGTTACTCACACATTCCTCTTCCACTCACCCGTCCTAAAACCAGCACATTACCATAGATAACTGCCCTTCACGATCTCCGACAGGTCTTTTTTCTTCTTTCTGTCTGTGATACAGTATCAGATTATCTAGATGAAGTGCTGGCGGGGACAGGGGGTGTGAGGGACAGTGTCGTTTGCCAGGGCCACTCATTAATTGGCCACTGGAATCTACAGGATTTCGACTTATATGGATTGGGGCCAGGTGGCGGAGGAGGTCCAGGGTGTCTTATCAAAAAGGAACGCTGCTGCTCCAGGCCTTTGTGTGTTGGGTCATTAATCTTGCTGTCAGTGAACTGTCATTCGAAGTATCTTTTGCCTTGTCCTCGCCCTTTTCTCTCTTCATCCTGACCGCCTGGGGTTGTGAGCACAGCAAAGGGTGGCCACGCTCTCTGAGGCTTCCACCCATACACCACTCATCTAATCACTTGATCAGAGCTGTGTTTGATGATGAGTGGAGGCGGGCCCGAGAGACCCACGGGGTGGCTCATCTTTACCTGTTACTGATTGAAGCCAAACTACACAGCATACTGAGTTTTTCTACCGTTACATGTTGCACAGTTGACTTTTTGTCATTCATACTGTGAAATGACATTCCATTTCTGTACAGCCACAGTAAAGCACGGTAAATATTTTTGCATGCTGAACAAGTGGACTGTGGTAGAAACTGTCCTCAGAGTGTGCTGACATGGCCGTTCTGTGCATGTCTGAGGGAGAGGCCAAGGTGCTGAGCTCATGTTTCCTGACCCAGCAAGCAGCAACAGCAGTAAGTGAAGCATAGTAATGAGGCCAGGACCACTAAACTCTCACTAAACAGAGCTAAAGTCGCTTTCTAACTGTGCTCCATAGAAACTCCCACTTTAAATAATGCTCTTTAATCTTTCATTCATGTGCTTTTGTCAACGTGGCTCCTTCAGAGAAAGTGTCTTGTGCTCATCATACCAGAGAAATGAATTATAGAATTGAAAGAGAAGGTTATTTATGAGCTGTGATGAAGCGTGATTTACCTACGGAGCAAAATTAATAACGACAATGAGATGATTTTCTCGCCCTGTATGCCCAAGCTGCTGCTGAATTTCCTTTAAGTGCCTATTTCAGGATGAGTATGTGTATCAGATATTTCAATCTTTCATCCATCTTCTTTTGTCACTTTCAGTTACATTTCTGAGACAAACTTGTGATGCATGTAAAATGCAGGCGCAGATTTTTGTGTGCTCTTTCTCATGCATCACGTGGGGTTTGTTTAAAGATGGTGTACTCCCTAGACTTTAATACTCACTGACAAGAAGCCAGTCAGCACTGCGCCTTATGTCACAGTACTATACATAGTCTCCGATACCCTGTGACAGTAACAATAACGGATGGCAGGAGACTCTCTTTTTAACAGCACCAAATGTATCCAGCCTAGCAATTACAGACTTTAATGAGCCCTTTAATGACAGATTTAACACTTGTCTTATAATTTTATAGTAGCAATATAAATCGATGGAGAAATCTCCCTGCCATTTTGAAAAAAAGCCTCCAACTGATCCCTGTGAAAGACACCGGCACTCTGTCCGTTTAAAAGCGCATAGATAGTCATTAGGGATGTGAGTGTGTCAGTGTGTAAGGGCTTTACAGCGCTGGTCAGCACTGATTGCTCTGGGAGGGAGCTGCAGGGTTATGTCAAGGTGACTATGTCATTGTGTCATTCCTGGGCGCCCTCATGCAGAACATTGCTTATTTATACATCTGATTTCTCTATTCAATTGGATTTTGCTGCTCCCACGACAACGAATCAAGCCGAATTCCCCAAAGAAGCCTGACAATCAATAGTGAGGTAGCTGACGCAGCGCTCTGGGACGGAGTGTGAGTGAGGAGCTGACAGGGCTCACATCCCTCCTGTGTGACATGTCCTCAGTACATCTGACATGTGCCGTCAAACACCACACCAACTCCTCGCTGCTATACCGCATCAGCGCAATAGACGTCTGCAGTGAAGATTTACACTGGTTTCATTCTATTTCATTACATTTTTTTTTTGTTGGGATAGTGACATGTTTGCCAGGCCAGCTTTTTTACGCACCCACTTTTACTGCATGTACTGTATTTGTACCTGTCGTTTGGCTGGTGCATGTGGTGGTGTCTTCCACTACCAGAGCTTTCAGATGTCTTGACATTTCCAGATGTTTCGGCTCTCCTGCCATATGTTCAATGAGAACTTAGCCGCTTAGTATTGATTTACAATCAGTCATGTGGTTATAGCACTGAGGAATTCTCCCCATGTCTAGAAACCGAGAGGATAGATAATGGATAAATAATGAGGAAATGGAACCTTCCGCCCTCATGTGAGTCGAAATAGCATCAAACTAATGCTTCTCTGTGCAATATGCATTTGGCTAAGATCACTATCTGCTCTTTGCTTTATATATCTGAACTACTCTTCTTTCATTCTGCTTTTGCCCACGCAAGCAGTGTGGCTCTAGGGACGCCATTGTTGGCCTGTTGGTCAGTCCACCGCTTTGGTCCAGACTGAAAGACTTCAGACGATTTTGCCTCTGGTGCATAGGTGTCCAGATTACAGTGCAGTGCATGTCATACCCAGTGTTTCAGTTTTTTTGCACTGAGTTCCTTTACCCAGAGTATTTACTGCAGTGCTTGATTTGTCATCTTCAGCTAAACAGCAGTTCTGGAAATCTGGAGCCATAATAAAATCTATACTCCACATTACCAGAGTCTAACTTTCATTTTTATACAGTAGTAGTTCACCATTAGATGGTTTCAGGTTAAGCTATAATCCAAAAAGCACCTCTGCTATACTAATGGACATGTATTTGCAGACACTGTAGTGCTTTGCTTGTGCTTCAGTGTAGCCGTATGTTCTGAAAAGTCATTTCTATATAATTTCAGTGCATCTATGAATTTAGGCCAATTGTACTTTTGTGTCACTGGCTGTTTTTTTGGCACATCTCAGTTTTTATCATATACCTAAACATAACTTCTACAGCTTTCTTTACCTGCCATTGCTGACGGCTCTTCATTGACCTATAGTGCAGCACTGGAACTGTCACACACACTAATTTAGTAGTGACAATCCATCACCTAGAAAAGGCCCCATGGCTTTTAGTGTATTAACACACATTAACACGTCCCTCTATGCTGAGCCAACCCCCACCGCATCCCACCTGCCAGCCCCTCTCTGACCACTGATGAAGGAATAGTGAAAAAGACGTTTATTGTTCAGTACTATTGACCTGCAGATTCAGAGTGATTTATCCACCTTTTTATTGGGATTGTTGTTTTCAGTGTGTGTGGAGGTTTTATGTTCAGTAGTACCCCTGGAAAATGCCCCAGTGCTGCTACATATCCAGTGGCCTCTGACTTGATTTATCTGTTTAAAGAGGGAATTGAAGAAAGTGGGAGAGCTGTGACATTCCGGTCCATTCATCAACGTAAAGGCCAGTTTCCCCTTGAAACAGGGGTAATTCCAGCAGAGCCCTAAGTGCACCGCTGTGGTCATCAGGAAAAACTGAAAACGGTTCATCTGAGAGTAATGTGCTGCACACTTCAAGAATACAAAGACTCAGGTGCTGTCCTTCCTTCCAGGCAAAGCAAGCTTTAACCTGCACACCACGTCTAGAGCCTTTACTTAAACATATCATACGGTTTACCCTAAGGTGGAGGGCGCAGGGAGGGCTACATCTCTTTATACCCAATTAAGCTTGCCACAGGAGGTAGATAGTCCCGGCTGAAACCTCCTCTCCCTCTGTGCCCCATTAGAGCACTGAGAAGCCTGTAGAAGTCTGAGTCCCTGGTGGACAGAACCCCTGACCTAGAGCCAAGGAGAAGCTCTCCAGCTCCACTCGCCTAAATATACAGACGTGACTACAGAATAAGAAGTTGCCTCCAGTTTAAGAGAGACAGAGGAGGCTGTATAGTGTGTGCTTGCATGGTTGTGTGTGTGCCAAGAGAGGTGAGAGGCCACTTTTTATTTTTAGAGAACAGAGTATGTCTGACACAGGACCGGAAAACAAGGTAAAGACTAAAATGTAACAAGCACACCTGAAAATTGAAAAAGCTCAAACGCAACCTGAAATGCTCTCTCAGTAGACTTGCTTTGTCTTCCATTCCTAACGTGAGCATCTCCATGAGCACGACTACTTATTTGTTTATTTTTCTATCACTTTGTCAATGTGCTGTCCTGCACTGAAAAGCCATTCCCATAGCCATACACATACCTAAATCATGACAAATGCTCCGGCATGCTTACCCAGTGGTTTTGCATCAGTCATAATTCAATGTCTCCTGCCTTCCCACCCATCTGGGATCGGCTGGCTCCAACAGGGGAGACGGAGTCGGTGCTGCCAGTGTGCTCCAGCAGCACAGGCCCATCTGTCCCTGCCTGCAGGCTATTGTGCCCATCCTCAGCTGTCTCACATTCAATGACCATGCAGACGAAAGGGGAGAAATACGCCTCCAACAGGCACTTCTATCCACCTCCAACTCTGACAAGTCTGCAGGTGTGGGGGTGTCTAGCAGATTGTCTGTTGCCCCTGCAGCCCGCACCCACGCAAGTCCCATCTCACACACACACCGAGTGAGGCTATCTTTGTGTTTGCAGTAGTGATTAGAATCCCAAGGGCAAATGGTATAGATTAATCACAAGCATTACCAGCTACACCCTTTACTCCAGCTACAAACTTTCTTTTTTCACTGATACCTCTATATAATTGTTAATCACTGATTAGGATAATGGTTTTTTTTCCTCTCCTTTGTGTCACTTGACCAACTTTATCCCCAAAGCATCAACTTTCCAGCAAAGAGCAAGGATTTAGAAACTATTAATTTCTTTAAGTGACATTTTCAAACAGAAAATGAAGTGTGAGGTGCTAAATGTCAACCAGAAAGGCATATCACACGTTCTGCTTTGTGCTCTTGTCTCAATTTATTTTGCACCTTGTGTGAACTTAATTCATGCCATTTGAGTGCTGGATGATAAAGATTGAGACTTAGTTTTCAAGATAGGTCTGCGATCCCTTTAATTTCATCACAAGCTGTTAATTTATTGGGACTCACACACTGAAACGGGGAAAGTTATCTAATTACAGAGGGTCAGATTCCATCACGTGGGGTACCATTAAGACGTTAGACGTGCCCACCAATGGTTTACCACATGGTGGTAGGAGTGGCTGAGGGATTCATGTGCTCTCACTAAGCCAGTCCAAGTTGTCAAAATAAAGCTGAATTAGCTGTACTCCAAACCCCCGCTTACTTGGTTTACTAGGATAATGGGAGGGAGGGATCTTTAAACATATAGATCGTAACTCTGCATGGAGATTATTCATTTTGAACATATAATCTCGGCGTAGCCTTCAAGGGCTGTTGGCTCCCACACATCAAGACCGAGGCGGCAGCAATAATACTGGCTTCTCAAGGCCAGAGACTTTCTCATAAGGAGGAAAATTTGGCGTAATTGGATATCAGGCCTGCTGCTTGTGAGATTGCTTTGTTAACCACCTAAATAAATAGGATGGCCAGAGTTTTGGTGTTCCTGACTGCAAATAGGCCTGTTAGGAGGGGGAGAGAAACGGAGCGACAAATGACGAGAACGAACAACAGAGAGACATGAGTCAGAGGCTGACAAATTAAGAGTCAGAGACAGAAGCAGAGACTTTGGACACCTGTAATGCTTTTATGGCAATTAAGATGTAGCGCATTGAAGAAAATCCTATTAAAGCCAAGGTATTATGTTATTCTCTACATTACTGCCTGTCCTTTTGTGTGTGTGTAAGAGAGAAACAAAGAGGAAAAACAAAGAGGGCTGGGCGGGTGTGTGGCTGAGAGTGAATTTGAGGCTTTATTACCGGCCTATATTGCAGCCCAAATTACAAATCTTGAGGCAGTTATTCCTGCCTTGAGATGTTACTTCAACCCCACGCTTGAGGCAAATCATCCTGTAATGATATTGCTTATTGTAAATGAGGGAAGTGATGGAAGGTAATGAATGAGGCGGGCGTACAATCCGATAAGGTGGCACCTAACTAAGTGGGTCTCTCCTTCTCAACCTTCAGCCAGCCGACCCCGCTGCGTAGACCATTATTCAAACCGTAACAAGCCGATTCATTTAGGCTGTCGGTGAGCAGAATTAGATTCCCGCTTGAACGACCATTGAGCAAAACATAAAGATGTTTCCCGCACCAAACATGCAGCATTTACATAATTTCAGCTCAGGTTTGGGCAAGCAATAATAAGTTATGATAAAACTGTCATTAGGGGCAGGAATGTGCAGGGAACAGGAGACGCACAGTTCAAGATTAATATGGGAGCTCTCCGTGGTGCTGAAATGTCAGGGGACACAGAATAATGAGACCAGCTTTGCAGGGATAACATACCTGTATGGGCATATACTTTCCAATGTGTGTCTCTCTCTGTGTGTGTGTGTGTGTATCCTTTATATTTCAACTGGAATACATCTGTGAGTTCATGTGTACTAATCTGAAGGTCAAAATATATGGTCTTTAATGTGCATCTACAGTAGCATGTTGCCCTTTAACATTGCTTGCTGCTTTTACAATGAGATTACAGCCCAAGAGGACCACAGCTCATATCAAAGGCTACTGTAACTGCTATTTTAGACCATCAGTTCTGGGAAGGCTTCTCATGTCATTTCTAATATTAAGTATTTCTCTATCATTATGTGTATCGATAACTTCATAACAATTAAAATATACATTTTTGAAAAGTTTAACTGTCAACAGCAAATCAGGACTGCATGGGTGGGATTTAATCAGATTTGATTGACACTTTGATTCAAATATTGCAGGTGAAGATTGGTGAACAAAAATGTTTCTGAACTGTTTAAACATTGGCAAAAAAGTGGGTGTTTAGGTAGGACCCCACAATTCTTAGAAAAGTTGATTGAGAAAATCACCTTAAAGCTCAGTCCTGTGTTTATTTGATTCTCAGGTCACAACTTCCTTTTTGTTTACCTTTTGATCCTGGATTGTGCCTTTAACATCATGGAAACTGTTCCTCCATGTATCAGCTTGTCACTTTTAGGAATTGCCATACCTACATTGACACACACATTTCATACATACAGTTATTAACTACTTATCTTCAATAGTCCTTCACTGAGCAGCACCTGTTCTTGAAATGGGCTTTAATGGTCAGGGAAACTATTTATCAAACCAAATAGACCCTACAATGCAGGAGCAGCTTCACAAGGACATAGCATCCAGGGTAGTGTTCTATTTATCACAGCCAATGGCTTTAAACAGTACATTAGATGGAGATCAAGTTGGATTTATTCATCTGCAGACAAAGGCAGGAGCAGCAGTGAACGGGATGTTTGGCCATTATGGATGCTTCCGAGAGTATTTGTTGTGCGGTCACTGCCATAATTCAGAGAGATGCCCCTCCTTTAGAAGAAACAGTCAAAGCTGCTTTAACCCCAGGATATAGTTTTTTACACGAATGTGCTAACTTAATGTTCACAACATTGGTTTATGTTGCTAGCTTTTGTTCTAACACAAAAGTTTTGACATAGACTGTTATTTGGCTAAAGGGCCTGTTTCATTTATGTCCATAGAAATGTTATTTACTTTGAAATGCCTCAGGCTCTGAAAAACTGTTGTTTTCTCTTTAATAATCCTATTGTTCCTGCTCTCCTTTGTCAGCAGTTAGCCAGATTTTCCCCGATAACATTGAAGGCCAGTAGTTGAGCCGCAGTATAAGGAGTGGGTGGGAAACAGAGACACGCTGTCACCATCACTGGGGGATTGGGGTAGCATAGCTAACTTAACAAAGATTAATCTCCTCCACTTACTGGGCCTTGTGTGTTTATTTTTGGAGCATGTCTTTGGAGGGGTACTACTTACCATGGCCATTATTTCATAACCTTTTTGTCATTAAACAGCATGTGCCTGTGTGCACACATGGGCACAGGACATTAATAATCTCTAAAAGTGTTTGTGCAGGGGTTGTCCTTTTGAAGACGACGTTCCTAGCTGCTCTCTTTCTTGCCGCTGGTCTTGACGTGGTTTAACCTGAGTGCCGCTGTGGCATTGATGTGCTGCCTCTGAAGCAAATCAAACGCGGAGTCTCTGGCTGTGTTAGGCCGATCTCTCTCCTGACACAGAGCTTTATTGAAAAAGCTATAGCCCTTTATAGAGAGAGTGTCAATTTCAAGACAAAGTCAGGATGGCAGTTGCACAGAATCCATATTTAATAGTGGCAAACGGAGCAAACACAATCGAGGAAAATCAATAGTGCTTTCACGTTTGATCATACATCACCTTTCTCTGAACTACTGCTCACCTGTGTTCTTTTGTCTCCATGAAAGAGACTGTGGATCTCTAACAATGAATTGTTAACAAACACAAAATAGTTCCATTTCTCTTTGGGGTTTGTGGACAAAGTGCTGAGGCAAAGTGTTTACTACACATACAGGGAATGGTTGTGAAAAACACTGCATTAAATCTGTGAGCGTAATGACAGAAAAAAGAAAATAGTTTTTTTCCTTGGTGGTTTGTAGCAATGAAGTGACAATGGTCATGAGCAGATTTAGCCCACACATTGGCATGCTGACGTCTCCTGGAACCAGTTTCAGATTGACATTTTTAACCATTTAGTCGTTTCAGACTGGACATTTGAGACAAATTTGCAAAATTCCATCATACTCCAATCAATTGTGGGTATTTAGTCTAGCTGAGGTCATGACGGTATGGTCTGGGTGTCCTTTAACCCTGTTCATCAGCAAGCAGCTTGTTCACCAGATGGGCCTTGGCCGCTGACGGAGCAGAGGTGAAGGATGACTGGGGAAGGACGGTGGGAGGGCACACACATGATGACCTGTCGAGTTCTGTCACCTGTCTTTTTGTGCCTTTCTTTTCTCCATGACCTGCCCCCCTTCCCTACCCCCGCTCTGCGTCAGAGCCCCACAGGTAGCGTGCAATGTTTGGTGATGAAAGGCCTCAGTAATGGATCTTTTCTATATCCAAGCCCAACTAAACTGCTGTGACAGCTCTTCCCTCTCCCCCAGACCAGCTTTATATTGTCTCTGTCTGGGAGTGAATACATTTTGAGTGAATGAATTTCATTACATACCCTTTTGTGTGTGTGTGTGTGTGTGTGTGTCTCTACATGTGTGTGTGTTCTCTCGCACATGCACTTTTGTAGACATGGATTAGGTTACATGTTTGACCAGGTCCCAGGTGGGCTGCAGAATGTGTGCATGGAGTATATCTGTCCACATTGACCCCAAAAGAATAATGGTGATAGCAAACCCACGTTGAACGAGGCAGAAGAGGGATAGGCTGTGTCAGAACTCACTTAACAGGCAAACAACGGACCATAACAACCTCTGCACTGCTTATCTTCATGTATTTGCCAATAGAGGCGACTTGTAGCTATGCCATTTGTGTGTATTTTATTTTCCGAGACCTTATGTTGAGATTCAAGCAGGAGAAAACCATTCCAATGCCAGCAGGGAGATGATTGACATGGGAGCCTTCCTGGTAATGTATAAAAATGTGCCTCTGATCGCTGTTCACTCATGCAGTGGAGCATGCTGGAAAATACCAAGCCCGCCGCAAGCTCCAGGTCCCCCGTCGCCGGGCAATGTGTCCCCCCACCAACTCCAATGCTCAATCTGGTGTACAAGTGCCCATACCACCCCCAGCCCCCCATCTATCTTCTACCCCTCCCTCCTACTCCTGCTCCCGCCTTGGCACACACACTCTGGTATGCACTGAAATTCAATCAGATGCTTAATTACATCTTAACATGGGTTCCTACCAGCTGGCTTTATTCCCCTGTTTCTGATTAAAGGGATTAGAAAAATGAAATTTAACAGTGGATTTGCATACTGCTCTAAAAGGGGCACTGGCATGTCTCTGTGGCTGTCTGGCCAGTGTTTGCTGCTCCTGCTCCCCATAGTCCATCAAATAAGGAAGGAAATACACAAGCATGTTCCTGCCTCCAATTCTGCGCAGCAGGTAGAACCAATTATGAGAGATAGAAGCTCTCACCACGTCTCCTCCTCCCATCCTACTCCGAATACTGGAAACGTGATACCCTCTGACACAGGTATTCACAATGCATAGATTATATCACAGGGTGGCATAAAAGGGATACAGGAATGTGTTTCTGTCTATTTTATAGTGCATATTTCATGAATGTTGAGAATAAACCTTTTCTGATGCTCATATCCGCCTGATGAATGGCATACAGAGAAAGCGGGTGGCTTTAGGCTTTTTCCTAATGGGGCCAAGTAGGCCCACTACCCAAGCTGTGCAAAGAAAATGTGCCCATTAATCACAGAGCCATCACCATCATCTCCATATGATTATACTCCTCATGTGTTGGCTAACTCCGAGCTGCACAGGAATTATTGTGACATCCTGTGCTATTTGACGCTCTTTCATCCTTTTTTTTTTTTCCCCCTCAAAATAACTTACAGGCTTACTTTTCAACTTAATCCGCCGTCTGTAGCCGAGCTAAATCTATCCTGAGAGGAGATCTGGTTACGCATTCACTGTTTATTTTATGCAATTAAAAAGCGATTCTGTTGGAAGTTTGTATTAAAGGGATTAAAGGCTTATTGGTCTGTCAATTCACAGGGAGAGACAGAGGAAACAGTGTAAAAGAGTGGGAAAATAAAACAGGGTGGTCTGAAGGGAGATGAAGAGAAAGAGGCTTGAGTGTTTAATGTGAACATTGTGTCAGCATATACTTCAGGTATGTGTGTGTGTTTACTTTGACCAATTAGTCAGCGCCTACCCAGTGCAGCCACTTTGGTATCAATTTGGGAACGGACCAAATCAATCATTAACATTTTTCTATTGATGAAGGACACTGTAATTAGTCCCAATGAAACAGCATGAGGAGGATGTGCTGAAGGAAAAGTATGAGCAGTCAGAGCTGTGGGGATGCTGTGGCCCTGACGGTCTCAACGTGAGACTCTACTGCCCTCTTTTGGAAGTCACAGACACATCACTTCTATCAGTGTACAGGGAAACTGAAAAATGAGAAGACATTCGATATTAAACCTCACATTCTGCAAAAACAGAAGCACATGAAGTACATGGCGTAATATGTATCCTGTCGTCTAACTTCAAAACCAAACCATGAGTTATAGATACATTCATGAATTTGCACTCTGTAACTACTTCGAATAAGGAATTCATCCAACTGTTCTTTTTTTCTTCTTCTGACTTGATTTCAATGCTGCTGTCCATTTAAAGAGTGGGGACTGCTTTCTCCAAATTCAAAAGAGTTTAATATGAGCTTAAATCAACAATAGGTTTTATATGAGGCAGGATTCACACACACACACACACACACACACACACACACACACACACACACACACACACACACACACACACACACACACACACACACACACACAAGATGAATGAAGCCAGTCAGTGAGTCTTACCTAAAGGTTTAGGTTTGTTTGCTGTGAAAGACTGCCACCTCCTGGACAGAGTGTGTATTTCATATATCCTTCCCAGTATCATCTGCCTCACTCAGGTAGTAAAGTTTGATTTACAAATAAATATGGCTTTAATATTTTCATTTTGTGTGTGTCTGAATTCCCGTACGATTTTATGGTATGGAAAACTTTTGCAGCTCTTGGGAGATTTTTGTTTTCTAGCATATGCAATATTGTAGCTGCAGCACAGAAGCTAGTGCAGCACAGTTTTGTTTGAAGTGTCCCTCTGTGTAACACAACATTTTAATAGGAAAGACACTGGCACGCACACACTCATGAGACAGTGTACACACACACACTGCTGAGGTTTTCAAAGTTGAGAAGTAAATTCAAGTCCATGTGTCTCTTGACCTTCTGCATATTTCTATGTGGAAAAAATGCACTGTTTTTGTGCAGAACAAAGACTGCCTACATTGAATAACGTATGAGAAAATAAAACAGGAAATGATACTAAAACTGAATAATACACACACAAACATGAATTAACACATAGATGAAATATATTTATACACTACTCACAAAAAGTTAGGTATATTCAGCTTTCAGGTGAAATTTCAGGATGAACCTAAAATGCATTCTAAACTTTCCAGGTGAACTTAATGTGACCTTCTCTAAACCTTTGAATGCACATGTCCAACTGTTCAGTGTTTCAGTACTTTTTGCACAAGTTGCTGTTCTCTAACAAGAAGCTTAACAGCAACATTCACAACAGGTTTGATCCATGAATCGACCAATACATTTCCTGCTTCAGTTAGAATTGGTATTTAAACAGTCCTCCTCATCCTGCTGTTCACATTCTGACATCATGAGACCAAGACGACACCTAACTATTGATCAACAGCACCTTGCTATTGCGAGGCTTCAAACAGGAAGTCCTCAGACGGAGGTGTTCACTGAGCTTAGAGGGTCACAGAGTGTCATCAGGAGGTTGTAACAGTGATACAGAGTGACTGGAAGAGTCACAGAAAGGAGAGGAGTGGACGTCCTTTGGCCACATCCCAATTTATTGAGACACTGAAAATGTTTTGTTGTGGTATACCCACCACTGTTGTTAGCTTTTCTTTCAATAAATTGTTTAAGATGAATAAAATCCCCATTGCATGCTTCTACTTAAATGCCCTACTTTCATGATATAATATCACTGTAGCATTCACTTTTTACATTTTCCATATATTTCACCTGAAAGTCGAATATCCCTAACTTTTTGTGAATAGTGTATAACTATATACAAATAACATATATAGCCTATATACAGCCAATATACATGCTTAGAAATAGTCCTTGACCCCTCTTTGATCCAGCTGCAACAAATCAGATCACTGCCCTATCAATGACAGCACCATTCAGTGTGGCTGTGTCTCATGTGCTCCTCTCCTCTACCTGATCAACACAAGAGAGTGCTCGTCCTTGAAGCTCTTAGAGGATGGAGGCTTGTGTACATGTATATGATCTGTAAATAATTTATACCAATCAATCTGTGGTGTAAGTGATCTTGTAGATGCAGGGCGGCTGGTTTACAGATCTAATCTGAAAGGGTCTAATTCAGGACCCAGCTGCCAGGTGTCAGTTCAGCACCTAAAGCCTGATCCGCCCGGAGTGTCCCTGTCCTCCCTGGGGTGGAATCAGTGGTTGAGGTGGCTCACCTTAATATTGACTGAATCCAACACTGCCTCCTGCTGGATGATGGCCATATTACAGCCGCTGACCTCAGCAGCACCCTCCTTACATCTGCTGTGTATTTAGTAGGTCTTTTGAAGCTTGCACGGCTCTGCTCTTAATGCTCTAACACCTTTTATATGACACCAGATGTTTCACCTGGTTTTCATCACACAGTCCAGCGAACACAAACTGCAGCAGAAGGCCCTTTAGAGACACATTGAACCAGAGGCGCCGAGCATTAAAAGATGCAGATCCACAGTTATGACACTCCCATTACCATGAATGAGGCACATTTACACGGAGGGTTATGTGATTATCACCTATGTACTTGGGGGACAGCCAGCGCCAGTGTGTCTGGGCTCCCATGGTGTGTTCCCATGGATTTTGGTTGGATGCTGTAAAAGGCTCTACACAGAGGAAGGTGCAGGTGTCTTTAGTGCAACCTCACTGAAGGGACCTCTGCAATGATAATAGTGTGGACTTAGGCCCATATCGAACATAATTTACAACTTAAGTGCTCCTGGCAGCTCTTTTTGTGCTAGCCAAAGCACAATTTTGAAAGGGGATGAGCAAATTCACCCTTGCTGTGAGTGTGAACTCAGTCATCTGTGTGAGTATGTTTACAAGACAGAGAGAGAGATTTTAAGTTGTACTGCCCAAAGCATTATGCAAACTCGGAAATCTATTTCAAACACCTTTCCTCAGTTAATTTCTATCTCATATTTGGAGCAAGTGTAGGAGTTACAGTACAAATGGGAGAAGTTGAAAATGTAGTAAGCAGAAATTTGTTTTAGATTTGGTTTCTAAGACCATTCATTGTTTTAGAAAGTTTTTGTAGTTTGTGTAAGTTTTAACAATAGAAATTATTTTTAAATTCTAATAGCATAGAAAAAGTTAGAATGAATGTTTCTAGATAGAGTGCATGTACATGTGAGTGTAAATACAAGAGAGATGAGAGAGAAAAGAGGATCCAAAAGGAGAGTCTGTATGTGGATGTTGAATAAACAGGAAATGTGTATTTATGAAAAGACACTTACAGCAAACATGAAGCATATACTGAGGGAGGGGGGGGGGGGTCTAATGCTGAGTGTTGCAGGAGTGGTTATGGTCCAGGTGGCCCTGCAGCAACCGCAGCTGTAAATTACAGTGTGTTGTGCGATCTGGACGATAGTGCTGCAGACTGGAATCTCACTGCAAGGTGAGACCGCTGACGACAGCCGTTACAGGGAATGAACCCGGGACTGTGGGGAGGAGGGTGGGGAGGCAAATGACATTCGTCCTGTGTGCCTCTATAAAGCAGCAGATGCTAGTATTGGTACAGCAGATCGTTATCATAAAATCGCATGACATGACCATCAATCTGCTTTATTCTTCCTTTCTCTTCTCTCTCTTGAATTGCATTGTTAGAATAAATGATAAAGCGTAAAAAAAAACTGCTATCCGTAGATTTCACATAAACCCAGTATTTGTAATAATGACCACTTGTACTGGTCAGCAAGCTCCATGTTGCTCTTTGACTGACAATTTGAGAAAATTGGCACCCATTTTTATAATACAAAGCTGTAGCAAAAATCATAGTCTTACTTATTGCTGGAATCATGGACAACAAATTATAGTCACACAAACAGAGCAACCCTTTCCATTGCACATTTACTATCTTGTTTCTAGGGGAACATGAAAAGTATCTAAGTGACCATGAACAGACAGCACGTCTCAGGCAGCGTGTGTGAGGTTTTTCTTTCCCTCTCGTCTCCCTGCTGTCATTGCAAGTGATCGCATGTGTTTTTCCCTGCACACATTAACCTTCAGCCAGGTTCCTCCTGTGGTTTCCCATTGATTGGAGAGTGGCGTTGGAGGGGGGAGGCTGTGTGTGTGCGTTTTGGAGAGGACAGATAAGGAGCCGGAGGTGTGGGTGGGGCAGGGGTGTTGATTGAGTGGGCCATCGTAACCTGAGCCTGCAGGGAATCCTGGGTGTGGTCCTGTTTATCATCCTCCGTACATGCTGACCATAACTCATTCAGAAACAGCAGGGGCTCTGCAGCAGATGCATTGATATGTGTTTCCAAGTAAAGCAGAGTGTTACAGCACTCCCCCCAAAGAGCATGCACACACTCACAGATCCTGCGCTGAACTGTATTTACAACCTGTGGATTAGATGTCACTGAGCTGTGTGTCACGCAGTAATTCATAGCCCCCCCCCCCCCAACTCTATAAATGTGGATGGATCCTGATTTCTCTCTGCATTCTTGAGGCTGAGACAGTGATGAAATATGAATCACTTGGAACTGGTATGTAGGTTGGGGAAAAAAAAATCTGTCATCACAGAGTGTCACTGTTCAACCAGAGTCCTGATGGCTAATTTATGCCCCATCTGCCTTCCTCCAAAGCACTATAATTAAAATTCTAATTAAATGCACTGAAAAAGACATACTGCAAGTTATTATGCCATAAAGTTACAAGAGCGCACATTCAGATTTACTCTACTTGATTTGATAAATTTGCAAAGTTAAATGTTCCTCCAAAAAGTTACTATGATGGATCAGCAGCTCCTGTAAGTTTAATAACAACCTGAACAGACGGGCTGGAGTTTCAGATCGAGGTGGAAAATTTTGGCATTTGTGGGCCGACTTAGAGTGTGTCATCAATCTTCTCATCTAATTAAAAGTGACTTATCGAATTTCCCAACTATTCCTTTGTCAGGAGAGCAATACTAATCCTCTCGTGATGATCGCATTTAAAAGGCAAATAAATGTGAATAACTAAAGCTGTGACAAAAGTGTTTACAAAAAACTTCAAGTTAAGGCGAAGGAGATTGATAACACTTTCATGTCAGGAGAGTGGCATCAGTCTTCTCATCTAACTCTCAGGCAAGAAAGCGAAAATTTTCAACGTCAGAAAAGCCTTTACAGATAAGGTTGCTGCAACTGACGAGCAACTATGATAAGCTTAATACCAGTTTAAATGAAATATTGAGCAGAAATACCAGAATTTCTTCGTGTTAAAACGATAGAATGTGGACTGCTGTGTTTGCTAGTGACATGAATATCATTGCTGGATGTTCAGATCAAAGACCATTCTCACTCTGCGTCCAACAACAAAAAGTCAAAAGATCTCACCGTGGTTTGTTCCCATGGGGCAGCCTTTTATGGTCGTTTTTTCCTGCATGTGAGTGTGAACGCATTTGAGTGTCAGAAAGTGGGTGCCAGTGCCCCCCGAATCTCTTGCTGTGCTCCAAGCTGTGTACTAATGTCCAGTCCCCTCCGCCTGTTCAGCCCTGCTGGGCGTCTCTGTACCACCCATCAACTCTGCTGTCACATCACGTTGGCAGAACTCAGAGGGGCCAGAATGTGAGCTCCATAAACACCATACTGTCACGGGGAACAAAATACAAAGGGGATGTCATTTTCAAGACCATGTGGTGGTTTAGCTTTTAGAGATGCATGTTCTGAAACGCTGCTATCTAATAATCTTCAATTACGTTTTCTCTGTCTCGGCTTTCTGCTTGACAAAAATATATATATATTAAACTCAAGAGAGTGACATTGGTGAATATGAAGTTTAGAGGAGAAAATTGATAAGATAGCAAAAGTGATAAAAAAAGAAAAAAAAAAAAGAAAATTCTGCTACCACCTTGACCAGGATTTATTGGATACAACAGGGTGTCAGTTGTCAAATCATTTTTATGCACAAGGCCATACAGACAATATCTCTTGGCTTGCAGAGGTGATATGTGTACTGAAGGTGCGTGTTTTAGCTGCTGAAGCTGTTCTCACCATCAGGCAGCAACTCATTCCAGCCAGAACAGGTAAAACTTAGTGTTGCTCCACTTAAACATGCAGGGATATAACACAGATACTAAGCTTTTTAATACTTCTCTAAGCATAAGCATTTTATCATGCTTAGTCCAGTGGGAAGTCATTTGATCTGAGGTCTGGAGGATTGCGAGGGTGAGCAGTTCTTTCAGACAGGATGCTGCAAGTCTGTAGCTGCACTGAACTGTCAGCTGAAGGGGACGGGGAGTCAGCTATAGCTGGTGCACAATGGGTGCAGTTTGTGTCTCTGTTCAGCAGTGTTGTACTGACTACACTTGAGTCTCTGGGGACTTGTGCCAAGGATCACTGGCTCCTCGGCATCTGAGGTGTAAAGTCTGGCAATGTCAAGGAAGGAGGTCTTGGAAGGTTTTTGATGAAGTTCTCAAAGGTTAATTGTGCACCAAGACTTGTGACAGAGGTATAGAGGAGGGACGGCCTTATCAAAAACAGAGAAGGATGTTACAGGGCAGAGTTGTTCCTTGTGTTTGGCTAAAGATAACTCTGGCTTTCACTCTTCTTTTTTGCAGTTTTTCAGTGTGGAATATATGGAATATATATATATATATATATATATATATATATATATATATATATATATATATAAACAGTATATATATATATTACTTTTTGCTACCACCATACAAATAGAAAGATGACTCACGCCATATTGTTGACACAAACAACTGGGAGCATGCAGAGGAAGACGAGATAAGGCAGAGGTTTAAGGCTCTTCTATACCACACTACATTCATATTTACCCATTGGTGGTTAAAATAACCTCAAGTGAAGACTACTTGTGCCTTGGCAGTACTTCAATGGTAACCAGCTGTGAGATTTTAATGTTAATTAGCAAAACTGCCTGAGCTAGTCAGCATGTGTGATTAAGTGAGTGAGTTTTAGTCATTTGTTACACAGTATATATGTGATTTATTTGTGTGCCGTTTTAACTTCCCACTTCCTCACAGCTGCGGTGCTTTTTTGCCAGCTGAAGTTACATTATGATGCTATTTTACACACACAGAATACAGGAGCCATGCCTAAATGTTTATTATGCACATTAGAATTATAAACAGGAATATGTTGCTTATGCTGAGAAATGGGAATGGGAGCAATTTGAATTTGAGCAGCAACTGGAATGGGCACTGCCAAAAGCATTTCACATGTGTTCAGTTCAGCTGGGATCCAATAAAGTATGACAGTTTCTTAGTGACATCAGCATTGCATGTTGATGCTTGCCTGTGTTTGATACCGCAGAGGATAAAAGAACTCGACTTAAGTCTATAATAACTGTACTGAGAGCTGACATAATAATCTTTTTATCTATGTATCTATTCTCTTTAACCTGACAAAGAAAGTTATTTGTGTGTTTTTGCCGGGCATGTTATCCTCCTGTGGTATACGCTTTGGTTCTGTGTAAACACGAGGCTAATCCTTTTCTCAGACTGCATATTAACAAAGATGCACTTCACCTTAAAAAGGTACACAGTAGGCTACCTGTAGATGGTGTGTAAATGCTGCCTTTGTTGGAACTTGCCAGGCCATTTATTCTCCCTGCATAGAATTTGCATTGCATTGTCCAGGTCTCTAAGCAGTTGGCATTAGCAGTGACATTTCGCAGGTAGTCTAGTGTTAGATTGGAGTCCTGAGGGGTTGAAGTGGTCCATCCCTACTGCAGTGGTAATTATTCCAGAGGCCTAATCATTAGAGAGCTGTTTTAATCAGACTTCCATCAGTGGCTAATGTAACGCGATTAATTACATCTCCAGGAGCATGGTCCTTAAGGGGCACTACATCAGGATTACATGACTAACGAATAGGAACACTTTTGTAGGGCATTGTCCACATTATTCAACAAAATAAGAACATTAGGCATTCAGTCTTTGTTTGAGAACTGTCCAGTATGTAAAGAGCTGTAGAGACTCACATACCGCATGCTGTAATTTACAGTAACTTGGGACAAAGCATTCAGTAAACAAGTCGGCGCACAGATTTATGTTTGTTTCTTTGTCAAACTGACCTCACACAGTGCAAACTTCTATTTATTTGGATTACATTGCATTTGTTTCGGAGCAGTTTACACTTGGTAATGGCATTTTACACAACGGTAATGAAGGGCATATGAGGGAGACATGAGCGAGGGCAGAGGGGGGGAGCTGCTGCTGACACCTCCAGTTTCCCACGTTAACCTGCATTCACCTGCCTCCTGACAGCCCGGGCAGGCGGAGGAAACGAGCAGTGAAACTCTAAACCTAGACTTGCTGAGCTTGTTTTTTTACAAAAATAGGCTCAGTGGTGTGTGTGCTTGTGTGTAAATATGTGCATCTGTATATTTCTGCATGGCACAATATAGAGTATACAACTGTAAGACATTTTAACAAAAGAAAGATGGGCTGTGTTTATGAGAGAATTAAGTATATTTTTGTCCTGAAGAAGGTCATGTAGGTACAGGCTTGTTTGCAGATTAAGAATCCAAAGTATGATTGATTTATTTTACATAGAATACATAACTAAATCAGCCTCCAGGTGTTTTAACTTACTCCGACTTTTAGTCCAAGTGCATTTCTCAGGCTCATTACACACCTTCAAATAAAATAAAATAAAGAATGAGTAGTGCAGACATTAGGTTTTACTCTTTAAGATTAACTTTAAAAAGACTCTTGTCTGTCCTCATGGGAAATGATTCACCCTGAAGAACAAGTGATACCTTTTTCAGCTCTAAATTTTAAAGAAACTCTGCTGGCTTATGCATATTGTATTACAAAGTCACGCTTCAACTGTTTTGTCAAAGTGACATCGTTCAAACATCTTTCCCAAACTGTGTTGCAGGTATTCATGTGCAGCAATTACAGACTTCCTGTCACATGCATATAAAAAACCCAGTCAAACTGGTCTGCGTGCTTGTCTATACAGGTGAATGTTGGGTAGGTCGGTTGGTTGGGCATGTGGGTACATGCCAGTTTATTTATTTATTTTTTTTAAATCTGGGAAAGCATTAGGATACAGTGATCCTGCTTCAGTTGCACACACACACACACACACACACACACCCACACACCTATTTATACACAGGTTACAACCACTGAGCTCAGTCGGGCTCTGCAGGTTTCCACGATAAAGGAGCATCATGGTTGTGCAAAAGCGCAAGAGCCTTTGCACTTGAGAAATTTCTATTCACACCCCCCACGCTTGTCTCACTCAGTCTCTCTCCTCCACATCTCCCTCCCTCCCTCCCTCCCTTGCTAGATGTACTCTCTCTCTTTCTCTTTCTCTCTCCCTCCCTCTCGCAGACGCTCTGTTGACAAAGTCAAGGCTGCTCTGTAGTGAACTATCTCTGTGATTTATTCCTTATTTTCATATCAACACTGCCTCATGTGATCTGAGACGAGTAGGTGGACGAAGAGAGGGAGGGAGGACCCGTGCATTTACACACACTCCTGGACACACTCACTCATTCGGTCACTGCCTGGTGCGGGTGACAAGAGTTGACTGTTGCTGGATCAGTGATGTGTCACCATCAGTGTCAGCGGTGCACACCGTGAACTGAACATCTTCGGCTCTGCAAGAGGGGAAATGATTTGCTTCTTCATGTGCTATCTCTGCTGATGGGAGCTGTTACCGCTGGGCTCACTTTGCGGCTTTGACCAGGATTGCAATAAATACCTTCCAAACTCCAAGAGGCACTGAAAAAGAGGAAGACGGAGCCCAGAGAGAGATCAGATCAATATTTCAGAGTGAAGCTCCAGAAATCCTGGCTTACTTTGCCTTTCTACCAATGCTGGAATTACAGTTAGGCTGTGAACCTATTGCCTTCAGAGGGATAATTCCAATCCCCCACGAGGAGGAGGAGTGTCTGCAGTGAGTGTGTGACCCCTTTGGGGCTCCAGTGTTGTGGCCCAGGGCTAACGCTCCAAGGGAAGCCGAGCAGGAGGAGGACGTATTGTTGTTGTTTTGGATTGCTCCATACAGCTGTGTGAGATATGACTGTGTGTGGGACAGCACTCCCCATGGCCCCCAACTCTCTGCTGTAGCCCCAAGCTTCAGAGGCAGGCATGGCTGGCAGACGGATGCCCCTGCTGCTGCTGCTGGTGCTGGCAGAGGTGCTGAGTGGGGTCTGTGTACCAGGGGACGGCTCTGGGAAGTACAAGGGAAGCTGGAGGTGGAAAGGTGACAGGAGCCGTGAGTAACTCCTCTTCTGCTACATGTTATTCACTTTCCTTCTTCTTTCCTTCTCTTCCTCTTCAGCGTATGGAAAGACCTTTGCCTTGTACTTTGTTTGACTGTTCTTTTCTGTTCCCTTGACTCGTGCAGTAAGATCCAGAAAGCGCTGCACATTGTGTGCCACTTTGATTACTCTGGCTGCTGTATGAGTCTCAGCTCATTTCTCTGTGGCACCTGGATAAGAGAGTGAAATAAATCGTCTATATGAGGCCAGCGACCTTGGCCCGCGTTGCCAGCTCAAAGAGGTATCAATATGGACGTGACTGTGAAAGTGCCTCTCTGCTGTTTGCTGTGAGTTCATAGTTTATTATCCCTCTCCCTGTGCTGCTCTCAGCATCACTCTAATATTCCTGTATGAATATCTCTCAGAGCTTCATTCGTAGTCATTAATTGATCAGTGTTGAGTTGTAAAAAGCTACTCAGAGTGATGGGGCTGCCTATTTCCTCAGAGTAAAAGCTGCGTGTAGCTCTAAGTGAGTTCATTATACATGCTGACACATGAGTGCATGGATGTTGGGAGGAGAGATGTTCAAATGAACAGAGAGCTGCGGCTGAGTCAGGACATAGCTGCTGTCCCCGTGCTTTTGGCTGTGGGCTAATGGGATTGTTTGGCATGCCACCATTGCCTGACGCTGAGTGATGAAGTGGGGAGTTTGTCCCTTTATGTCCGTCCCCTCCGTGGAGGTTAAAGGGAGATCGCTATCTTGATACTGTTCCAAGATTAAATGACTGGAATGGGATGGAAGAGGCACTAAGTCAACGTAAAGCAGGTCACTTGCCTTCCCAAGGAGACACGAGTTGGGCTCAGGGTGGCATGAAAGGCGATATCATTGACAGATTTAGATTGCAATGACTCTTGATTTTGGTGTTATATTTAGCTACATGATGACACACATGCTAATTCTGTAAAGTGCTGTAGTGACCTCAAATGCTACAGTTTCTTATCAGCTCACTGTTAGTAACATAACTCAGCACAGCTGAAGAGGGAACTGGATAGACATTCAGGGAGTTGGCGGGCCATTTGCTACTAAAGTTCTACAGTTTTTTATCACCAAGTTCGCCAAGTTTTTATCTTTACAAGTATTCTATCTAGGTTTCTACAAAGGAGTAAGTTGGAATTAATATGTGAGCTATATTCTATACAAAAGGGGGAAAAAAAAACGGGGCCACCTCTGCAAGCAAACTCAGTGCACTCAGTCTTTAGAATATACTATACAAAGTAAAAATTTGATTTGAAGCTCTTGATAAAGTATAGGAAAATTTACTGCTGACAGCTTGAGCTTTGTTATATATTTTAGAGTTGTTCCACTCTGACCCCAACCTCTGCTCTCTGGCACCAGAGGCACTGCTCATGCACTATCTAACACAAAAGCTGGTCTACATTGTCCCTGTCCATCAACTTTATTGTTAACATGTGCATTTTTACAGCAGGAGTATTACTGTGTGGTTAGAAGCGCTGGGCTATCCTTCAGAAGAACAATTACTGCTCTGTGAACCTTGAGAGAGACTCGTGACCGTTAATATGCAGTTACAAGTTTCAGTCACTTAACATCCACTTGAAACACAGGTGTGCAGATTACAGCTCTGAATCCAGGAACACATTGCAAACATAGAACCGTTATCTGATAGCTATCAATGTAACAGCTCCTAGGTGTTATTTAATGTTGTTATGATCAATATCTTAAACAATGGATCAAATGAATACCTGCATATGAGTGGGAGTTGTTTTTATCACCCACATCCACGGCGTATTGTTTTTATGTCAACACTCTTATTGGCCTTGTTTCCAGATGCAGCAGGCAGCTGTTCTCAGCAGGGAAAAATAGTGGTGCATTTAGCTCCTAAAGTGCCAGATATTTGCCTCAAGAGATGGTGGAGAGAAAAACTGAGCTAAAAGGAGAGTACGTTACATTTGCCAGGTGGCCAGAAACACAACTCTGAATGGACGACAATGGTGCTCCATAACTGCTAGATGTGTAAATTAGCAGCTGTTTGCTGCTATAACAAGTTTGCTGCATAAAATCAAAAGGTCATAATCACTGTTGTTTACAGCTTGCAGATTTAAATGATCGCACAATGTTTCATTCACAGGAAAGCCTTTTTATATCATCACCATGAGCCTCAACCCTACTATACGCATAACTTGCAAAAACATATTCCCATGTAAATACAGTGCTATATTGAAATCCTATTTTTCTATTGCATCCCTGCTCATGTTGTGACAGAATCACCGCGACCCTAGTGTATGCTAATCTTGTCATCTTATCCAACATTTAGAAAAAAATATCCAGCATTTAGAAAATCTGAAATAACCACAAAAATGTGAAAATGTTGGCTATAAAAATTTGTATGGGTTTATCTCACTTGTCTCTTGGATACTGAATGTGGCATGCTGCAGTCTGCACACAAAAGTTCCATTTGGCAGCTCACAAAGAATACAGTGATATGCATGAGGGCAGCCTACTGATATAAGTGATAATGTCACCAGCTATTATTTGCTACCTGAGACTGAACGTCTTCTAAGACTGTGCAAGGCAGAGCTCCTCTGTCTGACAGAGCTAGATGTGTATTTTTATAGATCATGTAAACACACAATCTCTGTTTCTGTCTCTACATTTCACACACACGTGCACACACGCAGATACACACTGGCCAGTACATGAACCCACAGCAGGACTTGTATATAAGGCAGAATCGAGTGTGTGTGTGTGTGTGTGTGTGTGTGTGTGTGTGTGTGTGTGTGCATGTGTGTGCAATCGTTTCCGTATGTGTATGTGCATGCGTGAGTGTGCGTACATGATAAATAAAATATCACAGTGTCTATTTTTAGCGACAAGTTGTCTCCTCAAGTCCTCACAGCTTAGATATGTCCCTCTGTGCAAACCTTTCCTTAATGTCTGAAACTCTACGCTTTTCACATCTTTTCCTTCTGTGTTCTTACAACAATTTGGAGGACAAGTTGAAATACTACTCAGGAGTAGATTAGCTGTGTTGCTGCAAGCAGATGGATTGACCTCTTTCAACATGACATAATCATTCATAATTAATACAGTTTATTTACAGTATTCATGCATAAATATGAGGTTTGGTCCAACTTGTACTTGCAAGTCCACAGATCAGGCCACCAGCCTCCTGCTGTTTGCTGAGGTTTTGGTTCTCCTGTCTGACACAGCCTCATCCTTATGATGGATGAGGAAGATTATAGGATTTACGGCTGATTTACTCTGCTGTGGATGCTAATAGAAGCCACAGAAATAGGACTGGCTGCCTCTTAGAATTCAATCAGAGTACAAGATGCTTATTTATTTCGGATGTACCCGAATGTTTTCATGCTACAATTTAAAATCTGGATATCTTTGCTGCTTATTACAGGACAGAAAAGTAAATAAAGATGCAGTCAGATGTAGATGCATTCTCATACTGTCTTGTATTAGATTTGCGGTTTGTGTGACAAAGGTAGTATTGTCATGACAAATTATCTAGCAACATGTTGTTGAAAGTATGCTTTCCCCACATACAGTAAAGGTTTCGGCCTGGATAAGTCTGTGGTTTCATTTGCCTGAATTGATTAGATCTCCTTGTGAACATGTTGTATTTGCAATTGTACCAACACTACCACTGTAAATATCCATTTTAGCTGTTGCTAGCATTACTTATTTTCCATGGCAGTTGCATATGAACTCATGTATCCAATAGATGGCAACACTGACATACAGACTGGTGGGGCTGGAGAGGATGAATGGGTTGTAATGAGCTGTGGACTGAATCCTGTGGTTTCGGTCAGAGGCCAGATGGGGCCCAGACAGTCTTAACCACAGACACACCGTCATCAGAAACATAACCCAAACCCGAAGACTTTTGCAGGCATGTAAGACAATTACTGCACATACATGTATAAGGAATTTTTGATATCTAGGATGGATCCCATGAGCCTCTGGTCCAAATCTTTCTCTGAACTGTAAGATGAATTCTTCCATGTCCATCACTCATTTTTCCCATATCTAATATTTTAGATATCTATTCTTATCTAATTACTAAAAGAGGTGTTAATGAGCACTGGGGCCCAGATGTTTTATTTTTGTTTGTTTTGCTGGCTTTTTTTTTTTTTTTAAAGATCATTCTGTACTTTTCCTCCTCTTAACTCCACTCTTCATCACATCTTTCCCATTTCACTCTGTCCAAGGCTCCAGGAGGTTCAGAAGCTTTTTAATTAGGTAAGAACGAGCTGGAAATCTCAGTCACTGCATGTCAAACACAAAGCCAGAAACAAGGCTGTGGCAGGTTTGCTAGTGAGGTGGTGTGGTGGCAGGGAAATTGGAGATGGTGGAGATATAATCAGTGCAAGCTGTGGGGTCAGAATCTGAATATTCAACTCACTACTGAGATGCATAAAATAGAAGGCACCTCACTCTCAGTTGGCCTATATTTAAGGAATATATAAAATATTATAAAATTCAAGACAGCATATTTGAAAACAGGGATTTGTATTTATAACTGTAGAACTTGCAAGCCTGTGTGTCTGAATGACTTTGAAAACAGAGTTTAGAGGTGGATAATAAAATATATTAGTCTATAAAACTAAGCTTACACGTTATGGTCACAGATACAGAATCCTGTTTTCACATACACCTTTTGAGTGCTATAATATTCCATAAAAATAAGCTGTAAGAGCTATTTGTGTTTCACTTCCACAGAAGACAGCATCTAATAATGCATTATCTAAGCCTATTTTGGGGTTACTTTTTGCTCACTTCACAATCGTAAAAGGAAAACAACCTCGTATGCAGTGAATTATGGGAAAAATTGAAACTTTTTACCAGAGAGAAGTGAAAAAACAGGTGGACACTGTGTTCAGACATGGTCCATAAATATGGGGCTCTGACAGGCGTGGGCCAGAGTGAAAGCACAGGGATCTGGGATTCTGAGGATATGTGGGGTCAAGGGTCATTAAGTGCCGAGGCTGGTCTGTAGAGGTTAAAAATCAAATGGTACCATTCGTACCACTCCTTGATGTTTTATTTCCCCTTTCACGCCACTTTCACTTAATTCATGAACATTTTCACAGGCAAATGTTTGCACATACAAATGGACTGGTTTCCACATCTGGATGTGAGACGTTATTAAATGACAAATAAAGTGGGAAGGAAAAACCACGTGCATTTACTTCTCATTTGGATTCTGTTTCAGTCCTAACACCTGTTAGTTTGACACCATTCACTCTAGACCTTTTAACCATTCTGGCCTTTCTGTCTGCTTCAGTGTTGAGAAACTGTACCACATTTGCATAACAGCATGAGGCCACATTCATAGGCAATGAAAAATATGGATGGTGGAGATGATATTAAGTGACTGCCATTTTAGTTAATTATTTATTTGTCCAGATGGGCTGCTACTCAAACAATGTGGCATGGCAGACCAAATGAAAGTTGGAAGTTAACCATCTACATAATCACTTACAAACTGCTGGGTAAAAGATCAATGCGTAATGGTAATGCCATTCATCATAGCAAATGTACAGTAAAGGTTACTTTGATTTAAGTATAAAAATTGTGTATCAAATTTCAAACTAGAAAAATGACTTTTTATACATTAATTAGCTACCAAACAATCATATGCTGCTTTACATGGTACCAAATTTAAGCAAATGCTATTTGATAAACACCTGTACCTGTACTGAAGCAACAGAAATAAAGGCATCATCAATTGTTAATACGCTGTCGTATCCACTCCCTCCAGTTTGATGATGCTCTCCATGTGAAAGAGTCGGCAGTGTTTGCGAATAGGAAGCCATAGTAAGTTATCCTCAGGTTTCTTTAACTTTAAACATCATGACCATTGTTTAAGAGAAATACCAGAGACACACATCTCTGCATACACATTAAAATATGCACACTTGACAGAATGAGTTCAATTTAAAGTACATTTTGTCAGCTCTTTCATTACCATTTCCGCTGATTAAACAGCCTTTCTTTTGGTTTCCTGGCCTACACGCTGTGCAGCACTCAGGGATAAATGCATGGATATAAAGCAGGCAGTCTGTCTGGCTGACAGCAGCAACGTCTACCATCCAACCACAGCAAAGACGGGACAAGCTGTTTACCATCCCAGACAAAAATGTTCTGGGGCCTCTGTGTTCCCTTTACTTCACTGATGAAGTGGTAATTACAGGAGATGCCTCTCACCTCCACAGAGCACAACGTCTTTATGCTCATGCCACTGTTGTGCCCGTCTCAGACACATTTTGGTCACGCCATTGACTAGAGGCATTGTAGCTGACAGTTGCACAAGCGGAGGTTTATGAGCTACACAATCCGAAATTGACGTTGCTGCTGCTGGTCAAATATGAGCTGACAAATTCCTGCTTTGTGACTGCTGCACTTTGATCAATTTGATGTGATTACATATGAAAAAACTTTAGAGTAGCAACTGCAGCTTTCATTATTTAAAAGAGTTGGTAGTTCTCTTTTTATGTATATTTTTTTACAATCCCAAGGCTAGTGGAACCCTTTCAAGCAATGCTGAAAAAAAAAAAATTTATCAGATAGAATATATCACCTTAACTGTTCCAATTCTGCCTGTCCGCATGGCTGCCAGAGTGGCAGATCCACATCAGCAGAAGCACAATCCAGCTGTGTCAGTGGTTGGTCTTCCATGGTGGGAAGTGAGACAGTCTTTGCATCAGCATCCCTCCGCCGCTGATGCAGCATTTGCACACACCATTTCCTCACAACAATCCCCAGCTCTGTCTGCCAGCATCAGCACTGTCCGGATGGAAGTACATCCTTCACAAAACACTGGTTAACTGCGAGCTTGTGTTTTGTATCTATGAGGAGATATTCAAGCCATCTGTTTCCACGACACAGACGGAAAGGAGATTTTCTTTGGGTTTGAAGTCGACATCTATTGGCATCACTGAAGGGGATTCAGAATCCAAGGTTGGGTGTAGATTACACTCATAATGCATCATTCTCGCCTATGTGACTGCAGAAAATTACACTTCAAGGTATTAGATATCCAACAGGTCCATGTGTCTGTTTTAAGATTTGTAAAGTAGCTGGAAACAACTGATGAATCAAGATGGTATTGTCTAGCTGGAACATCGCTCAACTCTGTAATGCCAAGATAGCAATGTATTGCTGACTTTTACGGGTGCAGTGTGAATAGGAGAACAATAGAGAATCACTCACATCTTATGAATCAGTGAGAGGCCAACCATGGCAGTGGCACTAATCAGCACTAATGAAGACTGCCAGTAGAGCCTCACATCATAAAACTTAAAATGAACACCTCTAATTAATTTGCTACTTCAAAATGTGGAATGAGACAAGGTCATTGTTATTGTACTGAACAGTCGCATTGTATCTTCATTTTGAGAAGATTGTGGGTAAAAAACGAGTGGTGATTATCTAAAGTGCCATAAATTTGATCATTTGGCCACTGTATTACTTTGAATTATGTTAGCGCATTGCTGTATGCACTTATTTCATTTTGCACCCTCTTTTATAATGCTGGAAACACCTCTGAGCAGCATCGAGAGCCACAGCACAGTTGCAGGACAAAAGTAAAGCAGCACAGAAATATTCCCACACCACATGAAGGCACTATTGGACATATTACCACCAGATGTCTGACACCGTGGCATTCGTTTCTCCTCTGCAGCTCTCTTGAACGCATGAATGTAACACAAATGTTGTTGGTGTCTCATATGATTTACAGTGCTGTGGATTTAATGCAATACAGCATGAACAGTTGCAATCTGCGTTGTATTGTGTGCAACCACTTTTTATAGCACTTCCTCAGCTTTCAAGGACAGAAAGTCTAGTTTCTTTGGAATAAAAATGCACTTTTTTAATGTGTCCAAGCTTAACACAAACAGATGGTAATGTAATACCCTGCACTGTAGCACATCAGTCCATAACCTATAGCTGCAATCCAGAGTCACCTGCTGCTAATAAATCTGGCTGATTTTGTGTGGTGAAGGGGTGACAGAAGGGAGGGCTGTACGAGGCCTTGACAGGAGGTGTGGAGAGTTGCACTTTGTCTTTTGTTGCATTTCTTGCCTTTTTGGGATTTACGATCTGCTTCTCAGAGCCTCTGGCCCTCGGCATTTCCATGTGTCATGTGATACCACCGCTTTGTAGCGAACAAAAATCATCATGTCTCGGAAGCCCGCTGCAGGGTTTATTTGACACTTGCAGTTCTTAGGAACTTATTAAATTGAATTATTTCTTAGGGTAATATCAAGTTTTATCTATTTTTCAGGAGTTACTAATGTGAGAGGAAACATCAAAGGAAATGTTTAATTTCCAATTAAAGATGATCAGGAAGCTAACACAATAAGAGAATAAGGGAGAAAAATAGTCAATAGTGCAACTGTACTTTGAATATTTGTGACGAAACAAAAAGATTTTATTGGGTCCCAGGCCACTCTTGATGTCATTTCCATATGAATTATAGGCGTGGATATCACAGCTGGTATCCATCCATTTCCATAATACACACTTGCATGACTCACTCTGCAGTCTATATACCATATGCTGAAATTCTGTGCCAACATTTAATGCAGTCTTCACACATACAGCCCGATCTATCTCACATTGATAAATATCATAGTGAAATATATATATATAGAGATGTTTAAAGATATACATATATATTCTTGATTAGAATATATATCCCTCTTACAAAATTTTGTATTGGAATGAGTAAGAGCAAATGTGTAATGAAATATTAGGACATTTTTTATAACCTATAATTATGTGATCATGTGAACACCCCCTGGCTGGATATCAGGTGGAAACAAGCTTTGATTTAGTGAGGTGACACTTGAAAGGATTGCATGGAAGAACACTGTTTTAAAAGTATATTTGGGTTCATATAGTCAGTAGCCATGCACAGTATTGTTCAGTGGTCATTTTCTTACCTCGAGGGCTGGTTGGATTGACATCTATTTCTAATATCCTCTGGACATTTTCAAAAAAAAACTACACTTCACTACTTTACAACTGTTTCTCTGAATTCCATGGGGGAAAATGTATAGCTTAACCTGTCAGGGAAAGCAGACGGTGAGTTCTCACATCGTAAATCTTGACCCAGCCTTCGTCCTTAAGAATTTAGACTCAAAATTGGCCTTAGGTGATGCAGACTACATTTCCTAAATGTACCCCCACAGTCCCGTTAGATGAGCTCAAGTACCCATTCATCAACACAACCCAACGTGTTTCAAATGTGTTCATTTGAACAGATTTTAAACTTGATGCTATTTCAACCATTATTCAATTCAATTCAATATTCACTACTATTCAGTTATATTTCAAACACGTTTCCATCACGTCTGTAAATGTTTGGACTTGTTAAGCAGTTTTCTTGCATTCCCAATCACAGCTTTCACAACAGTCTCAATATGTAGATATCTATCTCTTTAATTAGATCATAAGTTGTGGTTTGTCAGTTTACTTGAGCTACCGTATACTTTTTTCCATGTGCCCCATGGTACAAGTCCCCCAGGCTGGGAATCATTGACTTAATGGATTCAATTTCTGTCTATGTTTACACATCATTTGTCTTTCTTTTAGCACAATACAACTATGCTGTCAATGCCAAAGGTGTTTTTTTTAAACAACATATGAGACCATGAATGAGTCTAATCTCAGCTGGCTTACAAACAGCTTCTCCTACATTCCTTTCCAGTGACTTCGCAGATGTTTGAAACACTGATCCCTGGATTAAAAATGATATCACAAATTGTGCATGACTGTTTGACACACTTGAAAGGTGTCTGATTTGGTCTGCGTGACACTGGATAGGGATACTCAAAGCCATGCCACAGGCTTGCAGGCATTTCATTCTTGTTCCCAGCTGTAAACTGTAATTTAGACCAACAAAAGAAGAGCGATGCTTGTCGTGTTTGCCTGCAGATTTGGACTGTCTTTATGGTCCCCTTGTGGTCTCACCAACAACTTTTCACATCTGTGGACATGTAGCAAAGAGCGCTGAGATCCTGGCACACACTCTGCTACCTAAGCTGCCAGTATTGATCTGGTTGTCTACTGAGATTGTTAGCTTTCTCTTGGAGGAGTGCTGAGAAACTGGCTGCATGCCTGCAATGTTCTCACCACACATCTTCTCAGGGCCTCATTTCCAACTCCTCTAATCAGAACTAGACATATTGAGAGCATAAGTTGGTTTATCTGTACTCTCTCATTGGACTGTGAATAGTTGGTGTGTGCTCCAGTAAATTAGCATACACATGTTCCTCCCTGACAAGCACCAATCCGAGGTGGAATGAGAGCGTGTGTGTGTGAGAGTAGAGAGGCTGGGAAAGGGAGATAGCAACTGCTGTTTGTTCAATTTGCTTGACTTCAGATCAGATGGTGACTGAACTGTGACAACGGCAATCACAGAAAAATAAACAGAATCATTACCTTGAAGTCATTAATAAACTGCTGTGTGCAAAGTGCCTTGTCGGCGTGCTTCTAAACAAAAACCAGAGAAGAGTTATGTATTATTTTTTAGTAGTTTGAGCACTAGTTTCTGGCTCCGCCATTAGAAAGTGAAATTCCGTAGACACACACCAACATATGAACCTGACAAGAAACCTGTAGTCATTTGTTGGCTCTATATTTTCAGTTCTTTGGATGGCAATGTTGGTTGGTCAGTCCACCACGCAGATCCAGTTAGAAAATTGGTACAGACATAAATGTTCCTCTCAGAAACTTTAATAACTTTGGTGATCCCCTGACTTCTCATGTTGCAACTTTTCATCAAATCAAAATTGTATTTTTTGGTATATTTTTGGTTTAAGGCTTAATACTAAAACTAGTGACATTCCCATCAGCCTCAGCTTTACTTTGTAAATGTTAGCGTGCTAACACACTGAACAAGGCAAAGATTTTATCTGCTTCACATCCAGCTCTTCCTCATACCCAAAACTGGTCAAGGGGGTTTGAATAACCATGCTGTTATGTGAATAAGTGCATGTAAGACATGGCTGTGTAGGTTGTCAGTGCAAGGTGCATTTTGTGACACTGGAGCACAAAACAGTATAGTAGTAATGGTAATATCAACCACAGTGAATTTACATCTAATGAGCCTACACAACTTAAAGCAGAGAAACAGGGAAATTGATTCCATGTAATCCGCATTACTGTTGCAGTGTTTTCATTTAAAGTTTTTGTTATACCTCTGCTGCTCATGTTTTTAGGTAATACAACTGCAAAAAGCACCATGAAAATATTCGGAAAGAGCCGATGTAAATACTGTACATTTGGCATATTTCATTATTTGAAACACAGAGAGAGAGAGAGTTGGCCTCTCTCTATGTGAAATAAAGAAAATAACCAATGAATATGTGCATGGGCATTCTTCAACAGTGGCTCTATTGTCTTTTGTGCTTTTTAAAAGTAGAGGTCAGGAAAAAGCCAAAGTATGAAGCAGTAATTGCCAAACCAAGATGCATTTAGTGTTTGCTCATTTGTTTTCACCATAACACAGCTTGAGAGAAGAAAGAAATTAATAGGTGTGCCTAGTGAGAATTGAAAGCCGTGTGTCAACACATCAAAGACTTTGAAGGTTATACATCACTGGTGGATCTTTTTCCTCTCTCTGCATCTCTAATTAAAAACTTTCAGAATTCCCCTTGGCTCATGTTAATGGCACCAACAGCTTCAAGGCATTTCCCAGGCACTTTGCCAGGCACTGAGGGCACAGGTGAACTGGGAATGATAAACAACAATCAAGTCTTTACATCTATGTTCAACACAATTAACATAATGCCACTCCAACTCAACCAGGGCAGTTTAGTTTTAAATACATAAAAGAAGTTTAGGAGTCACAGGTCAAGTGGTTATGGTGACATTTTCTGGTTGAAAACAGTTACCACTACTTAGGAATACATCTCATTTAAGTATAAAAGCTCAAGTGAAGTTTTCCTTGTGCCTGGAAAGTCAGACTTTGTCAGTGGAGCAGCTCCAGAAAATGTTGCTGGGAGGGATGACAGATTAGAGGCTTGGTTTTTCGTCTCTAGGTTTGGGAAAGAATTGTTCACATTAACATATTGATGGAATTTTCAAAGATTATACAAAAAACATATGTGAATTCAGTTTGAGGGCTCTTTCCTTTCCCTTTGAAAATATGTGTGTGTGTGCGTGAGTGTGTTTAGAGCATATGTGCCTGATTAAGCAAATCAAAGAGCAGGGAAAAGGTAGCATCGTTGTAGTTTGTCATTAATGTGTCACAGCCTTGAAATGAGGTCTGAATTATCTGCTTCACTGCCCTCTAAACTCATTTGCCATAATCAGAAACCTCCAGTTTCTCTCATACAGGATTTATCTCCTTTTATCTCTTCTTCTCTTTGTAAGTGAAAAGGGACAGTGTTTCTTTTTTTTAGATATCGGACAAGAGAAAGCATCAGGAAACAAGCATTAACCATCATTACTTGCCCCCACAATGCAAATAAATCTCATGGTATTTGAGCAGAGAGCAGGGTGCAGAACATAGTGAGCAGTCATAGGTGGTCACTTGTCTGTCGGCTGCAGTGATGTAGATACTGACGAGCTGCTTTGAGTCGTGACCAGAAGCTGCAGACGCCCGATCTTCCTGATACATAGCAAGCATTCAGAAGCTTCACCTTGGCTACAGCACTTTGTATCTTTGAAAGGCCTCATTTTTCTCACCTAAGAAAAGTCTCTCCCCCTCTCTCTCTTTCCCTTCCTTCATTCTGTATTTTTCTCTGAGCAGAAAAAGGATCCCAGTGTTCATAGAGATGGACATCTAGGCAGCATTTGGCAGGGGGATGCTAGCCTCAGCTCCACAGGGATGTCAAGTTCAGACTCTTCTCAGGCTTTGAACTTATCTGACATCAGTGTTGTTAAACAAAGCTCAGAAGCAAAGATTGATATTAATATGTGTTATGTAATGTAAAGGTGTGAGAACGAGATATCCATGGAAAGTCTTTCACAAAAGCCCTTCTTTCAATTTAACATGCTCGCCAGGAAAGAAATTGCCCTGACAGCAGCTGTGACGGTTACAGTGTGAGCTGCTAACTCACTGTGAGTCTGCTTGGCACTGAACAATCGCACAGAAGTTCAGTCAAGTGACTATACAATATTTAGCACCCCTTGCGCCAATCAGCACTATTTGTCCTGGAACGCTCTCTGTTTTCCTTTGTGTGGTTTGTTGCTCATGCCCTCCAAGCAAATCTATCAGTAAGTGAATTGGCACATATTTCTTCCTTGACATTTGCGTTTTTATGTAACCACAGTCAACCAGTTGTTCATTCCGAGATGAATCACATTCCAGCTTTGAGGATGTACGTGCATGTGTTTACTGTGGGTTTTGTAACTAACGAATCCGTGCTTGGGAAGAGATACAATACACACAGTACTGCAGTGTAACTGCCAGCATCCAAATCCTGTGTGCATCCATTCACTCACAAACTGGCAGGTTTGTCATAGCACTGATGTTTCCACCAGCTGGAGCAATGAGCCTTTAAACTGTGACTGTTGAGGACATCAGAGGCTTTTGTGGAAAATATCTGCGAAATTAGTTGATGTTAGCATTTGCTAAAATTTCCTTTTCACTGCAGTTCACCCATGGGAACTAATATAGTCCTAATTATTGCAGTTTGTCACTGTCATTATCACGGCTAGAATCTTAAATAGCTGTTGAAAACATAACGGCAGTGTGCAGAGTTAAACTGAGTCTGGGACATAACCAAATCTCCACCCAAACTTTTGAAAAACACATAAAATTTGTCTATAATTTTCCAGTATGTACACCATACTCATTCTTAATATCACCCTTTATACTTTAACTGGGTAATAAATTGTGTACTAATCCTTTACAAATCAGATCATAAGCAGTTCTAAAGCATACATAATGCTGACTTTTTTTTTTTTATTGAGTGGGGCTTAGTAGTGTGACCTAAAATATATGCAGTAATGATACATATCATGGTATATAAATGTTGCCCTCTTAGGTGATTATAATACAGTACATGACTCTGGCACAGTAATCATGTGATGCCTGGAGTTAAAGGTGTCATCAATTAGCTATTAATATGTGTTACAGTGGATGCAGGAACAGAGTTTCTTACATGATGAAAGTTAAGAGCCAAATTGGTCTGCAGACCTGATGCCAAGCGTGAGTGTGTGTCATTTGCTCCCCTTTCTCAGTACAGCTGCAGCACATCTCAGCGATTTGTTTTTTCTACTTTGAATCCAGTGCTCTTCTTGCCCTTAAAGAACAGTTCAGCATTTGGGGAAATGTACTTATTTGTTTTTCCCACTAAGAGTAACATGAGAACATTGATACCACTCTCATGTCTACACAGTACATTTTAAGCTACAGCCAGCAGCGAGTTAGCTTAGCTTAGTATGAATACTGGAAAAAGGGGCAAACAGCTAGACTGGACTTCTTCAGAGTTAACAAACTGTGCCTACTAAAACTCACAAATTATGTTTCGCTAACTAGCTGCAGACTCCAGCTACATATTTAATGTAATGTAATAATGAGTATGCTATTACTCTTCTCATCTAACTGTCATCAAAACAGCGAATAAGCGTATTTCCCAAAATGTCAAACTGTTCCTTTAAAGGTGTCTCTCTCTCTCAATAGTTTGGTTGAATACCATGGGTGTAAATGCAGTGCACAATTGTGGTGCGTTTAATGTTTTCCAAACCCCATTTTTTCTTATCATAACAACAGTAGAGACACGATGTATGCATTATGTATGATTATTTGTTGTTGCATAAACTGTTATTAGTTTTTTTCAGGCGGTTCACCGTCTTCTTCTTCTTCACACTGTTTCTTATTCATCTCCAGATTTAAATCTCAAGGGCTTTGTGGTTGCTGCCTCTTAAGGTTTTTTTTTTTTGAGAGTTATAGTTATTTCAACAGTTATAGACAAAAAAATACTTCTCCACTTTGACTTTGTCCTTTATTTCTGTGCAGCAGTGTGAGCTCACTGCATATGTATGTATTATCTCGAGGCCTGATTAAAACTCCATTAGTCATGCAGAAAACAAAGAAAGTGTAATCAAAATGGAAATTAGCGTAATGGTGCTGTGGAAACAGATGAAGCGGACAGACCTCTGCTGAAAAAGACTTTTCCAGGAGACTTTTTTTGTACAGTCTATCTTCTTTTGTCTGTCTTCAATAATGGTGAAGACAATTGAATCCAGGTCCAAAATGATGACGGTATTCTTAAAAATGGTGCTATGGGTTATATATTCACGAGCAGGGACCTCATTTAAATGTTCAGCTTACAGCATGAAGGCTACAAATGAAACAGCTGAAATCTTGTTGGCTTTTCCTCACAATTAGCATTCTTGTTGGCTGTTCATATTTTCTCACTGTCATCTGACAAAAAGTAAACAGATGTTAGTGGAGAACATTTTCCAAGAAAGCAATTTAATCATTGAAATTGCTTGAGGTCGTGTCACAGAAATATGCCGCTACTCTGATCAGGCTGTGTGAAGGAATTTGTCCTACAGCAAACAATCAGTCAGTTCAGTTAACAAGCCCCAGAGTCAGACTCTCCACACATCATTTTAAGCCCATCCATCTCTTATACGGGCTGCCAAGGCCGGAGTGCTGCTGCCAATACATGACAAGATAACAATGAGACAACAGCTAGCCTCACCAGCTTCTTCTTTCACATCTATTAAGAGCTCCCAGCGTTTGTCAAACTACACAACCTCAACTACAGGGGCAATAAGTTAGACATCAGGTTTATTGTTATGTCAGGTTGTAGGGGGGCTGAAGTGCTGATTAGGTCAATACAGCTGCAGCGTTGCAGACAACCCCTCAAGTCAAATCTAGTTAGAGTAGACCTCATAATTTATGACTACAGTGTAGAAAAAGAGCCAAAAGCCTGCATGGTGCCCTGTGGATTGATCCATGAAGGCCTGTGATTCAGAAAAGAGGACATGCTCTCATGTTTGAGGAGGGCTTGGGGGTCAGCACTGAAAGTGTGGGGCCCAGGCGGAACGAGTGGACGGGGGGCAGGCCTGCCTTTGTATCTTTTGGTAAGCAGTCAGTTATCTGCACATGTGCCCCATTAATTAGCCAACAGGGGAGCGCTGGGCATGGGTGCAGTGTTGAGGCTAAAAGGGGGGCAGTAAGACAACAGCGAGGTCCTGGCTTTCTATCCTGAAGTCCCAGGGGCAGCTGGGTACACCACCTGTTAATGACCTCTGAAGTGGTCTCTAATTGGACTTCTGACTGTGGACCACCCAGGGAATCAGACAGAGGAAAAAAAGTCCATGTGACGACATAAAGAGAAGATTGAATGAAAACATCTAAAATAAATAAATAAATGGTTAACATTACTTTTGATGAGGACTATACCATTTATTAAGCATCTTTGAGGAAATGATCTCCTCTCAATGTCGACTTACTAGCGTTTCCAATCACGTCACAATCTTCTCATCAACTATCCACTCCCTAAAAACTGTAGATGGTTGAAAACTCTGGAATAAGGGAGTGAGTTATTGCTGTCCAATGAAAACTATGTATCATCATATTTGCCAATTTAGAATTTAAGGGATAAACTGAAGGGATTACATGTTTCTTTATGGTTTGAGAAAAACTGCGTTGTCACAAAGTTGAAAAGAAGGCAGTTTTTCTTACCTCATTAACAGTTGGATATACAGGAAAGTGACAAATTGGTGTGTGGATGAGACTATTATACCAGTGTGTCAAACTATTGTTACAGCATCGCAGGACATCAAACACCTTTTGTATTTGATTTGGTTTGTACAAGGTTGTGAGTGGTAGTATGTGTAGTTTTTGCAAGAAGAAATACAAAAGACTCTTTATAGACTCCAGCCTATACTTGCTGTCAGTGGCAAACTACTTTGTCATAAGCAGATGTTCTGTTTGTGTGTAATTTGTCTGTTTTAGCAGATTGGAAGCACTACAAATATCTGACTGGTGTCATGCTGTAAGTGTCAGACACTGCATCAGACTGTTGATGTCTGTGTTTCTTCACATCAAGCACGTTCTCATCTCATGTGTTATGTGTATCATTGCACTTCATTCATGTGCATGACTGGGTAGCCTATGTGGTTATCAGAGGCTCTGCTCTCTTGTAGTGTTGTCAGTCAAACACTGCTGTTTGGATAAACAGACAGACAGAGAAGTGCCAGACAAAGAGGTTTGGCCCAGCATGGGGCCTTTTAACTGTCACGTTAATTGCAACACTACAGGAGCAGCAGGGACGGCATGACCACTGCATTTTGAATGTCTTTTTCGTGTTTACTATTCCTAATGAGTCCAGAACTGTTGGAAAGGGAGATATTTTGTCATTACTGTGTTTGAGAAGTCTGCGTAGATTTTTGTTGTCACTTCTCTAATGGTGGGAGGGGCAGATGAAATGACAGGTCACCCTCTTCTTCACACTCCGGTGATCTAAAGTACTCTCCAATGAACGATTCTGTCTGCCCGTCTGCTATTTATCAGAAGTGATGCCAGATCTCATTGAGGAAACAGATACTTCCGACAGACTGCCACTCAGTCAGCTTAAAGGGGTTGGATGCTCTTTGATTAAGATTCCTCTTACCTCCCCACCCCAACCACCCGGCCCAAATTAACCCCCTGTCAGTGGACCACAAAGAGAATGGGCATGGCTGAGTCTGATTTATTTCACACAGAGCCATCATAAGGGCACAGTTGGCCTCCCTTCTCCCCCCATAAGCCATATACACCCCGGCCCTCTTGGCCTCTCTTTTTCTCGCCTCCCCCCACTGTCCCGCCCTCACACCTCCTGTCGCACACACTCAACCTGTCACTCCGGAGAAGACACAGGCACAAAGACAGGCCCAAATCAAAAGGGGCTGATTAGCAATTAATGGTGCATCATTGTATTTGCGTCAGAACTGTGTGCACGGTGTGTGTGTGCATGCAGAGTGGCGTTGTCAATCATGCAGAACGTGCCCTGGCCCTCCCTCCTCTGTCCTGCCCATGTGCTCCCTTAGGGGTGCAGCCACTTATGGCTACTGATACGGTAGAGATGACTCTGTTTTACAACCACACACTTACATTCAAGCCCAACACAGGACAACAGAACAACCTCCTGCTGAGCCCAGAGAAAGAAGCTGAAGACAGCATCAACACACCAATCTGATGGATCTATACCCAACAACTTATTGACGCATGCATTATCATTTCCCATAGACACACTCGGATTATACACAGATCTGAGGATTGTGCGTGTTGGGTTGTTTACTGCAATGTGGGTGTTTGGATTCTGTAGTCGGAGACAGAGTTTACAAGGATGGAGTCCGGCACTTCTTTGTGTGTTCGCTCTCTGCTTGTGTCAAGGATGCAGAGGGCAGAAGGTTTTGACCGTGGGTGGGGAAAGGGGACAGAATGCGTCCGAGTTCTCAGTCCCTGTGGTGTTATTGTTGACAGAGACGGGAGTCGCTCAGGATGGGGCCAGCGAAGGGGCAACACCAGCTCCTACCACCGAACACGAGGATGACAACTCTTTGGGCTACACAGGTACTGCTGCTGCTTTCCCATAATTCTTAATGTGCCCTTGCATACATACAATACATAAACCCTTGGAAAGGACAAGTTGATCCTAGATGAAGATATCAAAGTGGGTTATTTAACATATTAGAACTTCTGTCAGTGAAACACAATACAGTTGATCAGTTTAACCCCTCATGAGGAACTTAAATCAGAAAGAATGTGTTGTCTATCACAATAGGTAGCCTATACAAACCTGTTATATGTAAGCCCTTTATTGAGAATAGTAAAATGTATTGCAAAATGTAGTTAGGGAGCCAATTATTTGCCTCTCTTCAAACAGCTGCCTCCACAGTTGACAAGTCTTTGGACATTATAAATAAGCATTTCACATGTTTCTGTGAAATAATAGTCAAATTTGATGTTCATGTTGTGACTGCTGCTAAGGGTCTCTCTGTGTTGATGGAGGAGAACTGTGAGAAAATACACTGTGCGCATCAGTTCATGTAGCCGGAGTCTCCTCAGGCCGCAGAGATCTGTAGGGAAATGAAGAGCTGTAAATGGGGTCCTCGTCTGAGGAACTGACTCACACACACCAGCACACACAAAGGATTCAAATCTGGAGAAAATTAGTGATGAGGCTTGTGTTTTGATTGGGTTTTTTTGAGGGTCTTTTCTCATAGTGAGGTTAAAAAGTGCTCTCAGTGTGTTGTCCCTGCGAGGATACTTCCCTCCGTAGGTGATTTACTGGACCTCACACAGCGTCAGGAAATCTTGTGCAGAAAAAGGGAGTCCAAATTAACTGCCAAAACCATTATGGGGTTCATTGCTGAGTGCAGTAGTTTGGCAGCTCAAGGTTTTATTTTGCTTTAAACTCAGACAATAACCGTGCAATTATCATCAGTATCTTGCTGCGTCTTTTATCGATGATGCCAAGACATTTCAAAAGTTTGAGCCCAAACAGCTATTAGCACAGCAGTCTTTCAATTTAAGTCTGAGTTAGCATATAGCCAAAGTTTTCTACTAACTTGGCATACTTTTAATGAGGGTTTAAATAGGAAAATCATGTCATATCTGCCTCACTGCATTTAAGTTCATCTTTAGAATGATAAATCTGTCCGGTGAACGGTGCCAGGACCTCATCTTTAATCTGGCCATTTAATCCCGTCTGTGCATGAAAATGAAGGAAATTGATCTGGCCCAGTCAGTGAATTGGAAATGAGACTAATGTGCCCTAATACCTCAGTCTGCCACAGATAGAGCAAAGTGGGCGGCTGCCAAAGACTCCATTTTCAAGGCGCGTGACTCACTGGTTGGAACGTGAGGATAATGTTGACAGCTGCCAGTTTTAGCTCAGGTGAAAATGAAGAGATCCTTGAAGCGTTACAGTAAGAATCTTTAAGGTTCATTGATTTTTGAATATGTTTCACGATCATCTGATCTCACTCCTACACATGACATTGAGCCAGAATGGTGGTATGTCCTTGTTGTCCTTCCGCTGTGACTTGTTGCTGAGTTTACGTAACCCTGAAATAAAGGACAGAGATGTGTGGAGTGAAGTGAAGAACGTTGCATCAGTGTGACTAATACAGTAACCTGATCCTTTTTTTTATTTCATATGAAATTGGTAACAGCTGGTACAGTACCAGGCTATGACATGGTATGTCTTTTATGGTCACCCAGATCGTTCACATTACCAGGTCGTCAAATACTGTCGCCCTCCCCTTTGGTGTTTGATACCAACAAACAAGACGCCCTTTAATGTGTGTATGTGACATGTCATACGGTGTCTGAATGAGACGCTAAAGGGCAATGTCTGTTATTGTCTATTATTGTTACCATGACGACAAAGGTCCACTGTGCACGCAGCAATATTAGACAGACCGCCAGAGGCTGGTGCATCTCATGCAGACACCAAAGGGTGAGAATGAGAACGGGTTGGACTGAAGGTGGGGCAGTGGGGGTCCTTTGTGCATCGGTTACAGCTGCCAAAAGGCCTGACTCAAAGTGGTGGTGTTTGATGGTTTGACTCACTTGGTATTAATGCAGCATTAAACTTTATTAGAAACCACATGCTGACCTGAAATTTGCAACACATTAAAAGTGTTTTTTATAGGTCCCCCAAGACATTCACTCTCAGCCAGAGTTGTTCCCAGATATCTAAGAGCTTTGCACAGAACTTCACATTCATAATAAATGAGACTGACCTGTGTGAAGGCAGCGGATTAGAGAGGTATGCTAAAGCTCTCACACTTACACTTTGCGAGCCGCTGCTTAGCGGGCAGATGCAAACAGAGGAGACAGGTCTTTGGTTCTTCTGCCGCAACATGAAAGGCTGAGCGTTGCTTCAGAGAGCACATCAGCACTCATATCCTCCCTCTCGCTGACAACTACAGTTGTGTTTGTCACAGATCACAAAGGACGGTAACTTCAGAGAGCAGCTCTATTTGTCAGATTATGGAAATAAAGATGAGTGAGGGAATTGAAGGTTGCCACACTATCACCACTGATTGGCCGGAAAGTACAGGGGTTAGAGTACTTCCATATCTTATTCTTCTCTCAAAGCAGTCGCCCCTGAACATCCACTAATACCATCCGCTGCACTAATGGATGTACGGACAGGTCATGTGAGAACAAAGTCAAGTCTAATTAAGAGCTGTGGAGTCAAGGAGGTTAATATTGCAGAACAATCACAGAGATTAAATATAGGATACATAGCATATCCATCAACACACACAGCGCAATTCAGGCTCTTACTCCACATGTCTATATTGAAAATATGATGGGTACACAGCAGAGGAGCGGGTCCATAGAGGCAGAGGAGGTCGCTCCTCCTCATTTTTGAGAGGCCAGAAAAAATAGACAGGAGTAATTGGTTGAATTAAACCGATATAAAATCATACATTTATAATATAATCTTTCTCTCTTTTTGGAGAAAATTCCATAATTAAAGTTCTGATTAAGACAGCAACAAGCAGAATACATTTTTAATCTTGTACTACTGTATTGTACATGAGTGTATTCAGACAGTAGTATATTGGGAATTTCCAAATTTCCACAAGTGAGCACACACACACATAACAGACACAATCAAGACTAAGAACTCTTAAGTCAAATTTACACTTCATACTACTGTTTCATATTTATACTATTAAATACTTAAACATCCACCAGACCGGTGGTGGTACCATGGTTATTAATATGCAGCTGGATGAGATGGACTAGACCACCAAAACAGTTAGCATACACCTCCTTAGTTCTGTTAAATAGAGGGAACTTCTCCTTCCCATAAATAAGACTTAATATGACGTTTTCTTTGTTTTCAAAATACCCAACATTTAAGTATACTGACATTTCTCTAAACAAGCCTCAGTTAAGGTTGGCCTCTGGCTACTATAGTAAGAACACATACCATGTCTGAACTATTAATTCAAAGTGTTGTGTGACACAGTTCTGTCAGCTGACACATTGTCACATGCCACATTTTCACTGGTGTACATTAGCCCTTCGGCTTATTTATACTTCAGTGAGAATGTGTAATCCAGTATGTCACAAAATTCAATATACAAAGCCAACTGTGAGTGTGAGTAAAAGGTGTTGTGAGCCCATTGATTTTTGCAAGGGTTGGTTTTTGTGATTGATTGTGGGATTCTTTATGGAGAAAAGCTCAAACTGGTAAGAAAAGGGAGTTGGCAAATTGGCCCAAAACATCCAGCAGAATGGTGCAAGTGCTTCAGTGAACGTGTACAGATCGATTTGACATCAAAACTTTGTTTGGGGACACCTTTATTTAATGATGACACATCTGAAGGTAATTAAAAGTGATTACAGGCACCCCATTATTTGTTGCCTTGGAAATACTGCAGAAATACTATGATATTGGAAGCCAAAAGAAGCTGGAACAAATTAGTTTTTAAGTCTTTTCTGAGCGCAAAGACAAAGAGCTGAAATGGAGTTTTTACTAATGCTGTTGAATTAATATCTTTCTTTTTAAATCTTTCAGTTTCATGTGATTTTCACCTTGACCCCTAAACTTAAAATGAGATCTATCTAAGTCATCTGACTAAATTTAACCACAATCTGCCACATTTGGCAATCATTTTCAGAGAAATGAAAGCTTCTGAGGGTTTTGCAGTTACTTATTGCACATAAATAACACTTCCAGTTCACATGCATATGAACACACAGTAGTTTGATTGGAACTAAAATCAGCAGGACATGTTACTGCAAGTTGCTGCTTGTGAAGAACTGATTCACATTTACATGCATAGACAAGATAGTTTGATTAATTCGGGTGAAGCCAACTATTTTGGGCAGAAGTTCACCTTCATAACTGTATGAAGGGTAAAACTGAGCATATTCAACACTACACTGATCAGCATTTAGATCCTGTATGAGCCAAGTGTAGCTTGAGAGCAGAGGTGGTGCAGATACAGATTATTCTTATATTGTTGAGGCTCAGAGGGTGGAGGCCAGGCGCCTGTTTCCCCTTATTGATGTGGAGGTGGAGTAGTATATGTTTGGATACATGGCACTGACAGCTTTACCATGAGAGAGACAGACAGCTCTACTCTCTATTCGTCCTTTGCTTTCATTACTGGGCTGTTGCTCTGGCCTTGAGTCCACACCCTGAAAACCAATTTCCTTGACAGTGTCACCTCCACATATATTACCCAAGAGTCACCAAAGCATCAGCGTGTCACGTCTCCATGACATTCACTCATGTTCATCAGTCTTAGTGCAATGGTAATCATGATACAGGAAGCAAATAGAGCGCTACACGCTCAGCTAGCTGCACTCTCACATATTATCCCCAGTATGGCAGCAGCATTCATTCCCCACCAGTGCAACAATAGAGAAAGATCCCTGGCCATGCCTGGAGGAGTCATAACCATGAACTAATGTCTTACATGCAGTTTCTCTACAGCCTCTGTGCTAAAGTAAAGTTTTTTTTTTTTTTTTGTTCCCCATCCAATTTCTTTTCATCTCCCTCATCCGCACAAATTAGCTTAGCAGTGTCCCAGGAAATGGGTCTATTAGCCATTCTCGTCAGGACCGAGAGTGGAGTAATGTGGTCAAGAGGCACTGGAGTGGGAGTAAGATTTGAGATGGGAGTTAGCACGAGTGCACCGGGGTTGAAAGCACTAAGACTATGAGTTGAGGATTAAATTACAATATTCAGATTCACGTTTCTAGTGTCCTCGTGATAATTGGGAAGAAGATTGGATAGGGTCTTGCTAAGTGCTAATAATGAGCTGCTCCTGCCCCGTCAAACACACTTAATTTCTGCGAAAGGATAACAAGTGTTTTCATAGGATATAAATGGGTCACATTCCATACCATCTCAAAGGTGAGAGGAGGGAAGGCTTTTGGTCCTCTGGCGTACGCCATTGGTGTAAAATGAAATTGTTCATATATTTGACTATATAATCTTACTTCAGTGCGTTCCATCCACCAAATCTAAATTGGAGAAATAAAAGATAAGGGAGGTAAATCTTCTACATAGAACACCACAGTCAGGCGACTACAGCATGTTGAGGGTATATATTTCTGAAATATGTGCAAAAACACAGAGTGCATTTAGAAATAGTTTCAGATGATTTTTCAGATTTCATTGTTGTACCTATCATGAAGTGCTCAAGATTAACTACATTTCCACACTGCAGCGACGGCGTCAGACCAGTTTGCACGATATTGTATGAGATCAGTAGCATTATTTGTAGCAATTACAACTGCTCTGTAACACACAGTGAGGAGTAACGGCAACATTTTCCTTGGACAACACCAACTAAAACTTACATAATGTTAGCTTTATAACAGCTGTGCTAAAATCCAAACCTGTCTAATTTTAGGCACAACTTCATCAGCCAAAGACTTGGTTGTTTTTACAATAGAGTCTCAGGAGTGTTAAGTATTCTACATATTCTGATCACTCAAAATGTGAAGTGCTGTTTCCCAGTCCTCTGTCTGCGCTGCCATTAGAAACTGGGCTGCACTCACACAGAGGTAAATCAATTTTAGACTGTATTCTGCTTGTTAAAAAAAAAGTATGCACTATTACTTCAGTACTGATAATTTATATGCTGTTGCTTAATTGTTTAGCGGTACATGTTAACACACATCTATGGTATGATCTACTATATACTTGTAGATAATATATATAACTATATAACTATATATCAACTTGTTAAAAGTGAAGCAAACATATAATCGACTCTAATCGAGTTACTGGTAATATCCACTACTTGGAGAGCTACTGGATGTTCCTTGTAAATTAGAGCCTTTGTAAATGACCCACCCACAGCAACGTCTTATTATTATTTCTGACAAAACACTGTTCATAGTTTCTATGCTCATTTCCAAACTGCCTTTGGCTTCCTATCAATTAGCCAACTTTATGAGCAAACGCATAAGGAGTGCTCCTCCACTTCACTGACAGCCCTCCGTGCTCCTCCGTGCTCCTCCCAGTAGAAATTACTCTAATAAATGTCAGCTGTGACTGACGGCTTGATGATCTGTAAAATCATTGCTGGCTTTATTAGCGGCGATACGATTCATGCATAGTCATGTTGCACATGAAGTTCAGCCAGAGCCTATACTAAGCTTGTTTCTCTGAGACTCATTGTGAGCTGTAGGGGGCTGTGGAGCCTCAGCAGTGCGGCTGTGTCTCAGCAGGGCTCAGCGTCCATGTGTGAGAGGAGAATATCATGAGAAGGGGGTAGAGGTGGGGGGGGGGGGGGGGGGGGGGGCTGTAAATCTGAGCAGCACCTGCTCCCTGGACTCCGGCGCGTGGTGTGAGGTCAGCAGCGCCAGATATCCCATCGATCATATTTATTACATTCATCACAGCGCCAGTTTGTTTTGGCAGCTGATCGCACCAGGGAAAGAGAAAGAAAGAATAGGCTTTTTATTTGAGGGACGGGGAATTCTTTGAGCATGAGCAGTGTCTTTGCATTTTTCTCCACTCGGGGTCTTCAGAGAGAGATCAGTCACTGATGTTGGCTCTAAGTCGCCAATAAAACCACAACTACTGCAGAGTGGTATTCAAAGTATAGTTCTGGAAAGTTTAGAGAAATAACTTTGAGGAAAAAAAAAAAATTAATGTACCATCAATTCTCAGCTCTGTGGCAGTTTGGGTATGCAGTTGTGGTTTATCCGGAATATTGAAAGAACAAATTGTGTTTTTACTTCTTTGATTGATTTCTTAATATCAAAAGAAAAAATATTATGTGAAATTGGAATGTTTATCAAACCCACAAAAACTGCAGAAAGTATTTTTTGATCGGGGCACTGACTTACTTTTTTAGCCACAGTAGCTCTGTGGCTCTTGCGGCAGCAGTGTCAGACCTCTTAGACCGAAGTATCTCAACACCTTTTGGCTGGAATGCCATGAAACTTTGCTCAGACATTCATGGTCCCCAGATGATGAACTCCTTTGACTTGGTCAAGATGGAAGCACAAAAAAAGAGAAGGAAATCAACTGAATGTGAACAAACTGAGCAACTGATCTGAACACAAGCACACTTTAGGAATTTTGATTCTTCCTCCATTATTCTTCTCTGGAGTCTGATATTTTTACTAGTTTTCAGCTTCCAAGAATCAATGGTGTAGTTTCACACTGGTGAAAATGTCCAGAACTGGTTCTCTTTAACACTAACGGGGAGTCAGATTGATCTCACAGAAATACAGGAAATGACCACAACCTCTAAACAGTGAATTACGTGGTGGTGGCACAAAAACAATGCTAATGGCCAGTCAATTAGGATCCTTTGTCCTGGTGGACAAACCAAACATCATGCAATTAGCGGTGGTGGTCAGCTGACGTAGGACAAAGAGCAACAAGGTCCAGTGTCAAACCAAAAGCCAGCATTGGCTGACTTTGAATTGCAAGTTCAGTCTGATGTCTTTTTAATTAAAATATATAGGGGAAAAAAAGTTTCAGAGAAGAGCTACTAATGTAATTTAAGATCTGAAAGAGATGTTCTATGAAGAGATGTTAAGAAAATTACAATTACCAGCGCTAGTGGAGAGGAGGCATAGAGGAGACATGATTGAGGTGTATAAGTTTGCATACAGAATATGTAATATCACAGCTGAGCCTGTCATTCAATTTCAGGAATAACGGGTATGACTCAAGAAGGAACTGCATGAAATTATTCCCACTGATATATTTTTACACTTCACACACGCTTAATGGGAAAATATAGAACCAACTTCCAGAAAATGTAGTGAGAGTAACTTCGCTTAACTCTTTTAAACATAGATTGGATAAATTCTGGTCAAAAAACTAAATTTTGTTTGATTATAAAGTGTTTGTTGCATTATTGTGATTTTATATAACAATATTGTGGTATTTTGTTGCTGTTGTATGGTTGTTTTGAGTTGTAGAGTAGGATGTGAAGAGTTACATCCTTTCAATAAATAAATAATATACGTAACATAACTTCATTTCTGTAATTAATGTACGTATTTTAACCCAAACCACGATCTTTTCCTACACATAACATGCCACCACCTTGTCATGTGGTGTGATGAGGGCATTTCATGTATTTCTGTGACATCAGACACTGTCAGTGCTGTCACATCTGGATAACAAAAAAATGTACTGACTGAACTGAAGAACCTTTTCAAAAACTAAAGCTCACATTTATACTGCGGTTGAAATGTAAGACTTACTAATAATGAAGAGATCGCTCCAGGAAATTGCTGCTTATGTTTATGCTTAGATAATGGTGAGATTGTTGCGTTGATTGAGCTCTGCTCTCTGTCAAGATCTTGTCTTGTGTTTCGCTGCCGTGCGATTGGCTGAGGTCCAGCCTTGATAAGAACAAAGGAATCTCTTGGCTCAGTTACGCTGAGCCCCACTGTCAGTCATTAAAGCTGTCCTGTCTCTAAGCCAATTAAGCAAATTAAGCATGAAACACAATACTGCTTGTTTCTGCCATTACACATTTTCATGAGGGAAGGAGTGAGACGCAGGTCATCAACAAGCTGCGTTTGATGAAATGAGGAGCAATCCAAGGACAGTGAGAGATACTTTAATATTGTCTAGTTGTCTTTAAATCGTATCTTCCTGTTGCGCTAATGCAGTCATGCATGGAAATGCACAAATTGGATGCTGTAGCACTGTGGTGCTGCATATTAGTCTTAATGCTGAATACTTGTTACTAACATAATAAAGTTCATCTTTCCTTAATATGGAACATAATCTCACAGGAGTTTGAACACAAGCAACTAATGCACATTTTTCTGACAACAGAAATACAGAACATTCATGCTAACTTCCTGAACGTCTGTTGCCGCAAATATTCCAAAGTCTGACTGTATTTTGATGTTGCTGCCAGGATGTTATGTGATAGCTGGGTTATTTTAATCAGCTTCCACAGGCCATGTCGAGGCTGACGCTAAACAGATGCTAATGTGAGGCCCATTAAAAGACACAGGGAAAGAGGGATTCAGTGTGCGCAGGCAAGCGGAAAAGCAACAGCCTGTTTATCGCCTCATCCTGCTTTGTGCTCTAAACCTCGTCGCGGCATCCTGTGAAGCTCCCCCTCTTTCTTTTTCCTCAGTGTCTGCCCCCCCCCCTCCCAACTTGCCTCACATTTCTTCCAGCAGCGTCATGCATGGGGGCATTCCCTGAACAGAAACAGATTTGTTTGGTTCTCTGTCATTTTCTTTCACTGGACCCCTGTCTTTTTTTTTTTATCATTTCTAAAAGCTGAACAGAGAGGCCATAGTGAGCAGAAGAATGTTCTCACTCTTCTGTTTATGTTTTGTTACACTCTGCTTTGCATCTTACTTGCTTTGTATCGCCTGTCCCTTTCTCTGCTCTCTGGCAAACTCTCAATATAATGGTGACAACAGACATTTTTGGTCTTCTCCAGTTTTTAAAAGACTTTTTGGCGTGTTTCTGGGGTTCATCTTAGTAGGTTAACTGTATTTATTCTGGGATGGAGCCCAGAATTATGCATTCTTGAGCTCTTGTGTAAAGTTGCAGGGCCAGTATTGTCCACAGTGGACAGGCGGGGGGAAATGGCCTGACACTCACAGAGGTTTCTGTCGTAGATGTTCCAGAAATATGACAAGACTGCACTTAGTGCTTCACTTTCAGTCTCTTCTGATGTGTGTCAAGGTCTAAATATGGTTGGCTTTAGTCTGACTGGCCAGCTGTGATTTGAATTTAACACAGTCTTTTGGCCCTTAGCTATATTTAAGACAAATTTCCAAATGCTGATGATGTGTGCATGGCACTTAAGCTCCTATTATTAACCTTACTTTTCGACAACCTTCTCTTTTGATCGAAAGCTTGTTAAGTTTTTAACAGTCAGTGGTGTGCTTAACTGAAAGTCACTTCCAGTCAAACTTTTTCTTATGCTGGAACGGGCATGTGCTTTTAGTTGTGGCATTGTTTGTGCTCCTGGAGCTTCACCACTCCCTCAGCAACCAATCAGAAATTATTTGTGGCCTCTCTTAGCAGTGGCACAGTAACACCAATGTGATCCAACTTCCTCAGGACTTCAGGTCAGCTCTCCTCTCCTCTCTCAAATCACTGCCCCCCCCCCCCCCCCCCCCTCCTCTCAGTCTTTGTCGGTCCCATGTCAACAATCTGTCATGCCACCTGAAAATCATCTCACTCTCAAGAGTGCCGTGACAGAGAGCAGGGAGAGCTCTCCTCCTTGTAAGCCCACTGCATGACGAAGCAGTTTTCATTTATCGTGATATATTCTGCAGATTCGAGCACCCGCGCATATCAATCATGTAACAGTTACTTTTTACAGGAAGTTTTAAATATTAGAGATTTCCATATGTTGCAAGAGGTTGGATAAATGTCCGCTCAGTTGAGTAAATGCAATTCCATATGCTTACACTCCTCTATTCTAAGCCTTCAGAATAGAAAAACCCTCTATCTGGGGTGGCGAGGATGAGAGGACAGCCAGTGCTTTACCCAGTAAAACAACCTTGAGTCTTGTCCTTTCTTGTCAGAGGACTTTGCACTGCTGGCTGGTTCACTCAGTCATCCTAGATACTGCTTCTGATTTGTGATGGGCTACTTGTGTAACTGTAAAATAACTGAAAACTGAAGCCCGAAAACTGAAGCAGAACACAGTCATTCTTCAGCTATTCACTAATTGTTTTGGAAAAATGCTAAAGGAGCTCAACAAAACATCCTTTTACCTCATGTTCTTCGTGTTTATCTTCTCAGAACACCTTGGAGACGTGCTTACCATTGCCAACTCACAAAGACTACAAATTTGAATTGATGTCTTATAAAAAGAAAAGTAGTCCAATGAATAAATAAAAGGATGGCACCTCAAGGACATGAGTGATAAAAGGCTGTAGTGAATTCGAAGCAAGAGCGGTATGGTAGCCATCCAACCAGTACCTGTGAAAGGAGCTCAAACATACTATACCTGTGACGGCCACATTCTGTCCAAGGTGACTCTAACTGCAACTTTGGGAAGCTTTTGTTTACTTCCTAACATATTCAGAATTAAAACTTCAGCCTGTGCAGTGTGAAGTCCCCAAATGTATCACTTTTTTTCTGAGGATGGAAAAGTATTCTTACTTTTCTGTCTATTGGGAAAAGAGTGTTTTGTTTGCCTCTCAACAGGGAGCATCTTTTCGAGGGGACAGGGTTTTGTTTTATGCCATCTTGTTTGGTGCGCTGGTGAGATGGGAATGAAAGCCATTAAATAGTCTTAGTTAGGGAAAAGGGAATGTGGGCTCCTTTGCCTCACCCCGCCTGTATGCCACCCCATCACCTCTATGCTGTGGGGGCCTAGGTTTTGTGAGGAGTCCAGCACATCTGAAAAGGGACCCAGCATGTAGCCTACAGGATCCCCCGTCCTGCTGCATGCATAGAAACATCATAAGAGAAGACCGAACGTCCACAAACTCCTTTTGAATATTAAAAGGAGAATTATCAGAGATAAAAAGGCTGGGAAAATGAGAGACAGTCTCTCCATTGAGCGATTAGATGGCGAGATGGAGAGGGGAGTGAACTTCACCGTGCACATTGTATATGCAGTTGCCCTCATTAAGATCCCATCGTTTGTGGGGGGAAAACATTGTCACTGGATTTAGGAGACGGGCCAAGACCGCAGGGGTTTATGTATTTGGCAGATCTCAAGTGTAGCAGCATGAGGGACTCTTGGTGGGAAGTGCAGCAATGTTTGCAGTTTGTTGCTGTTTTTTGAGAATTTTCAAGTGGATCTTTTCAAGTGGATTGGATTTTTGTTATTTGACATCTTTTAAGGAGTACCACTGAAGTAGCCACTGAACTAGTGAGTTTTTATGGTAGTTATATGCACATCTACTGGTCCCGTGTTCTCCGCGCACATCACCATGCAGATTCGCTGTTTGCTGGTGGTGCTGTTTGCCATGCTGGTCATGCTGGGGGTCCCTAAAGACCACAAGGGTCCTCACAGGGCCCATCGCCTCACTGGGACGCAGAAGTCTCACTCATGCAAACGGCTGCCTGATCATTTTGGACTTTACCAAAACCACCAGCCTCTGAGGCACTCCCACAACAAACCACACAAGTGTAACCAAGTCTTTCACAGTAAGTACACGAAGTGCTACAATGAATAACTACCATCTGAAAAAATAATGACTCATCTAATCTTTGACAGCACCTAAAGTTGTTTTGTTTCTCTTTAGTCGTTGGTAATGCCTTAAAGCACTTTTCAGTCTGGGGGGGGAGTTTTTTTTTAATCTCTTTGTACCTTTTATATTCTTGGAAGTTGTTTTGTGTGAAAGGGATTTGGCTGCAGTGTTAAAAGCTCTCTGCTGTCTCCACTGCCATTGCAGCCCTGACAATATGTCATTTTTCCTGCCTCTGCTGGTCTGATCAAGGTTGCAAGGGAGGAGAAAGAGAGAGGACAGAGAGCCTCCCTGTTCAGAGCTCAGTCGTCATAACTTGCACATAATGTGAGATTTTGTTTTTCTTTTCTGTTTTTGACAACCATGGAAGAGGGGTGAAACCAAATCTGAATACAAAGGGTTTGATGCGACAGTAAGCTATGAAAATGTGGTGATAGAGATGGGGCCATGGGCAGTCTCTGGAGTAGCTTAGACATGTTTTTCAGGGTGGGATGTTCTTTGAAATGTAACAGTACAATAATACCAGTAGACAATATCAAACTGATATTAGAAATATTCAACATGTTGCACATTCCATTCCTAAAGTGTACTTCACTTATTTGCAGCTAATGTGGGTCTTTGCTGTGCAGATCAGAAATCTGAAACACGCATCCTCTTACAGCAATCAGCCCTCTCAGACACCCTTTTATCCTGGTGGGTCTATGTGAGGACTCGGCTGCTAATTGCTTCTGTATTACAGTTCCCTGCTGCTGGCTGGAGGAAATTTAACTATTCAGTTGGTGGTATTCAGCTGAACGGCCACTTTACACATCCAGGACTGTAAAAGCTGTCAGCAAAACAGGGCACACGAGGAGCAAGTGGGAATCGAGTGTGCAGAACTGTAATATAAAGCACACGCGGATGAATGACAAATGAAAACATGTTTGGTGTAAAAGATAGACTGAAAACACTCTGAATAGGTCAGTCGGGTTGGAATTTATCATCATGCAGACTGCAGCAGGGGTCTCGAAATGGTGCTCAGAGACATGCAAGGTTCGCTGGATGGGATCGATGGGGTGAATTCAGTTTGGCTAAAATAGACAGAGGTACATTTTTTGGAAACAGCAGACTGCTGCCAACAAACAGCCTCTAAACTGCTATTTATATGATCACTGTTGTGCATCTTTTTCGTTTGTATGAGAATAACCCGTGCTATCGTTCTTTTTTTGTATGCGTTTAAAATGCTTGAATTTGTATTTTTATCGTAGAGGGTGCTAACTGAAGTGTTGCTGTGGTCCTGTTGAAAAAGATACGCATATGCGGGCTGTTTGTACTCTGATTATTCCACTATGATGAAGATGCGTATTGCATTGGAACAGTTGTCCTTCCACCTAATACATAAAGAGCAATTATGGAAAGCCATGTACCTAGTTTTGAAAAAAACATAGATAGATGTACTTTATTGATCCCACTGGGAAACTGTATTGTTGCAGCAGCATCCACATCGAATAAAGTACAGTTGAATAAAATAAAATACACAGTAAGAAAAATAATACACTAGAAGAAGGAAAATATACATCGATGCGTAGCACATTAGGTTGCCCTTCTCTGAGACATGTCCCTCTCAGAATATACGGTGAGCGCTTTGATCACTGCACAGATTAGTTTAACTCATCTATTGTTTCATTCAGTGTAAGTTAGCGGTGTAAGAGTGTGAATATGATGACTCTCCATTGTTGTTTTCCAGCCCAGAGGATTGAGTTTCAGAGACATGATCGCCATTAAACGTGGGCGTGTGTTCTCAGAAACATGACACACTTTGAAAACCTCTGGGCTTGATGACTCACGTGTCACTAGGCGCTCCTCAGCTGACACACTATCCTGAGTGCAGTTCTTCTCAGATGAGTTCAGGCCACCTTCACTGGAGGGCGCTGTTTGGTAACAAATGCTCAGTGGAGCCTCTGAGCTGCGCTGCGATAATGTGAAAGTCTCTCAGCTGTTCTTTTCACTCATGTTTCCTCACATTTGAGATCTTTTAATGCACGATAACTTTCATGGTTATAGATTAAAGTTGCCAAAAGTGGTAAAAAAAAAAAAAAAAAAAAAAAAGGTTATGATTCAGGGGTTCCAAGAAATTGATCACATTATTGCACACAGAAACTCGAGTTCACTGAAGTCTGAACTGGGGAAAAAGATGAGAAACACATTTTTATTCTGGTGGGTTCCAAGTTTATGTCACATTGGGGGAAATGTTAGGAGCATGGATCACCAGAGGAACTGTCAAACCAGATTTTAATTAAACATATGTAGTCATTGTGCACTAATGTGTATTAACTGTAGCTTATTTTCTTAGTGGATGGATGGATGGATAGAGTATGTGTCATATAAACAGGTTGCTGTTTGCAAAAGTTATGAATTAAGTTTTCATCTCCAGCACAGGCCTGCATGCAGGCTAGAGGGACGAGGTTTCATGTGCAAAACTAAAAGTGTTTTAATGAAAGACACACAGCTTTATATCTGTTTGGACAGTGATGAGATTTTTTATCCTGTCATAAATTTCAGAGGGATAAAACGTAATTTTATAGCTAATCCAGTTTGTAATATCTAAATATTAATGGACAATGAAACCACAGGAGACGAAACAAAACCCCAAAGTATGTCAGAACCGTTATATATATATAAAAAACCCCACTGTTGAGTCCCATTAGGAGTATCACTGGAATACGCTGTTACATTTGTTTTTGGTCATGAACCGCAGAAAGAATTAAAGCAGCATGTCCAAATAGTTTTCTAAGGTTTCTCTTATTGTTGGACATAGTTGAGGAAAATACAGTAGCCTGCCAGAGCGCGCTGCGTAACTGCGCTGCTCGGTGGGATCCAGGCGGGAAGAGGTTAAATTTCTTCTCTGGTGAACATTGTCGGGTCTATGGAGGGGGTAGAAAGGCGCACAGCAATTGACGAGGCATTCCGCTTTTCCTTGAATGAAATGCTGTGAATATGAACCCGTGTTTCCCCCCTCTCGCCTGAGGTTCGGGGGCTGCGACGCGCAAGAGGATCGGTCGGAGTTGCAGCAGACGAGAAAAAAAAAGGCGAAAAGTGATGGAAAAGTTGCTCTGATCTCGTGTCTGGATCCGGTGGATGCGGGGAGCGCAGGACTAACTCGCAAAGTTTCCGATCTCAAGTGACAGATTCAAAACTGGACTGAAATAATGTGACTGCGAGCGTAGAGGCTGTTAACGTGGACCACAGCGACCGCTCGCGTTATTTCACTCACCTTTGACTCAACTTCCAGCCACAGTGGATTTATTATTTTGTCCCCCTTCTTTTTTTAAGCACAAAGGAGCTAAATGATTTGAATGAGATCGCCTGACTGGTCTGAGCGCACGGCAGCGACGGGATGAATTCAAAGAGCGGACAGAGCTCCTCCACAACCCCGCTCACATTTTCTAGCACAGTTTTAACACATGCCATCATTTAGTTCAGCTGAACCACTGAAACGGAGCATGTGTTGAAAATTCTCTTGTTCTGCTGTTTGGAGCTGTTTGTTTTTTATTCTTCTCCATCTTTTTCTTTTAACCCTTCTTCTCATCCACAACAAGAAGCCCAAAGCCAGTTCTTGGTAGACTGCTCTTGGACTGCTGAGATATTTTGCTTTTTTTTGTGACTCACAAATCCAAATCTTTGGTTGTTGCATTTTCAAACTCTGGATTTTAAGATTTTGTTTTGCAGTTTTGACATGAAGGAGCGGATGCCTGAATTGTTTTTTGAATAATTTGGATTACACAAGAACATTTCTCATAAGAGAGACGTTGAATGATGTCTCCAACCTCTATTGGATTTGTATTTCTGTTAGGAATTCTCCATGTGTGCTCAGGTAAGTCAGCGCCCAGCAGTGAAGAAGAAATCAGCTGCTTTTGGCTCTTATTTGGGTTTTCAACGTTAACAAAGAGGAGGAAAAACAGATTTTCTTTCATTATTTGTGAAACTTCTGCTTCTGCAAAACAGTTTAATTTAAAATCATTAAATACAGCACGAAGAAGTGCTAGAATGTTGGCACAAACTTTCCAAGCTATAAGAAAAGACTTAGTGAACATTGGACTTTTGTCAAACAGAGTGTGTTTCAGGCCTTGGTCTGATGTTTGTTAAGTGCATCTCTGGTGTTTTTTCAGTTCATGTTTGAAAGGAGCAAGGCAATTCTCTGATACACAACAGTGAAAATTTCTCTCTTGACCAAAAGGGGGAAAAAAAGTAAATTGTCAGTGTAAAGCGGTTGCTTAACTTCTAAGAGCTGAGCACACATAAAGTGCTGAAGCCATGTGGGATGAGTGGAGAGTGCAGCTATCATCGGTCATTCAGACAGCACGAGCACGAGCCCCTAAGGAGACCATGTTTCCATGTATGTAGCGATTCTGCCCACTGATGTCTGTTATTGCTGAGTGCAACGTTTTCATGTTTTTACAATGAAAATTTGCAGCACCTCAAATGATAAAGATCCTTATTTATAATTCAGCTTTCTTGCCATTCATGTGGAGCTACAGCAGCTTGGTTTCAGCTGTCTTTGTCTTTTAATGCCGCTTGCATTGTTCCTTATTATCTCACATGTTATTCCTTCTCACTCATCCCATGGATGTCTCTATGGAGCTTCTGGACCATGATAGCTGGGGGTTTTCCAGGTCAGTTGCTCCTGAGTTATGGCGAAGCAAATGCCTGCCACCCCTTTGTAATACATTGGGAAAAGTGCACTCTGAATGGGAGCTAGTGGGGCATTTTACACAAAGAGAAACTTGGACAAAACATGTAAAAAAAAAAAATAGAACAGCTCGAGACAAAAGACTCACACTAAAGCTACTGTACCAGAATATAAGCACTGACATCCAGGCCCTCTATTAATGTTTATCACAGCAACAACACACCTATATAATTACCTATGTAATAGGGTAATTGTTTGCAAGTTAAAACCTGAAAAGCCATCAGGGCTTACCTGTCCAAACTCTCGGTCTGTTTTCAGATGTCCTTAGAAATGAAGTATAAATGTTAGGCAGCTCAATCATGCTTAAACTGAAAAGTGTTAATTATGTGTCTGGTGGCCGTGTTTTGCACAGTTTCATCATCTACATTTGAATGTTTGTCATGCTTCCTGAATGGTTTCCTGAATTGGGTCTTTGTTTTCTGTAGAGAGGAAGAGATGTAGTGTTGGTGAAAGCCTGTGACACCACAGTCGTTTGAGGAAACACTGTAGCACCTAAGAAGGAAGTAGGGTCAGAGGTGAGCGTTTAGGGCTAGGTGGTGGCTCCATCTGCTCCACCCTCGCCCAGATCCCGAGCCTGTGCTGAGCCACTAATGGTCCTGTCCTGTGAGAAAGACCGTGAGACATCAGGGTTTCCAATTACGCCTAGCTGCGGAGATGTCCGGGGATGTTTTCTGGGGAGAGGCGTGAGAATAGGGCCTGCTAATAGAGATGGACTGGACAACGGATACTCAAAGGATTGGTCTTGGATTAGACACTAGTGTCAGGAAAATTAGATTACACGCCACTTGCCAGGAAAAGATTTCATATTTGCTGCTAATTGGGGAGTTAACAACTTCATTCTACTTTAGGGAAGGTATGAAATCTCTGAAGCAAACTCATGATGGTGTTTGGTAACATCTCTGTAGATAATATCAAGATTATTTACACATTGCTGGCCTGGTTGTGAGATCATATTTTTACACTCGTAAAAAAAAACACTGGAATAGAGGGAGAGAGATGAGATGACCTTTGTCCTTGTCAAACTCGTGGTGACTTGCTCATTGCTCTGTCTGAAGGTTGTAAATTGATACCTCCATCTATCATGTCTCGCCCTGTTATCAGGCAATCTGTCCTCCTGCACTACACTAAATGGTTGTTATCTCTCCTCCAAGTGCTCGTCAGACTATATACTCACCGCAGAGGTGCCATTCAGATGAGGGCAAGAGGTGGCCGTACGTCTCACACTTAAAATGACACTCTAGATTACTGTGAGGAGATAAAGGCTGTTAGAACAATACATGTTAACAGACAGGCTCTAATTTCAAGGCAAACATCTGGCTTATTTTGCAAAATTTACACCCATGTTGTTGTAAACTCTTTGGGTGACTACACCCGAACATAGCAGTGGGTAGAAGTGTGCGTATGTACTTGCGTTGATACAAATATGAGCTGTGGGAGTGGTGCCCTGGTAATCACCCCCAGCAGCACCTAGCCGCTGAGGTCTTGACAAATTGACTTGTAAGTGCTGATAAATTGCAGAGCCCTTCCACCTCCTACATCATGAAGATATGACAAGACACAGCAGGCTCCAGAGCCAATTAATGACCAGAGACCACAGGTGAGACCCATCTCTGTCTCCTGTCGTCTTACTTTTACCTTTCACGAGGTGTGAAAACACTCATTAAAGTCAGCCTCTTCCCATTGCCATCTCGCAGTTACCCTCTTTTATCGGCGTCTTGAAAAAATGTTCAGGTATTCCAAATAGCCCTAAAATCATGTTGTTTTTGAGGGTTTAACCCTCTGTGCTGATGTTGTGTGAGGGCAGTAGGTGTCTTTAGGAACATAATGGGAACCGTCTGCTGTGTTGCCTCCTTCCCCGAGTTGAAAAATCTCACTCCTGAGTGAGGTGACGGTGTCCATAAAGCCATATCTCTATAACTTCTACTAATACACATTAATCTGATCCTAATCCAAATCAAGCAGGGTTTTACACCCTAAGATCCAGGATTAGGCAGACTTTGGCTTAGTGAAACCGCATGGAGGAATGTGGGAGGGCAGCCCGTGTCCTCTTCCTGTTCATGAGAACTGTGGCTAAGTCATTAATGACTGACTATATAAACATTTCAAAGCAGTTTGTCTGAGGGCAGATAATTAGGCGGTGACTCCTAATGATCTGCTTTCCCCCAATTGCTCTTCCTTTAATGACCTAAAGGCGCTGCTTAATTGGATTAATTAACAAATCCATCTGACGTCAATGGTTTGTAATTTGCCATGGCTGCAGCTTGACTGATGCGCATGTCTGCATGAAGAATCAGAGGATTTAGATGATTTTTATGAAACTGACCAGTGTGTCATGTCCTTGGTTTTTCAAAATCCTCAGGAATTAACTTCTGTCTCACCAGACTTAAAACAGCAAACTCATTGCTTGTGGATAATGTTGATATGACTTGTTTAGCAAGTATCACTTTGTCCGTCAAATTGTCTGCCACTCTAAGCTCTAAAAACATATAGCCAGACAGAGTTAAGCTGTCTACACTAAGAATACTCTGGAACATAACTTCTTATAAGCAGAATAGTAGTCTAGAGCTGGCTGATACTAGAAAGCAGCAAGCGTGTCCAGGATATTGGCCTCATGGGTCAGTCAGTGTAGTAAACGCATCTCGTTCTGACAGTTGACTTGGAGGACAAACATTCCCTATTGCCAGTCGGGGCGGAAGTGAAAAATGCTGTGTCCTTATAGGATGAAAGGTGTTTTCTGGTTTCTGTCTTGGGTCACAAATGCCAATCTTAGAATTCCCACAGCCTTGCTTCCCCTCATGAAAAATGCAAAAAGTTTGTATTGCAGGCACAGTAATGCACAAGCACATTACGTAATTCTAATCCACATTCTACGTTGCATGTTTACTACATCTAGCTTCACCTTGGATTAGCTTCCCCATGACTTCTCTAATAAAGATGTGACGGAGAGGGAAAGAGAGGAGGGGGGGGAGTGCGTTTGTGTATGTGTGAGGTGGTGAAAGGGGGCTTAAGGAATCTCTTCATCCTCTTACCCATCCCCCGCATTTTTTGTTTTGGCCCAATTTTTTAAGACTTGCCTTTTTTGTGGCTGGTCAGTGCAGTGCCTTTCTTAAATAAAGCAGGCCGACACACAGAAAAAGCCTGTGGGGACGGGGAGGCCGCATTGTGTCGCCTTAACAGGGCGATTGTAAGGCATGGAGGAGGGGAGGAGAATGGTTCATGAGGTACTGAGGGTGTGTGAGGAGCGTAAAAGGGGGGAGTGCAGCTACACAAAGGCTACCCCAGGGTGTGGAAGGGGGATGGAGGGGGAGGAAAGGAGGACGAAGGGGAGGACGTAGCAGTCAAACATACCATGATACACCAGCTCAGGGAATACTCTTGATCTGGCTCGCTGTGCTCACATTGCATATTCCTACTGGTCCCTGTTGGCAGAGAATGTGCTGATTAGGGTGGTAGTGGTGGAAAACTGTGAGGCAAGGGCACTGGTGTGTTTTTTTTTTTCTATTAAAGGTAGAAATATGGGGAGAGGCGCGGTTAATTTTTAAAAGTGCTGAGTAAATAAATTGTCCTGGTGCAAAGCTTCAGTGTGGCATTGAGGGTTTGGTGCGGTGTGGCCAACATCCCTCATGTATGTAGGAACTCCCAGAAGGCTTTCCCTGGGCCTGGCGTTTGGTGTGGTGGGGAAGCCATGCTACCATGGGGTGCTCTGCCTTGTGCATTTTAAAAAGGCTCAGACCCCCCTTTCATTTTCTCCACTGGGGAGACAGAGAGGTGGCATTGAGGACAGTCTTTCCCCAGTATCCCTCTTTTCTTTCTCACTCCCTGAGCTCAGGCCTCCTCCCAGCCTCTGTGACCATTCTATTACCCTGTCATTGCAAGGCCTGGATACACTTTTGAAATGCTAAACCTCTCTTTCGTTATAACTGACAGGGGAAAATACCATTAAAGAGGCTGAGAGGAATAGATTAAATTAGCAGTTAAAAGAGAGACTGCTAATTAGTTGATTAATGTCTTTGGTTCCTCCCCATCTCAGCTATACTGTCACAGTCAAGATCCCTTCCAGTGAAAAGGTTCTCCCCGCCTATCACACACAATTTTGTGTTTATTTTAAATTTTGAGACACATTTTTTAGTACACACGCAAATGATGCTTTTTGAGATTCTTGTTTAAAAGCCACTCTCATCCAAAGCTGCATCAGCAATTTTATGTTCCTGGGGCTGATTTTGTCACACAAAGAGAGTGATAAAAGTAGGAGGGGTGCGCTCTATTTAAGAGGAAGTGCTGGAAAACATAATTAATGAGAAGGTGACCTTGAAATTCACCATTAAAGGACTGCTTCTGGAGCCGCTCCCACCATTCAGCTGTAACCATGGTGAGGAGGATTCAAATAACCGGGTGAATTTCCAACATGTAAATACACGGTCGCTTTAAGTTGGGAGATTAACTGTAATCCTCATCTGTTATCAGGCTTACCTACTTTCTGCAAATTGGTGACGTTTTCCTTGAACTTTATCTCAACATTGCAATAAAGACAATAAATGCACACAGTTTTTAAATTTTTCCTTTGCTGTAGGTCATGTTAATGGTGCTGCTTTCTGTTTGGAAGAAGTACTAATGCTATAGAACCCTTTGAACAGGAGTGATGCTTTTGACTTACACTGAAAGTCAATTTTCACCTTTTCAAATATACTTTTAAACTGTATTTTCCAGTTTTGAAGGAGACTTGCAGAGCTGTTTATCAGTCCTCTCCTTCACTAGTTTTCCGCTGTACAATCCACCCTCCTCTGCCTCCCACATGCCCTTTCCTTGCTTATATAATGAAAGCTCTAATTGAATAACAATTGTAATCACAGGTTGAGAGACAGGTTCTGCAGGCTTTAAGCGCAGGATTGCTTTTGCATTTGGCTGCACGTCTGTCACCAAGTCTTAATCGGAAGCTTCATAGTTCAAACTATTGAAAGTGCACTGTAGGTTTAGAGCCTCAACCCCTATCTCCCAACACGCACTTGGCTTCAGTAATCTCACATTTCTTGGTTCAAAAGGCGTTGTTGCAGAATGCCTGAAGGGGTTCTGTGATAAATGTTGTCCTGCTTGAGTGTTGTGATTCTTTCTGACGTTCAGTCTTGACAGCCGGTGTTTATCCGTCACTCATTATGTCCTCTAATCAGAGCATACTATTCACTTCGGTCTCCACCTCTGCACAGTGCTTTAATGATAATGGTGGGATGGTGAGCATCCATTCAACACGCTGAAGTGCATTTGGCCTCCTCTAACTGGGTTAACTTTGCCAAAATGTTTTCTTTAAGCTGAGCCTGTGCACCATTTATTTACACTTGCTTTTAATTCAGACAGCCATAGCATACATGGGTTTTATATTTGCACTCATGTTCTATGTCTCTTTTATGTCAGGGCAGACTAAACCTATATATAGTATTGTCTGAAAAATCTGTCTAACTGGCTGCCTCACTGTCAGTTTTTAAGAGAAAAGTTGGAGAAATCAATGCAATGCCGTGCCAGTGGAAAGAAAAAGAGATATCCTCATCCTTACAAAACACTTTTAAAGGCTGTTAGTGATTGGGATATTTTGTCTCTTGCATTTGTCATCACAGCTGTCTTGCGCTGATCTGATTCTCCCTCCCCCTCCCCTATTTCCAGCTCTGGAAGAAAACAGGTTGCCTTTTTATTTAGCATTTCTACTGTCTACTGATGTAGAGAACTGACAGATAGGTATTAAGGAAGTGGGATACATTTATGATCAAGTCACTTTCGGTTATAGCGTGAAAAGAAAACAGTTTTTGGTTAGATACACTGTGTACCTGGACACTTGGTGTGTGTTTTGAGGGGAGGACGTGGTAAGTGGGTGCTGGAAAGCAGACAGGCCAGTGTGCAGTTGTCTACAGAAGGAAATTTAATTTTAATGCCAGACTGGGCACAGTCTCCCCTCTGTGGACGTCTAGAAAAAGGCTTCTTGGCAGACTTTGCCCCTTCATTAATTTTGACCAAATATTTACTGTGCATCACATGGCATGCCTTACATCCCACTCTCATTTTTCCAGTCCAGGTTTTGAACAGTTTGGGGCGATTTGTGTTCCATTTGGCTGGACGGGGGCCATGCCCCACTCAGCAGGCCCATGCTGGTGTCTCTGGGATCTTGCCACATGAGAAAGTGGCTCCACTGAGTCTTAACCTACGCTATGCCTGTGGGAGCCACGTTTCACTTTAATAATACCTTGTATCCCTAGCTACAGTGTATGAACCACTGTCACATATATGCATGCACATGCACAAGCTTTCACACATTGACAGTCCAATGCTATGTGCTCCATGCTTACCCTTTTAACCTAAAGGGTACCAGAAGGAAATGTGCACTCAGACATTACTGCTGTACCCTCATCTGAATGCTGTAACTGAAATTCCCTTTCAACACCCAGCTGTCTGAGATTTGCTTTAGAATGTGTTTGGCCGAACATTTAGAATAGCCTACATAAGGTCATCAGCTCTGCTCTCAGGGACTGTAATATAAAACTGGTCCAACAGTAGGCCTGTATCAGCCGCTGCCATCAACTAAATAACATTTAAAAAGCATTAGGTGCTTTTTGGCCGTGCTTGCCCCGATTCACTTTGGCAGCCCTTCAGAGCTGCTCTTTTTCTTGGCACCGAGCCTAAATGCCATACTCCCTGTGGCTGGACTGTGCCAGCTGAGTGTGCTGGTCCTGCTTCCTCCTCACTACTTGCAAGCCCCTCCCCTGCCCTCCTAACTCCCTGCCACCTATCCCAGTCCCCTCACGGCAGGTCACAGGGACAGAAATACTGCAGTCACTCCAGAGAGTGACCTTGGGAGGAGCAGACCACCGCACCATATTGTTATGGACACAAAACTAAGCAGCCAGCAGATTTTGAATTAGATTAAGCATCCTTTTTGTTTACATTAACCCTGCAGTGATGTTCTCTCTCCTCTGCAATCATTGCATAATATAGTTTGAAATAGAGCCATATCTACCTACCTAAAAGCAAGTTTCCTGCTTTTAACTATATATTTGTTTTTCAAAATCCTAAACAAATTGTTTTGCTGAAATATAATTTATGAATCTCTTAAGGATTTCAAGTCTGGCAGCTCATGGAAGAGGGAGTCAGCAGTGAGTCACCCACTGTCCCCTGTTGAGAAATAAATGTACCAGCATATTCAATTACCCCTGCCTCTCCTGTCCTGCTGTTGCCGGCTGCTTTGATGTATCAGTGAGAATGCGTTGGTCAAACCTCATTAAAAACTGGCAATGCTGGAAAACAAAAACAAGAAGTAATTGCTCACTTGTTCTCCCTTGTGTTTCTTTTCCGAAATCCCCCCCACACTCCAAACCATGCCTGTGCTGCATACACGAGCTTCCTAATAGAGGGTCTAAGCCTGGCACATTAATTACGGCTCTTTTCTCAGAGTCTCTGCTTTGCTGAAGGAATGACATCCTTGACACCAGCTCTGGAGTTCTTTCATGAGAAATACGGGCCGAGTTTTCTTCTTGGGTCGTTGCTGTGAATATCCAGGGTCAACTTGAGGAGACTGCATGTCTGCTCAAAGTCACACACACATGCACATTGTGAATAGATTGATAGATAGATACTAGACAGACTGACATAGACAGATAAAGACAGACTGACTCTGTGCTTGCATCAGCCGTGCTCTGTTCAGCCCATCTGCCTTGCATGGTCTCCAGAGCCAATTTGACAGGCAGCTTCCTAACAAGCATCCCAGTCTTTTCCACTACAGATTTCCTCCTTGTCTCAGTGATGGATATAATAAAACATAGGAACTGCGTTTATCCTGCAGGAATGAATCCTGCCCTTGTGGCCGTCTGCGGAGTTTGACAGGTTTTATTTGCGTCTAATGAAGCTCACTGGAGCAGCTTGGCATCAGGAGGAGCTACAACATATCCACATTGGTGTCCCCTGGGTTTCTCTTGAAAAGTCATTATTGTATAGTATATTTTCCTCTTGTCATGTCTTTGTACTGTTACTTCTTGTCGTTATGTTGCTGAGAGTTTATGTGAAATTACCATGTATGTTCAAATTGTGAGAGGAAAGCTTTATTTATATCAATAATGAATAAACTATCCCTCTATGGAACTGTCATAAACAACAGAAAAAAAGACTTTTTAAAGACAGACAAAGATTTCGTGGCTGTCTTCAGTTGACTTAAGAGGTGTTCCTTGAGTATCAACACTCCTTTATCATGCTTGCGATCATGTCTGGTGTTTTCCAAATGTGTCAGGACCATTTGGGGAAAGCCTGGAGCAGACGTGGAAATACTGCTCCTATTGTTGTAGTTCCAGATGGGGGCCCCAGAGCAGGATGGACCCCAGCCTCCCAAAGGAGCACTCTGCTGGGGCTATGTCACTCCTGGCCTGGCCTGCATTGCCAGGGGAGAGCCAGGGATGTGTTTCCCAGCTGACACAGCCAGGAGTTGGGGCTGATACTCCAGGCGTAGGGGAGCCTTTGTTGGATCCCATCCTGACAGGCAACCATGATTATGCCAGAGCCCCAGAGCTTGTGAGGGTAACCCGTGGCCTTAAGCAAAGGAGGAGATGCTTCTTGTTTGTAGTATCATCAGCAGATTCGTCACCTCTTTGTTGTATGTGACAAATACACATCAGGATGATCAAAGGCAACAACAGTGTTTATAATGTGGTGCTGACGGATCTTAAGAATTTATAGATTCCCCTTTACAAAACTGTTGAAAACTGGAGCAAGTTTTGTGGTTACTTTGAACTAATTGTACTACTAACTATTTCCTGTGTCTCATACCTTCCTATTGTTTCAATTGAATAAATGATTGAATAAATTGTATTGGAGGCCTTGCAGAGGTACGACAGTCTGTAGGTTTTTTCCTATTTACTAATTCCTAATTACTAACCTTCAGTTCAGTGTCTTGGCCTTAATAGTAACAAAGGTGCTTTGTGTCATGTTTACATTATAGTCTGCAGAAGCCACATTATGCTCAAACATCAATAGGAGCATTGTAATCAGCTGTGAGTGTGTAGACTTAGTTTAACAGCAAGCAGAGATAAATAGTCAAATAGTGGAGTGATGGGTTGCTGTGTTGTGTATAAACTCACAGGTAGTGTGTTTCAGGCTTTGCTTTGATTAAAAAAGAAAAGCACAAATTTGGACAGTGGTGCTATTTTTTGGAAACTGATATCTGTACTCAAGTGCTGCCGTAGTATCAGTGAAGTAACCGTACCCCGTTCTGTTTGGTAAACGGAGACAAAGAGATGAGGAAAGAAAGAGGCCATAAAGATATCCATCATCCCCCTCCATCTCCCCACCTCTGGGTCCCTATACACAGTCAAACACAAGGCTCTAATCCTGCCTCTTAGGAGTGTAAGCGATAGCCTTGTGTAACATTAAAAACAGGTCTGATCTGATGCAACTGGCAAAGTCATTCATGCGGCGAACTCCAGGGTGGGATCCTGATGTGGAAACGGTAAAAGATTCAGTTTCACTTTCCTGTAATGTCATCTGATCAGCAGGACTACGGTACCTTGCCTTTTCTCTCTGTTTCCGTCTCTCTCTCTGTTTCTCCATCTTATCTCTGCCCTCTCTCTCCGTTATCTTCTCTAATTCAACAGAAAAGGGTGCCTTTTCTTTTGCTTTCAGTCAGTTATTGGCCGGCACCCTCCCCAGCAGGCGTGGCTCCAGTCTCCGCCTGGCTACCCCAAGGGACACGCCCTCTGCTCTTATCTCTGCCATAAATCCCTCTTAAGTCCCCTAATCACAGATTAATGGGACTGTAGATAGGGAGTGCCCTACTGTGCTTGGCCTTCCATATCACGGACCCATATTCCATATCACTGCCATTGCTCGGCTGGACATCTGATATGGGATGTGATGATATGGCTCAGACTCCTGCAACACCTCTCAATTTTAGCACCTGTCTGTATTAAATTCCGTGACCTTGAGCATCTTTATGGGGGTAAATAAAATGTTACCACAATATTGGTCAGATAATCACATGCAATCTCAGGCTGGGCTCATTTGTTCTACGGCAAGAATTGGACTTTGTGACCCAGCATTGTGAAGTTGTTTTATCATTTAAGGAAGTAGACACATTATCCTGTCTCCCAGGATCAGGGGACCGCAGGGACAACCGATCTAACCTGTCTCACTGTCCCTTTCCCCTGTGAGTTCTCTGGGTAAAAGGCAGGTGCCTGGCTCCTTTCCCCCTCTTCACACTCTGCCAAGATAGGAGCCACAGAAAAGAGCTGTGAGAGAGAGACACTTTTATTTCTTAAGTTAGGGAAATCACTGGGCCTGAACTTATTACTTCAGCTGGGTGATTGTTTTTGTCTGTTTTTTAGCCTCCGTCTCTGCTTCTCGCCATCTTTATACTGAGGGTGATTAGAGGTAAAAATGCAGTACACATGACGTTGCCTGTGGGAGTACATGGGCTTTTAATTGCAAAGGGCAAACATGCTGCGTTTAAGGAATTGCCCTGGCTCTGATAGAGCTGACCCTGTCTAGATTCTTCTTGTCCTGAGGCTGGTCAGAGTCTAGGTTGTTGTTCCAGGGTCGCCTTCTATGTTTTCTAGTTAGATCGATTAATGCCTCCCAGTCCAGTTAGCTTTGTAGCATCACAAACAAGATTTTGTTGAATTTTCTTGTAATTGACATCTTTGCTACTCACTAATAGCAAATGGAGTTCCTCTATTACTTAGTGTCGATTGCAAGGATGCAGGAAGTAGGTGCTACAATTGCTGGTGGGACTCCCCTCAAATGAAGCATTATCAAAAAAAAAAAAAGTTATATACTTGTGTAATATTTTCCCCTTTGTTACTGGGATAGACTAAATGTGTAGAAAGCATATGTGGAAGAGAAAAGATTTACATTTTTTATACCATTTATTAACATGAATTAGTCCATTATTCTAGTCTCGCAGTGAAAGGGAGAGAGAGAGAAAGAGAGACGTCATTACATAGACGAGATACGCAAGTATATAGACAATTCTATACAATTATGGTAATTTGATTAAGTGTCATTCAGCACCCCAAGTCTGATTGAGTTCCAGTGTCCCTTGTTGACAGTCCAGTAGAGAGTGTCCTGCAAAGTAGGTCATATTATGTTACGATATATATTTGCATGAAAGGTAGCAGTCTGACTCCTATGCATATATTTATTTCTGTATCAGATTGAGGAAGCAGGCTTATCTCGTGGATTATAGATTCACAGTACATTAACTCGTGTTGCAGGGTAAAAATCAAGTTTAGCCCCAAGACACAGATGAATCGATACAAAGCTGGCAGCCATAATGTTAATACACTGTGTAAGCCTAGTGATCTAATGGACAGCTGAATGACCTTGGCTTCTTCAGAACCATCACAAATCTCGCTATAATGCCCTGTCTATCAATTTTAGTGGGGAGAAAGAGCCTGGATACCAGAGTGGGGAAATGTCTCTGAGGTCTTCATGAAGCCTAGGATGCATACAGACACTGTGTTGAGTATGGGTCAGTGTCTGGGGCTGGACCCTTGTGGCAGCTGTATGGATGGGTCTGAGGCTGTTCAATTCAATGTGCTTGTTGTTGCTGTTGGGCTCTCATGGTTTGTTGTTCATTACTGAGATTGCTTTTAGCAATGAGGAAAAAGTCACTGAGAATTGTAGGTTTTTTTAATTACCTCCACAGCAAGCAAAGGCTCCCTCAAGCAGAGTTTAAGTGTGTGTGTGTGTGTGTGTGTGTGTGTGTGTGTGTGTGTGTGTGTGAATGAGAAAAAAGAAATACAGAGCGCTCTAGCAAGTGAGAGGGTTAAAGGAGAAGGAGAATCTTGCCTCAGGCATCAATCGATCAGATCCATGCAGTAGAAGTCCCAGCTTCCCTTTGGTGAGGCTGTGTATTGCATTAGCTCATCACACATTTTCTGTCTAGAAGCAAAGAAGGGGGGAAGAGGGGGATAGAAAATAGGAGAGAAGGCGGTTGAAAGCAGCAGAGGAGAAGGAAGCGCAGCTCTTTGAAATAAAGGGAGGGTTAGATGAGTCAAAGCAAAGCAAGAGAGAGACACTGAACAGCTTGGTTCAGTGGTGATGTGTGCACCCTGTACATCTCTTCTTTGTGTTTCAGATTTGGTCTTCAGTGCATGCTGTAGCAAAGGAGTGAAGTTAGCTTGTGGTCCAACTTATAAAAGCCTGCACCTGTAGAGGGGGGCATGGGAGCGTTTGTGACAGAATAATCCTTAAACTGCCTGTGTCTTTTTCCCCTGGTGCGGGGTAATGGAGCTGAAGTAACTGGGGTCACTCAAAGTGTCTATGGGGATCAGCACGGCAACACACGCAACCACACACACACACACACACACACACACACACACACACACACACACACACACACACACACATATACACGCACAATGAATTCAATCAGGGACAAGGAAAGCATAATAGCATTGTGTAACTGATACATGCTCGCACTCACTCACTGCTCAAAACACACACACACACCCTCTCATGAATCACACACGAAACACTTAGATTTATACGTGAATTGCTGAATATTCATTTACCTGCTTACCAGCTTTCATGCAACAGGATACTGAAACCTACTGTATATTGTACTCTAAGTCTGCATCTGAACCATGCAGATCCGGTGTAATCATCTACAGTAAACAGCCACTGATCAAACAGAGCACTGCCTGCTGCATAGCTCTCCTCACAGTGGGCCACATCTAAATAGTTAATGGTTCCCCCATAAAAACCCCAAACTTCAGACCATTTCAAATTAGAGAGGAGCTATCTAAATCAGGAAGGGAATGGGCAGAGCAGATAGCAGCGGAGCTCTTCAAAGTCCTCTTTAATAAAACATATTAGCCTGCCTTGTCTAGTGAAGGGCGGTAGTAGCGGTGCAGTTGCTGTGGTGGTAATGGGCTAGCATATGTGTTAGCATAGCAAGGAGTGTTCGCTCTGCTCCATGGTCCTGTTTGCTGCCTGACCAAAGGGCTGGGCCTCGTTAGCACATGGTCTGTAGGTTCAAAAGCTTCTGACAGGAGCAGGTTACAAATGGGGGTTAATTAGCCTAGTAGTGGTTCAGGCAGCTCCAATGGCCAGGAAGCACACACATGTATTTTTTATAAACTTTATTCAGCGTCAGATAGACTAATTCACTCTTGCTGAAGGCTTGATATCCTGCTCATTCTAATTCTCTATCTCTTTCTATCTGTCTCTCAGAAGTGCTTTAATCTCCACTGATATGTTTCTCATGCTCACAGCATATCAATAGAATGAAATACAGGACGGAAGCAGTTTCAGAATAACAAGGATTTCTGTGTGTCTTTCTGGTTTTTCGTGTTGCCACTTCATAATTAATCATCAACTGATTGTAATGAGTGTAATTGCTCCATGTGGAGTAAGTTGTTGGTCTACTAGCAAATTTTGAATACAATGTTCTGTGCCACAAAATCTATTGCACTGCCTCTGTAATACTCCACCATCTAAGGCGCAGCATCTCATTAAGTTATTTTGAACTAAAGGTTAACTGAATGCTTGTGTGATGAAAAAAGCCTATTGTGGTTTATTAGGGGTAACTCATTGGCTACTGTGATTTGCATTACAGCCACAACAGCTGTTTTTCACCAAAGCACATGTGCAGGACAACCAGTAAACATGAAACTATGTCCCAAAAGAAGAGCCTGCACCAAAACCATTTTCTCATATGATCTCCAGACAATGAGCGGAGAATCAGGTCTGGACTTTGTCTGGAATTGCCTGGAATTGCATACTTGAAGCACAAAACACGAGATTGTTCATTTTCACCTACTGGGAATACTCCGGCAACACCTGGTTAGAGTGCACAGGAGGCAGGACACGGTGCAACTTTGCACTAGGGAGCTGGCAGGGTAAAGTCCGTTTAATGTCCAGTCTTACTGATCTGGACATTTGTGTTCTCACATACAGGTCCTCTGGGTGATGTCTAGATAAGGGTTGCAGTGCATGTGTGAATTTGATTTATTTGTCAAGGCAAAACCCAGTGTTTGTGTAAGGTTTGTGTAAGAAAAAGGTAGTCGAAGATGCATGCCCTCAGTCAAGCCTTTCAAGAAAAGAAAAAAAGTCTGACCTCTCTTTGAAGTTTAGTGATGACTTGAAGAGACTCGTGATCATGATGTCCTTCATTGGGTTACTGGATTAATTAGACTTCATTGACCACACTACACATTTGCATTGTAGTGATTAATCTTTCCACAGAGCTGTCACTGATTATGCTGACTTTACCTAAAAGATATGGCGACCACAAGAAGATGCCTCCTCAGCACCAGATTTGTAGGGTAGCGGGGGATGGGCAGCAGGCACAGAAATTAGGCAGTGTCGCAAGTTCACGGGATGCTGGGTAAATTAATTGCAAGCCTGTGCCTCCAATTAGACTGGACTCTCTTTAATTGGTGCTGAATGGGCTCCAAAGGACCTATTCTGGGAGATATGGAGAGTAGGGAAAAACTCTCTCTCTTTCTCTCTCGCCCTCACACAGACACACACATGTCTATGTGTGTGTAAGCACACCACAAAGTCCCGCCCTTCAGGAATTAACAACAGGAAGCTAATTTGCATGTAAAGCAGGTTTGATAGCCACAGTTGACTGGTTGTAGAGAGCAATAGTAATGACCTGAGATAGCTCTGTGGTGTTAACCCCCTTGGCACTGCTGCTGGCAATGTTGCTGCCTGCTCTGTCTTTCTTCCAAAGTGTAATTCTTTGTCCCTAAACTAATGCAATGCATCTATATCTTACGTTTTAATCTCTTAATTTCCCTTTGCCTCAAAGGTGTGTCATATCCGTGTTTCCATCCGTGTTTAGATGTGATATACATATATTAGTTAATTATCCTAACATGGAGCTGATCTAAAAGGATGATGTGAGCATAAATATCGGTCGAACTGAATGGAATACCCCCACTGATCAAGTGATTTCTGCTACTGTAGGTAGTTCAAAGATGCTCACCATAATAAATTAATTAGATATATCCAGAGTAAGAGAGAGTTTCCTCTAAAATAACGGGCCAGTTGATCCTGTGCACCATATTTTATTATAGCAGACCTCAAAGGACATAAATACTTGCAAACATAAACGTATAAATTGTAATTTCTTTTTAGGATCCCGTCTGCGTCAAGAGGACACCCCACCTCGGATTGTGGAGCACCCATCTGACCTGATTGTTTCCAAAGGGGAGCCCGCCACTCTCAACTGTAAAGCAGAGGGACGACCAACCCCAACAGTGGAGTGGTACAAGGATGGAGAGCGGGTGGAAACAGACAGGGACAATCCCCGTTCTCAGCGCATGCTGCTACCCAGTGGCTCCCTCTTCTTTCTACGAATCGTCCATGGACGAAGGAGCAAACCGGACGAAGGTTCCTATGTCTGTGTTGCCCGCAACTACCTGGGAGAGGCAGTAAGCCACAATGCTTCGCTGGAAGTAGCCAGTAAGTGCAGCATGTCTTCCTATTGCTTCTTTCCCTCTAGTGTGGGTGTGAATGCAAGAGTTTGGGTTTAGATGCAGTTGAATAGCAGGCTCCAGTTTCTGTGCTCAATGTGTTCATTGAGTTGGATAATCTCTTAGGAGATGGGCAGGATGTGTTGTGCCCAGCGGTCTCTGTAGGCCTGCGGAGCCTTGGGGAAGAAGTGGCCTGATCATTCCAGGGTGAGTGCTTCTCTAAAGGGCCCTTGGTAGGTGGTCAGCAGCTACAATGGGAACAAAGCCCTTTCTGTTTTGGCCCAGCTTCTGCTTTTTGTCAGAGAGATAGATATGAGGTTTTATATCGAAAGGAATGCAATCATTGCACCTATGTTTAGTCATCTTTTAATGAAGAGCTTTTCCACTCATTTCATTGAAATATCAGAGATTCCCTTTATTGTCTGCTATGCTCATGCAATGTCAGGCTTGCTTTGATGCAAAGTGGATTTAAGCAGCTCTAGGGTCAACAAGCAGGCTCTGAAATATATTAGCATGGAGTATATTTAGCAGTCACAGGGTATACAATGTAAGAAGACAAAAAATCTTTCTAAACCATTTAGTCTTTTTGTGAGTGGTGACCTGTGTTGACAAATTTGTTCCCATGATTATTTAAAGACTGCTTTCGTTGGTGAGGTCAGCTCTTCAGATATATTATCTCTTTGCTCCCTTGACTGGCTGAGAGTGAAGGCTGAGGAGGAGAGCTCAGATATCAACCGCTCTTCTAGCATGCCCAAAGGCTGTCACCAACCCGCTCACTGTAATCTAATCAAGATGAGGAAAGAAAGAAGTGTGTGTGTGTGAATGTGTACATTTGTGATTGAGTATGGACTGTGGGGGTTGCAGGGCTGGGCATGGGCTCTTGGCATTTTGAGTGCAGATAGAGTAGGGCTGTTTGCCATGTAGTTTAGGATTTAAGCTGCATTAGTGGTGTTTGTTAGTTATCTCTGGAGTATACAGATGTGAATGCTCTGCACTTAACGCTGTTTCAGATATTTTTCTTCTTAAATGTCAGCCGTTTCTTTAAAGCGCAACTTTCGTTTAGATGATCAGGAAGGTGTAATATGTAATGCCAGCTAAGCTTGTCAGCATAAAAATTACAATTCTGCACAATTTAAATATAGTTAACCAAACTGCTTTAGAGACAAAATAATTCTAAGAAATATAGATATAAGAAAAGTACAAGAGAACTCAGTTGTTTGGCACATATTACAAGTTTCTACAGGTCAGAATGCTAAAAATATTGTAATCTAGTAGTAGATTATATATAGTGTTTATTTCAGTGGTGAGTTTTTCAAGTAGAAAAACAAGACATTTGGCGGGACTCACAAGGCCCAGAGTAGAGAGTACCATTGGCTCAGTCTCAAGTTTGGGCTGCTTATTCTGTATAAGGTTCAAACAGACCCATAATGACAAGCCACTGTGCTCCAGCCCTCTCTCTCCTTCTCGCTTAGTTGGTGTCTCTCACTCCCCTCTCTGCAGTTCATGCTTAACTACATATAATTATGTTGTCGGAGCAACCGGGATGGAACTCTGCCGAAGAAAAAAGTAGAAAAAGAAAAGGCACAGACGCACCGAAATTTCTTCACAAGGTTTCATTTAAACTCCGGAGTGAAGAAACTACAAGCCATAAATCTGACTCATGAGGGCATATAAGAACGTTTTAGAACATTGTCATTAAAGACGCTTGCCATACCTAAATTGTTATGAGTTGAAGACTGTAGATGGGGTGTTTTATTCAGTCTCTGTGTAAGTTGAGGGAACAACCAGGCATTTAATTTCCAATGAAACTCCAAAGAAGGAAGTCGTGGCTTTAATTGTGTTTACTTTGCCTGGCTCTCCCCCCTGAACGTTTTCACTTTAAAAGCTAAAAACACAACTTTTTGGAGATGTTATTCTAAGAGCCTGGCTTTTACAGTTTCCCTTACTCAACAACGATTGTTAACATAATCCAAGTTTCAACAAGTCCTGTTTTGTCAGGCTAGGAGAGCTAACCCAGTTTGTTTGGTTTAACATTAACCACATGTACAGTACAGCTCACAATCTCTCTATCTCAGCCTCTTAACCCAAAGCTGGGGCTAATGCATTTACCATGAATCCTGTTTGCTTTGTGTATTCAAACTAGCTTATGATAGGATTCTTTTCCTATAATGTTATTGTTTTCTTTGTATTAGAGCTGTCAACATCAAATAATGAACTTCCTTTATGCTCAAAAACTGCCAACTGATAAAGAACTACAAGTAGGGCCACATTGCAATTTGTCCTACATTGTTACTGAAAACATTTTCACATATTGTAATGATGTTTCCATACCCTATGCATCTTCAGATTCCATTTATGTCTTCGCTAAAAACACTGAACAAACACAATTTTAAAGTAATAGAAAATGTTCTCACTTTTATTTAGCAATTATTGACAGACACAGGCAATATAATATGTGTGCAGTATACTGTATACTCAAAGTATTGTCACAGTAATTTCCTTTACCCGGCGCTCTACATGAGGTCCTAAGAGGCTCTATGAATAGCTTGTTTCCCTTTTCCTGGATGCAGAGATAGTAAAGTGAGGTAATGGACAGCACACTGCTCCACTTGAGCAGGCGATAACCTCAGGGCCTGCTGTCTAGCGGTCTGGCTGACTGCACAATGCTGACCGCACAGGGTTGGCTTTAGGCCTTAGATCCACACACAGACTCCTCTCTCCAGAGGCAGGGTTTACGTCTTCCAGCCACTAACAACAGAAGCAAAGGGATGTTTACTTGAATTTGGTCCATTAAATATAACTCTATTCAGCCAAGTTTATCTCAGGCTCGCATTGATCTTGATGCTTCTGTGAAACCCTGTCACCACATGCAGCCAGCTGGCTTCGCTGACTCTCTGATTAGTGGGGGAAGGTCGGGACTTCGAATGTGTTGAAGAAGGCAGGGTTCATCGCGACAGATTTGAGGCCATGCTTAAGGGTCATCTGCAGAGCGGAGAACAGTTGGCTGGCATGCGCCAGTCTAAAGGCAGCACGACCACCTCCTGATCTGAGGACTCGCCTGTCTCTCTTGCAGGAAGTTCCCTGTAATACATCTGTTGGTTCTCAAAGATTTGGGATCTTCATGTTGTCCCCTTCACCACAGCCCCTCCTCTTTACACATAACATCTGAGTTTACTCAACTTCGCATTTCTCTCATTCCTGCCTTCGTCCATCTCTCCTTTTGTCTCCGTATTATCATATCATCTCTACTGAAATGGAACAAGCCCTGTGACTGAAACTGCATCTTTCACTACCTGGTGGCACAGTAATTATTTATATGTCATTATGTTTGCCCTCTATTAACTTCAAGAGCAGCAATACAATGCTGCAGCCTTTTGTTTTTGAGTTACATTCACTTGCTTACAGATATCCCTCTGTTTCTGTTATTTTTCATGTAGGCTCCTTTTAACTTCCTTTTTCTGTTTGGCAAATATTAAGGAGTTCCAAGTTTAGAAACAGTCTATGAGGTGCAGAGAAAAAAGAGGTGAATGAGGTAGAGAAAAAGAAACTGCACAGAATTAGAGAGCAAGAGCAGAAGGAGAAAAAAAATCAGAAAAGCTAACTCCAGCAGAAGCAGCAGTGAGTGCGCTGGCAAGCTGCCAGGGGACTGGAGGCAGAGAGTGTTACAGCTCTGTGGCAGTTATTTGTCTCAGGGAGGTTCAGAGCAAATTGGTGCAAACGGCACAGCCAGGGTCTGCTTCATGAGTCAACATGCAGCTGAGGCGTGGGCTCCACACCACAGACTCTCCTTGGCCTCCACTCCAATCTGTTTTATGTTGGAATGCAGACCCCTTCCATAATCTCACAGTCCAGTGGTGTGTGTGGCTGTTTTCAAAGCTGAACTGCTAAGAAAACTGTCTGTTTCATAGTAGCATACAAAGTTTTGCATGCATGCTATTGGCCTTAAAACTGTCCATCTTTAAATTACTGTACATGGGAAACAACTGGCTAATGTCTAAATACAACCTCCCCCCAAACTCCCCCAGCACATAGCTGTCAGCTCAGACTTTATGAAACCTCTGCAGGGAAGATACATTCCACACATGCATTTCAATTAGCCTTCTATTAATCAATAAACAGTATGCAGAGAGTGATATTTATCATGCATGTTGTGTGTGGTCTGAACCTAGCATATTTAGTACTTCGGGGTGTTCGCATAAATCAATGCAATCCATGTAATTAAATCTGCAGCATCTATTTGCTATACTTGGTCGATACCTAAATGCCATTTTGAGTAGACAGTTTCTGTGACACACAACAAGGCCGGCATTACAAAAATGTGTGGTGCCTCTGATGGCATGCAGCGGTCATTAGTAGCCTGGATACGTACCTTCAGACTTTGACCATGTTGACTAAATATGCCTGAGATACATCCTGGCAGGTATTGGCTGACATAATTGACCCAAAATGCAGTTGTCACTCAGTGCAATGACAGCAGCCTGGAGTGAGCAGAAAGAAGATGCTCATGTCTCTTTCAGTCATGTGAAAATGTGTCAAATGTCACACTGATTTGGGGATTTTTAGAGCATGGTTTTCACAAACACACAGACAGACCCTCGCCCACACATAGCCTACACTACTGCCTAGATGCAAAGCCAAGCGCTGAAAATCACCCCGGGAAAGAGAGCGTTGTAGCAGCAGAAAAGAGCCAGAGAAAGGAGGAAGGGCAGTTTTTCAGAACTCGTATCCTGCAGAGTGAGAGAAAGTAGTATGAATGGATTGGTTTATACAAGAATGAAGCCTTCGATAGAACAAGATTGGATGAGGCAAGACTTCCTGTGTTTTGGGAACATGTGAGTGTGTGTATGTGTATGTGTTTGATTCCATCAATCTGTCAGTGTGTCTCCACTGGTCTAGTGAACAATGTCTAGCAGAGTGTTGTATGAAGGAGTCTGTACATGAGCTAAAGGGGCAGGTGTACAGACATGGATAAAGGAGCCTGCCCAAAGTCCCATCAATCACTCCATGCTCCAGCCGTCACTGACAGCTTAGTGGGCCAAGGAAGACAGGGGAAACATGGCTTACTAAAGTACGCCAGAACCTGCGTCATCCTTCCTTCTGTCTCCTTTATTTGTACTGAAAAAGAATGAAGACAAAGGTGGAAACATTTTGAGATTTTGCAACCAGGAAAATCCAAATGAATAGAGCAAAAAATCTGCATTATCAGATTGCCACTGGTGGAGTTTAGGAAGAAACTGCACCATTAAACAAAAAATATAGAACCTTGGTGACTGAGGTACTTTTTAATGGCAACATAAAATACTTCTTCGGAGGGTATCACTCTCTTTTGTGTCTCTTTAGTGTGATAGATATTTCCATGTTTGATATTTATCTCTATAAAGATAGAGAATGGAATGAATTAGATGTGCTAAACACAGCTTCTTCACACTGACATTTTCTTTGCTTTTGCCTTTCAAGATCTCCTCTCAGTGTGCATTCATGTATGAAAATGGGTTGTCTTTGTTAACAAGGAAGGGAATACTGACGTATGGAGTCCACTTTAAGCATTTTTCTCTGTTTCTGTAGAGGTTTTTGCAGTCCATCTATTTGCCCAAGATGACATTGTCCAGATACCTTGGGATATCTTTGAAAAAGTATTGCTACTGCACAGCTTTCTGTCTGGGTTTCTGGACATCTCCCTAAAATCTTGTGCGTCAGAGTTTTTTTTTTTAGTTTTTTTTTTATCTGGTTGCCACAGTGATTGCTTATTCATCTCTATGTAATCCTTGCCTCTGGCTACAACACAGAACAAGACCATGGGTAGAATGGGTGCAGGGTCCGAGGATAGTGAAGTATGATATTAACATTATGAAGTGCTAGTCTAGAGCAGATAAGATACAGTATGTGAGCACTTGAGTCCAGTGGTCCTGTACTACCACTCAGGAGGACCACTGATAGCAGAGTACCCTCACTTCCTCTCCTCTTAAAAACTATCTAAGTTGTTTGTGAGTGTTCATGTCGCAGTGTGCATGCAGTAAGCATATGTTTTTATGTGCATCTATTATCATCGTGTCTCCATATTTGTTTGAAGTGTGTCTTTGGCTCTGCTCCACATATGATAAATGCTCTCGGTGGTAAAGTGTATGTCGGTGCTTGTGAGAACCAGATGAATGTATGCTGCTGACTCTAATCTCCTCTTCTTCTGCGGAGACCTGGGTATTACTCTTGTTGTGAGGTGTAATCTCCTCTTGGTCTGAGCCTCTCTTGTGGCCAGAGAGGCTGTGTGCATGTGTGTCTACGTGTCTATGAGGTTTGCGCATGTGTATGTGCTTGCATTCTGGTGTCTGGTCATATGACGAGGTGTTCTGCTCTGTGGACATGCTCTGGTTATTAAACCTGGGTTAAGCCCTCACTTGAAACCTTCTATCATGCTCCTCGATCCGAGACGATGGAGTTAGGGAGGATTAAGGGGTTTGGAGACTGGAACTTGAGGGATTTTCAGCCAACATTTTGGCAAAGTTAGAAAAATGTGCTCAAGGGGCATACTCAGTCCAGTTAAAGTGAACCTGTGCAGACCTTGTGATGGCCTGTTTTTTCCCTTGTGCTCACTCTATGCTCCCAGGAGACAGGCTACCGATTCGTCATCTATTGATAGTTTTTAAGATATCCTATAAGTCTTAGAGTCCAGATATATTGCTTTGAACTCTTCATTAGCAAATGTACAAAACAAGACCAGTCAAATTTCAGGCAGATACTTGACAAGCTTGCTCCAAAATACTGATAAGTTTCAGTTGCTTTTACAAAATGAAACAAGTTATGAAAGTCGTGGTACCTTTTTAAGCATAGTAGACACCAGTATATCTGCATGTCAGCACAATAACAATCAGATACTAAGTTTTGGGTGTTCAAGTGACGATGAACTGTGGCATTATTGCATCTGTTCAGGTTCAATGGAGTGATAATACAGGAAACGGTGTCTGTGCCACACTTGTGCAATATCAGATTTGAACTGATATATCTTCCCTTTCCAACATGACATTTACTCTTTTCCTTTTGTCTCTACTTCTTTTCCCCACTGTGTTGCTTTCCATCACTCTGTCTCCTGTGAATTGATTGAGAGAAAAAAGATTGAGGCAACAGAGACAGGGTTTGTTTCCCCAGACCATTGGAAAGGAGAAGGGATGGGAAAGGGAGGGGGGGCATCTAAAATTTTATCAGAGTTGTAGCATGTTGCTGAGCCTTGAGGAGGCAAGACAGGCAGGAAGAGCTGGTAAGCTAAGCAGTAGACCCAATCACTGATAACGATCTGCCTTGTGCTATCTGACTACAAATGAAACGCAGTCTACTTGGTGCTGACTATGGATAGTCGCAGCCCTACCATCAGTCAATGACAAATGCAAACGGGATACATGATGGCATTCAATTGTCATCTAATTGTCCTTGGTTGCTGTGGTAGCTAATCTAATGATTAAAGCAACAATTGGGAGAAAATTAGTTTCTCCTTGTCATGGCATGGATATAAGAGTGTGTCCTAAAATAGGACCGTGTGAGTGAGAGTTGTGGCTCATTATCAGTGTTGTTCTTATGAGAGCACTCTGTTATCCTGACCTTTCTGTAATGCTAGCAGTTCATTTCTAAACCCCAGATATTCAGCATAGTAGGTCTCATGTTACAAATGAAGGGATTGACTACATTACCACGGTAATGATGCACTAATGACAAAGGACATTAAAAAAATGAATGAACAGTAAAAGCAACAAACTAACAGTGAACACAATTGAAAGTGTGCAGCTCATAATTGAAAGATGCTGCTTGGGTTGTTTAAACATCTGCATGTTCATCTGTATGTTTATGCACCTCAGGCTTAACTACATGTGTGGTGAGCATAACCATCCTCATCGGAGTGTATGTAAACATATACAATAGTCTAATTAGGACCATAAGTAGAGGGGCAGCTTGACAGAGCAGTGAATAGAACAGATACACTCTCACCTCTTCTTTGTGCCTGCGCGACCTTTCTAAACAGGGTGTGGCAAGGACACAAAAGGATCTCCGTGTAACCATATACTGCAAAGAGTAGGATAAAAGACAGACAGGGGGACGTCATGTGTAAAAGGAGAGAGGTAGAGAGGATCCATTCAAAATTCAAACAGTAGTCGGTTGCTGTGGGTAAGTTTGAAATAGCTGACATCTGACTCAGTGAGGCCCGGTATTGTATGACCATAGTGCTGCTGTTAGGCTTGGGGGTGACATTTCTATTCTCCCTTCCAGACCCCTCTCTCTCTCTCTTGCACTAGTATCAGATTCTAATCTGTCAGTGGTGCCTCAGTCCATTTAGCCGATTGGCTCCCATCTGATGGATGGGATAGAAAGCCCTTCAGTGACCCGGCGGGATATAGGTAGTCCCTTTCCCAGAGTTCTTCACTTCCCTAAAAATAGCTTAGGATTTGACACTCACCTATGAGAGTTTTCAACACATATTTAACCAGTATCCCTTTCTTGTACCTCTAGCACAGTGTAAGGGGGAACTGTACAACCCCCCTACAGCTCGACAGCATAACCACAAGTGCCATGTTTGCACCTCAGAGCCTGTTTTGCTTTCTCTGTAAGCATCATGGCTATAATCATTGTGTGGTAGCAGATGATCTCGGGACCTGGCCTTTTCGTCCAGTCTCGTTTTTCCCTGCCAATAGGATTAGTGCAGAGTGCAGACTCTGCAGGTGTAGCCGTAAGTTAATTTGCCCCACTGTTTGGAGCTATAATAGCTTATTGATTGCCTGACAGAGATGCAAGAAGCAGCATGGAAGGGCACAGAGAGGGTAGAGAATAAGTTAATCATCGCGCAATGTGTTGCCAAGATTTAATCACATTACCCAAGGTTCACCACTGCCATGTAAATTCACTTTCAACCTCAGAGGAGTTGGCCTGACTGCTCTAAGACAGAGGGGACCCTGCTGATTTTGTGAAACCTTTCCTCAGCTGTGGTCAGGTCCCTGCTGGTTCGGTACTCCCTGCCGGGCACCCGCCTCAATCCTGTGGGATGCAGGCTCCCTGCCCAGGGGCCCAGCTTAATTCATGCTAAGCTGTTGAGTTAATTTTAGCTATGCTACCCAGTGGTGACCTCCATCTGCTAAAGCACTGCTCAGGTTTTCTGAAAAACATCAGCCGGGCCTCCGTGATTCAGACCATAACTCCCACAGCTGGTTGGACCATCACTCATTTATTCCACTGGTCTTTCCCAGGCTAGAGTGCTCCTGTTCGGTGTGTACATTAGTATACAGTATGAGTGTGTGTATGTGTGTGTTACTCAGAGGAACTCCGGCCCATTAGCACTGCCATCAAATACATATTCTCACTTCGGCTGGTTACCTGGAAACTGCACATGCTGCTTTTATTTGACTGGAGGCCCTCTAGCTGCCAGCACAGATTGAGAGAATGCCCCCCTATTTTAACAACCTCAAGCAAAGCTGCCATTAGCGTTGTGCTCTACATCAGACTATGGACTGTAGCAGAGCTGAGTACGTCTGTTTCAACCCGGGAGTCGTCAGCCAGTACTGATTCTGCTATCATTCAGACCAAAATCTACTGCCTGCAATGCTTACTCTCAAAGTTCTGTGAGGGTATCACATCGGCTTGTGTTTACACAAAGAGCAGCAAAACCGGGTTTAGCTGTGGTTGGAGTTTGCCCATGCTTCAGCCTGGCTTCTGTCAATCTGTCTGCACCCAAACGCTCAGCTAACCAAAAGCAAAACAATGGCACAGAAAGGGGAGAGGTGAAGGAGTAAGACAGTGTAAACACAGAGACAGAGAAATGTTGACCTTGCACCCCGTTACACACACACACGCTGTCACTGACCTGATGACCAAATTCCTATCTGACAATAACAGGAGCAACATCTGGCAAAACTGTCCTCCTTAACCCAAATCTAAACCTCATCAGGTCTCATCACCACCAGGACTTCAGGTACAACGTTTAGATTACTCTCTCATCCGAAAAGCCTTGATGTGATTTAAAATAATTGCACAGAATCTTGTGCTTTGAGATCAAACGCACAGAAGGAGAGATGGGAAGGAACAACAAAGACAGGGATAAATTGTCGAAGAGAAAATAGCGGACAAGCTGCCATTAAGCATGGGATGAGAGAGTAGATGGAGGTGGCTCCAGTTGGACGGAGAGTCTCTCTTGGCTCGTGAGGGGAAGATAAGGGGACAGGTGGTGTTCTGTTCTCTCAAAGATCTCCGACAGCTGGCAACTCTCTTGCTATAAGCATGCTGCCATAGAATGTATGTGTGCGTGTCCCTGAGAGTGTGATATGCGTGTTTGTGTGACATTTGTTTGTGAGTGCCTGTGTTTATAGCTACATGTGCCTGCATTTGGTGGTTGTTTGAGCACTTGCCAGTTGAGATATCTCCCTAAAGTCAGTCTCAACTCTCATACCTAGGCTTTTTTTTTTTTTTTTATAGTTTCCCTGTCCTTTTTTCTACTCACTGGTAGCCCTGCGGCATTTATACCAGCCTGTTCCACCAGAAAAGTTTTCTATCTCAGTATTGTGATCTCAGTGTTTAGCAATAATGTGTGAAAGCCTAGCAGGTTGATTCCTGTTCTGACCAAGTTCATACGTAAGGAGTGGCCTGTTCATTATTTTTATGCCACCAGTTACCTATCTCCCTGCCTTTTTACTGCCCCTTGTTGTATTGCTAAATACTAATATTTAGGTGTTGTATATCGTAGTGAGTATTGTACCGCTTTAAAACTGAGTGAACTGTACGTTTCTGTATATTTCCTAGTCCAGTCTAAACAGTTCCAGGTATTCATTTGTGCTAAGTTTGCTTTTCTCATAAACTTGATTTCATGACCAATGAACACTTTTCCATGCAAAGCAGATGCCAGGATAACAAATGAGCCAAAACAGAAGGGACTTAAAATTCCTCTGTGTTGGCCTGGCAGTATGTAGTGTTCATGTACTTTGGTTAGTTCATAGTTCTTTTCTGTGTTGGCTTTGGTCTCGTTCCACATACAGCTCTGTGTTTGATCGGGTGGTGTAGTGGTTGCCACTGAGAAGAGCTCATGTCATCTCAGTGGCAGACTGCTTTTGTTTGCAGAAAAGAAAAGGAGATGGTACTAAATGGGCCAGAGGCGGTTATTTGCTGTTGGCAAACAGACACTGTCCTCAGCGGTGAAGCACTCAGTTGCCACTGTGGCCTGACAGCTGGCTTTCATCCCCGATGCTGGAGAGTTTGTTCACAATGCAAGTTGCCCTTAAATATAATTCATGCTCTTAAACTCTTCATGGCCATCACGCTCTGGTGGAGGCTCAGAATAAAGATTCCCCTCTAGCACTGCTTTTGGTCAACAGAATGGGAATCCATTTTTTAGACCGTTATTGATTGATGTCAACTGTTATAAGTGCTCTCTTTTTTCTCTGTGTTTTGCCAGTGGTTTCTTTGAAGTTGCTATGATTTCTTTCAGCTTCCCACCTTCAATGGAACAGTTGGCCTGCACCTGATCCATTGATGTTTCAAGCCCCAGAGGTCACCTTGACTAGGATGCCCTCTTTGTGGCGGGGAACTTTTTCATATGCAAAAATGAATTAATTAAGATGAAAGAACTCTTTTCACCAGCACCATCTGTATCCACTCTCCACCTTTCTATAAATATATTATTCCCCACCTGTCTTGATTATAAGCTATAGCCTCCACTACATATGAATTACTGTGATGGGAGTGTATTCTTGATGTAATCAGCTGTTAAAGTAGTCCCATAATGACATTGAATATCCCTTCAAGATCATAATTACACTTACCTTCAGCCCACTGGGCACACATATTTCATCATTTATGCACATTGACTCTATCAGATTCCTGTTAGCTTATTCTCTGAAATGTGCATCTCATCAAGCAATCACTTAGACAGACTGAATCTTTGTGATTAACTATTGGTGAGACAATTCGAGAGATCTATTATTTCTAATTGATTGGCTTTGTTCACACACACAAACACACACCCGCCTCTTAATGGAGAATGTTGTTGTAGTAAAATAACAGTTACACTTGTCATTTTTAACAGTAAGCACTGAGATTCACCACTTAGTGTCTCCTCTTGTACTCGAGGCATATTTTCAGTTGTTGTTGTCCTTTTTCTGGCTGCTCCCTTCCGGGGTCGCCACAGCGGATGATCCGCTTGTAGATTTTGGCGTTGGTTTTTTACACCGGATGCCCTTCCTGACGCAACCCTCGCCCATTTTTGGTAGCCGGGACTGGGAGGGAGTCGAACCCGGGTTCCCCAGGCCGATGGCATGCGCAATTATCCACAGCGCTACTGGCCGGGGCCGAGGCACATTTTCAGTAGTAGCATTAAATAGCAGCAATGATTGTGACAAAGCCTTAGCAATGGCTAGCTCACACACTACTTGGACTCTTTTTGGATTAACTTTGCCACAAAAAGAATTTCTGTTGCAGTGCTTTTAAACTTGAATTGTATCAGAAACTACGGTTTCCTTTCATCCCACACAAGATTCCAACTCTTTCCCCTTAGGCAAAGCCACAGAAAGGCAGCTTTGTCCTCCAGACACACAGAGGTTATTATAGCTGTCCTCATATAACTATAAATATATTCATTTTGAACATCAACTGTTATTCATCTTGACCATAAAGCTGTAAGGAGTACTTTAACATTCACTTTGGCATGTGCTGTCGGACCCAAGGGAAATGTCCACATTCCCTTTTTTGTGATACAGAAATGTCTTGGTGCACAAGTATTACAAAAGTATGCATGTCACAATATGGACATGAGTCAGATGGCAGTGTCACAGTTTTCTAGAAATTCAGGGTGCCTGTCACAAATGACTGTCACCTTGGGGAGCATGCAAATTCAGTATTTTCTTCTTTAAATGTGTGAAGGTTCACAGGCCAAATTGTTGTTTTCTAACTCGGATTGTACTTACGCCACAAAAAAGCATACATGAGAGGGTGTTAGGATGTTCCCAAGAGAGATGAAAAATCAGAGAGGCTGGTCAGAGGTAGAGGAAAACTAGGCCAAGTTCTCGGCAGACAGCTTTTTTGTCTCATGTTGTCTGGAAACTGTCACAGGAGAAGAGATCAAGGTGACCATTTTGCCCATTCCAAACAACCCTGGAGCCCATGGCCATTGGCCACTCATTCCTGAGGGTAGGCAGAGCAGAGCATAAACCGTTAAAGCAGGTTTTAAACAAACAGTCTGGCGAGGAGGCTGTGTGTGGCTTTTCTGTTCAAATGCCTCTGCCTCTTCCTCTCTGCTGCTCTCCAGAGCAGTGTGTGAGCAACGCCATATCCCTGTCTGATTTATCTCTGCAAGGTGAGATAAGACTCTCCCTCAGCCCGTCCGCTAATCCTCTCAACCACAGATGGAGAATGAGCATCTATCCAGCTTGTAGACAAAAGGTTTGCTGGATGGAACTGGAAGGCCAGACATTAAATACACACCTGTATTACCTTGACTATCTGGGTTTTGTGAGGAATTCAGTGACATAATTGGAAAATATTTTATCTTAACAGGTTTCCCATTCGTCATGGGGCTTTGGGAATATCTTTAAGGAGGCATGGAATGTCCAGGGATTTGATAAATTTCCTGGACAAGTCAAGGATTATCAAGCCATTTTTCAAATCTGCAATAATAATTGAATTGCTTTTCTAACTTTTTCAAAATGAACTTGTAGTTTGCAGCAGATTTTTTCTCAGTCAGCTCGAATGTTGCAGAATGAGACTGTTTATCCTTGTTTTTCTGAGCTATAACCACAACAAAACAGGATAGAATACAGTTTATAGGTCAAAGAAATTCTTCATCCTCGTTATGAAAATTCATGGAATATTACAGCCAAGCCATGGTGGGAACCCTGTTACAAGGTGCACAGTACATTGCCTTATTGTCAGTTTTTTCCATGCAGTAATCATTGTTCCTCTTAGTCCCATATTTCCACTTGATCTGTAGCCAGTGCTCATAGTTGCTAAGTACTGGAGGGACTATACTTCGATCAGCTTTGATGTGAAGTTAAAAGACTGTTTGAAAGGACTCCTGTAGAACTAAGTTAAACAGATGCTCACTAAGGTTTTTTTCTGCAAATGATCACAAGTGAGTTTGTGGAACAAAGTGAGACGGATGAGACCCAAGGGGAAATCTTTCAGCAGGGATATGTGTGTGTGTGGACGTGGAAGTGTGGAAGTGTGCATACTCGTATGTGCACTTTGGATGTATGGACAGACACCAGATGAAACCGATTTATATCCTCAACATGCCTGTATTCATCAGGGAGCTTTAGCATCACTCTTTCCCGCTGACAGCACTGGCCTGTAATTGGCTGACGGAGTTAAATGTATCTGGCTTAGACCAATAGAGAGGTGACATGGACAGTGGACAGTGTCATAGTATGGCCCTTTGGTCCAGAACTAAAAAATGGCTCGTATGCACTGCATTGCATCCACCATGCATGCTGCATTGCTGCACTACAACGACTGACCCAAGCTGTCCTTCTATTACAAACATTATTCCTTTGTTCCCAATCCAAAGAAGTGTCCTCACCATATTTGCTTAAATTACAGGGACTGGCATTCAGATAATGAAATTTTGCTGTGCTATGCATATTGCTAAGGCTGGAATTACACTTTGGGTGATGAGTGAAGAGTAGAAAGGTAACGCATTAATACGGCACAGCTGTAGAGCATAAAACTGGCTGGATGTCATCAAGGCAATCAAATGAACTGTGGTATCAAGCAGTGTTTTAATGAAATACTCAGTGATCTCCAGTTCGCAAATAGAGCACTGTTTTACAAGACTCTTTAGTTATTTATGGAAGCGAATGCATGCCGAGAAGTACTCAGCGATTAGAAATAATAGGAAACATGACATTGCCTGGTACGGTATCACTCATTTTCATAAACCAGTGCACCTGTCATACTAGCACATGAATAATGTCTGGCAGAAAGTGATATGGAAGTTTCATAGACAAAGTACATAGTGTTCAGCAGTGGAAATGGAAGCTCTTCAACTGCATCTCTTTGATGTAGTAGACAAAAAGCAGGGATAGTGTCCCTGAAGAGCACTTATGTTCAGGATCCATCCCCCCTCTCTGAGGCCCAGCTGCTATCATTTTTAAAAGCAGGGTTTTTACTTTACAGTAACTACCATTTACATGATAATGCTCCCGGGGTATATAAGCCACTAACACCACCATGTATTCCACTCTCTCCCTTGTTTTTCCCCCTCAGTGTGGTTCCTGTCATTATACTGTGCACAATGGCACACAACCGAGAGCTAAACAAGTGATGAGAATAAATAGAGCAGGTTGTAGTTTTCTTACATTACTGGTCGTGCAGTTCTCAGTATTTCTTTCCACAGCAGACAGGTCTTAGTTATCAGCCCCAGCTTGGTGCTTGCTGGCAACTGGTATCTGTCAGTGAAAGGGTTGGGGGTCCTCAATCTCCCCTTCCCTTCTCTGTGACCTTCCCCCTTGCACCTTTAATCCTGTCTGTCTCACTTTATAAACTTTATACATTTTGACAGCCGGTGTGAGGAGAAAGGCGGGTTTGGGGGCAAAGGCACTTTTTTTTTATCTTCCTGAGCCCCACTTCCCCACTTCGCAGCCAGCAGGGAGAGACACTTTAAGGGCTTAAAAATAATCACTCGCTGTTTTCAGTGAGGGGCTTTCTAATTGAGCTTGGACTGACCCCTGAATGTGACTGTGCCGTCTGGTTTCCATCCCAGCACTTGATTGAAATGGGAAAAGTAGACAGATTCAACTCATTCGTATTTATTTATGTTTGGTCGTCCCCTGTTTTGCATGGCCCAGCGGTGGATTAGCACTCTATAGATGGATCCACAGTGGAGGGGCCCCACTTCCCTGACACACTCAGGGGGGCTGGAATGTGCAACACACAGCCAGGACTAATAGTGTATGAGAGGGGGGTGGTATGAGCTGTCTACCTCAATACACCTCTTTACTGTGTGGGGGGCTGTGCATGCTGCATTTCCCCATTTCTCAGTCTCACAATGTTTTGTACTTCTGGCAGTATACCGTTTCGAATTAAGCACTGAAGAATAGCAGCATTGAAGAAATCACAGTGCAATATGATGCTCACTTTTGAGACTGCCCAGAAAACAGACACTTTTAGGCCTGTGAAAAAGACCTCTTGTAAACAATGTTGACACCATGCTTGTGTACGAGGAAGTGCAAGCAGGATGCAGGACTTTTGTAGGTTAAACACATCTGTCATGGCCACAACACTGTGTCCATTTATTCTAGTTTTACGTGCTGCATGCTGTCAAACTCTGACTGACAGCTAAATCTGCTGGCTTATATTAGAACTAAGCCACTGTGTAATTGAATATTAGTTAAATCCTCGCCATACTACTGAGATTTGACCTAAAAAAAACAAGTCTGTAATTGGAGTATAGTGCCCCCCTTAGGCATCACAGTTGGCCTTCTACTATTGTATTTATCTGAATTTAATTAGGTTATCAAACTTTTTTCAGTTTTTATTTATTTTATTTTTTTCCAGTTATCATATAAAGTTCATACATACATACTATGCTGTATATCTGTGCATGGGCTTAAACGCATTTTGAAGATGTTGTTTACTTTGCTTAGACAGTCGATTTGACAACACTTTTTAAGTAAGGATGAATCTAAGAGTTGTGCAGAGATCATCTGGCCTCATTATCTCCCCGCCTTTGAAAATTTCTGTGCACCACTTGCAACTACGTATAAATAAAATATCACAACGCACTTTGTTCGTCTTTATTTTGTATTGGCTTGGCCTGCCTGCTATGTATGCTAGAATTTCTTCACTATAATAAGGAGAAAGTAAGAAGTACTGTTATTGGAGCTGAAGTTCTGTGAAGAAAAAGTAGAGATTTGGTGCCATGTTTTAGAATCTGTGGAGAGTTACTGACGTCGTCTGTGCATAATCTACCCTACAGTGAGCTGCCTGATTAATGCAGAGGGGTATTTAAGTGGCGCCAGGAGGACATCAGCGGAGGCGCTGGAGTTGTTGGTTAAAACATCTCTAATTAAAATCTGTGTTTCCTCTCCGTTCTTCTTTGTATATATTATCTGTATTTTACTTAGCTCTCTCGGGAGCAAGATAAATTGCATTAATTAAGTTCAGCTCCAAATAAACCATTTTTCTGTGTTTAGTGATATTTGTTGCCGTAGATTGCCGTGCCTGCTAATTGAAAGGCTTGTTAACTAGGAAATGGCCAAGAGACTTCAAAAAAACCCCATCTGTACCCCTCAGTTGTTTCTCCCAATCAGATTCACCATGCAGATGTCTGCTGCAACTGTTCAGTTTTGTCCTCCGTTGATCTGTCTAGATGTGTGTCCTTCAGGGGCGTATTGGGAGTTGTGCAGCAAAAACACAGGTCAGTAGTCTGACCGTCCCTCTGGCACCAGCCACAGGAAAAGGGAGAAAGGGAAGGAGAGGGAGTACTATTGTCTTAACCAGCGATGGTAGCAAAGGTTTTTTTTAATCATCTTTCATTTTGTGCCCTGGAGCTTCATAAGTTTTCCCTGTAGATGCTTCTCCCATTGCAGCCTCACAGTTACCCTCTCACTGTATTCTTCAAACCACTCTGCAGTAAAATTAGATTTTATGATTTTGGGCCATTGCAGCTTCCTGAATACACTCTACCAGGGATTTATAAAAAGTTCTGGATACTTGTCTTGAAACCACCAGAATGTGTGACCGGTATGTTTAAAGGTGACGGCGTAAATTTTTTCGTTCTGTACTTTAGAGGCACAGTTTACCACCACAAAATTAGGCAAATTTGAAAGATAGAGAATTCAAGTGACGGAAAATGCATTTTAAAGAAATTGACAAAAACAACAACTGAAATGTCCCTCAGCAACCCATTGTAGTAATTTGGTAGAACAGACATGATGAATGTATGGGAAGACTCATCTTAACACTCTCAGCAGGGGTGCCAGATAATGCGGGCCACTTAGTAACTACACAGGACATGAATATTTTGCTTTTTTCACACTGCTTGTTATCTACGAAATCTGCCAGATCTCCATCTGTTAAAGCCAAATTACAGCATTGCTGTGCATAATTCCTCTGCATTCAGAGAGATTTTCCCTTTGTATACATAATCATTGGATACATCTTAGTAAGTGTAGAATATATATGAATATGTAGCACAAAATGGGCATGAAACTTAGATTAGTAAATAAAATTGTTAAGAATTAGAGAACGACATTTTCTCTCTGTCTTCATTTTCTCTTTCTATCTCAGTATCTCTCAGGACTCGTTCAGTCCAAGCAGTGGTAGAGTTGACATTTACCCCTCTTGTAGACAAAGAGCAGTTGCAGAGTGAATGGGGAATGGAGGGAGTAGCCAGCAACTCCAGGGCACAGGCCAGATGGATTAACTTGAAAGGCATGGCATTGTAAACCAAATTCAAATTAATCCCTTTTTTGTGTCCCTTGATGGAACAATGGTTCTTTCCTGGGCCTCAGAGAGACATTGACGCTGAGGGGAGAGTTGGGCCTTCACCATGTCCGACACTCTATTCACATCACTGCTCTCAATTACCTGCCATAGAAATAAGGCACTTTCTCTACACTGGAAAAATTACCTCTCATAATTCAAGGCAGGACCCATGAACTGAATATATTTGAATATTAATTTACAAATCACATCTTATAGTAAATATGCACCCCTGGAAACTGGTTTTATTATCTGCCCAGTGCATTTTTTCCTAGCCTGGCTTGCATATTTAATGCAAACGAAGTGTCAGGATTTCCATATAAAATAGTTCTCAGACCATTCAGCTCTGTCCAGTTTTTTTTGGCCATTTCTGTTTCTGCTGTGGCTCTGACTAGCTGACACAGCCCAACAAATAAAAATGAACTCCAAAACCCCCTCTGCACCACAAAATCCCTGATCCCCCCTTGACCCCATCACCTAAAGTTTTGGGTTTTACTACTATTTGACCAATATTTTTTTCTCAAATGACGTGTGGCCTCACCATCGTTCTTTTGAGACTGTCTTTGTCTGCCAGCTTTTCTCTGTTTTCATTGTGTTTCTCAATGAACCATGCTGTTTCATATTTTATTTCCTTAAGACATTTTTATGGGAATGTCTGTTGGTAAATCACTGTTAAATTCCTTTTGGAACCGCTTCTTAATTCTTCCTCCTCCCCCTTATTTGTGTGTGTGTGTCTTTGTATGTGCGTAATGCGCAGCAGAAGTAGGACAAGGGGTCCCACTGTTACAGCTTGTATTATTTGACGCAGCTATTCATTAATTATCTTCCCCGCGCAGTCTTCCTTATCGCTCCGTGTTTCCTTTTTTTGTTTTTGCTTCAAGCACCTTGTTCCACGCTGTTCTAATCCCAGCTCTTTGTTAAATCATTTGCCTACCCAATATCCTTGAGAATCTCTGAAAGAATAGAAAGAGCACAGCACATGTGGCTGCGTATTATGAGTGTCTGGATTTCACACGTGCTTGGTCTTTTTGCTACGCTGTGACAACTAGGAAACTGGAGAATAAGGAGACTGAAAGTTTAAAACCTTTAGTGAGATAAAGGTTGATTGTCCTCGCCATGAGGAGGGACACACTGGGCAGGGAATAGATTGCTTGCTGTCACTCTTTGCTGTCTTTTTTCTTTACACATCTGTGCCTGAGGCTGTTTGTTGCTGACTGGCTCTGAGGACAGATTTATGTTGTGTATAAGTCAGCCAGAAATGTTTGGATTTATCACCAAAGGCTTTGGGAGAGCTTATACACTCGGGGTACGAACACACACACACACACACACACACGCACACACGTGCACAGACACCTCCAACTCCTGAATGTCACACATGCTTTAACTCTGCTGCCCTGCTCTGTTGATGGTGGACTAAATGATCCATAGCCGTGTATAAGGACCGCGCCTCCTCTCATTGGTCACAGACACTTGCTCTTTATTGAATCTACGCTGTTAGTCTGTAAAAATGTTGAATCATGTATTATCATCACTGCAGATCAATGCAGTACAGTATTTGCCACAGTTATTCCAAGTGACGACTTCTGTCCTTATCCTTATGTATTACACTTTCAATCCTCAGCTGCTGTACCACTCAACTCTGGAGCCATTTTCTGAGGTTCTGTCCCAGGGGTGACCCCTCTGGCATCCACCACCATGGCCTATGTGGCATTACGCTAAACCTCAAATTGTTTACTCTTGGAGCTATTAATAAAAAACTTCAGTGACAAGCACATCCGTGACTGACAGCAAGAATGCCGGACAGTCAGTTATAGACAGTGAAGCACACAGGGGAGAGTTATAGACAGTGGGAGACTGAAAGCATGCTTAAATCTGTTTGTGGAACAGGGCGTGTGGGGGAAACGTTGATATTGGGCCCCTGCTGAGCTCTGGGTGATGTGATGAATGGTGCTGTATAGCGTTTTACTGCCCTGTGCATTCCTGTGTCTGCTGTTTACTGTTACCACACCTTACTTCCCTGTGTGTAGTGGTAACCAGCCGGGTAACACATGGTACTGTCTATGCCAAGACCATAGTCCCAGCGTAGTTACTCTGACCCTGTTTCAAACCTAATTCACTCCACTGTCTGCAGTACTCACATACCGGTGGCATAGCTTCATGGCATAAAGCTCAAGAGATCTGAAGGGTAGGAAACAAAACAGTGTGGCAGCTGTAGGAGAGAATCAATGGGCACAATTGTGGACATGACAGAGGGGATTTAACGTTCAGTGGCATTTTAAACCATTAGCTACTGTCTGTTGTCTTGTTATCCAAACTGTCCATGTTGCACAGCTGTATGTTTTTTTTTTTCTTTCTGTCAGATAGATTGCATGGCTTGTTAAGGCAGGATTTAGTGTCAGTAAATCCACATTAGCTGCAGGAAGGACAGTGACCTCTCTAACTGTAATTAGACAGGGAGCCTGCTCCAGCTCAGTTCCTTGAAGACCAGCCACAGACACGACTTCCATCATGAAGTGTGGACATTGGTTGATCGGTTTGGGACAGGTGGGGATGTCATCATGACCTTCAGTGTGCCTGTGAATATGTGTGTGTGTGCCTTTCTGAGGAGTCCTTTGACTTGGATGTCTGGCTTCATAGAGGGGCTCTTGTCTTGTTAGTGAAATGTTGATGGTTCTAATGTTAAGTGAAGGACATTAGCTGGTGTGACGACTCTTCAGGCTCTTCAAAGGACAGCAGCTCCAGTCTGGATGCTTTCGCCTGCTAAATGAAAATGTTAGCCAAGTGTTTTAACTTGCTGTTGTGGAGAATGCTAACAACCATGAGGGGCACATTTGCCAGTTTGAGACCCCCCCCCCATTCCTTCAGCCAGTTTACCATCTTGGCGCCATCTTGGCATGTCCCTCAGTTAACATTAGTGGGAAGAAAGAGGAAATTCAGCATTCAGTGACAACTGTGAAATCATCTGAGATGGAGGTAAAGTGGAGGATTAGGCTGGGATCGGGCCAGAGAGTGCACAGTGACTCAGGAGAGAGAGAGAGAAAGAGAGATGGAGGAGGAACCATTCCCAGCAAAATACTCTGAATAGAATTTTAGTGCCTCTGTGATTGTCTTTCTCTTTGTCTGCTCTCCTGGAAAGCCACCCACTCCTCCCCCTCGCCTTTTCTTTTTTCCTCCCACCAAAGTTCTTTCAGCTTTGTACTGAAATCCTAAAGGTGATAACCAATAATACAGTCGTTAATATGTTTTGGTTGCAGAGGCATTTTGCTTATCCCTATCTAATTCTGAAAAACTTGACTCTCTTATGCCGTTTCACTTAAATTTGTTGTTGGCTTTCTTATGTTATCTCCTTGCTGTCACATTGAACTATTTCAGGCTGCTTTTTTTTTATTTAGTCTTCCGGAGTTGTTTATCTCCCTGCTGGCCTTTTCACAGATACCACAGTATATGCAGCAACGTGTTGTGACAGACAACACACTTTCAAGCTGCTCTCTTCTCCTCTCTCACCTGTCTGTTCCAATTTCTTCACAACATCCCCTTTGCTTTGCCTTTACTCAGGTTGTTTTCCTCAGAATTTATTCCAGCTTCCTTTCTGTGACTAACAGAAAGGGGGTTTCTTTAGAGCTATTAGCCCACCAATATAGTCTGCTTTCCTTTCATTCTTCCCTCACCTTCTTTTTTCTTTCCTCCAACCCTCTGTCCATCATCTGTCCAATCTCCCTTTTAGCTTTTCCTCTGCTCTAATGCTCCTCTTCTCCCTCTGACGTCGGGTTTCTTGATTCCTGTTGGCATCTAGCAGTGGTACCGTTTTCTTCCTTTGCTTCCAGCTCGACTCCACTGGATGACTGGAGCCCTTGTTGAGGTGTTGTTGTGGTTGTTGGCTGAGGCAGTTTCTCAAGGGGCTCCTTCAGCTTGTCTCTCCACTCTGAGTGTCCCTGGCCCCTGGCCCCCAACTCCCACCCCCTTGCCTCACAAAGCTGCTGTCAGTACACAGGCCACATGTGTCGGGCCTCAAGCCCTTATTTAAGACCCAGGTCCTGCCTAGGCGTCACTGTTCCAGCAGCAGTTAGGGCACCATGAAAGAGAGGGTGTAGGCAGCTATTCAACAGCCCGGAAAGACACAGAGGAAGGCGAGACAAGGAAAAGTGCAGGAAATAAAGCAAAAGCCCTCTCATTGGAACAATTGCTCTCAGCCCAGCTGACACTGTGAACTCTGAAAAAAAAAAAAAAAAAAAAGGATTCTGTGTGTGAAGAGGTAGAGTGATTATTCACCCACATTGAGTGCCCCCAGTTCATAAGGCTTCATAAAAAAGTGCGGATATGTTATTTTGGCTGGAGGGGACAGTGGAGCTCAGCCAGACCCATGCACAACAGCCTCTCTGTTAGGGGTTTTCTCTGTCAACAGTGCAGGAGCCTAGACACATTAACAAATACAAGCCTCCAATAAAACACCACTGCTGGACAATGTTCTGCCTGCTCTGCCAGTGGTCTGATAGGCTGTATATGAGGCACAGAAAAGCCATGCCATTCATTCCATTTGTGTGTATTTTGGGGCCTGTTTTTCTTTATTAAGCTTTGGTTAAATAGTGATGACTCATTCCATGTCTGACATTACCCGTGATTTTATTTACACATACTGCATTCAGCCATTAGGCTCTGGCTTTGTCTGTTTATTGGTTACCTACTAACATTGTGTCTGTGGCCATTTGCCTCAGCAGCTCTGGAGACACTCAGCATTTTGGGGATGTTTTGAGGTGACGTAGTCTTTAAATTGTATGGAGACTAACCAGGTAGAGACGACTGAGCCTGTCAGCAGCTCCTTAAAGTCTCTATGTTGGGGGTCACAGGAGACAGAAGCTCTAATTGACAATCAGCGATGAGTGTCTAAACAGACTGTTATTACAGGGCTCCCAGTGCCTTGATCAGCCAGTGTGGAGAGACAGGCTGACCGGAGGGGGCAGGGGGAGGAGAGAGGGACGGTCAAGACATAAACATAATTGTCCCTTGGTTTCGTGGGAAGACTGGCACTTAATCCTTAAGGCTGGTGGAGCTTCACACGGCACAAAGGGGGAAAAAAAGAGTTCTAACTGATGAAGGTTATCGTTACATTTGACCACTGGATGTGTGTATTGCCTCGATTTTGTCTCTGCTCTGTGGTTTCCACAGCCATAAAGGAGAGAAGAAGGAAATAACGTTCCATCTTTGTTGCAAGAACAGGACCAGCAGCAGTTTGTGGACAGAAACAAGCTCAGACACAGACGGAGTAAAACAGGGACAGGACAAATTAACATATTTGCCAAGACCCAATTTGACTAGTCATTAAAGTTTCCTCGCTGTGGTCAGGAGGCAATATTGGGCATGAAAGGTTTGAATTAAAGTGTCCAACATGAGTGCTGGTAGATGTTTGTGGATAATACCTATAATAGTAGGCATTTTCAGTGGCATATTAGTATTTTTTTGTGATTTCACATTTCATTACTTCCCAAACCCATAATAATAAAGCTTCATGAGGTTTGAGCATTGCTTTACAGTGCCAACCACTCTTTTTTTCATGTTTTACACTTTCTTTTTTTTTTCCCGGCAGACCAACTCCATACTATACCATTACACACAATACTGATACATAGCATCCTACACACAAAAATCTCCATGCTGAATGCTTGTGGTAGATCTTCTTTGCTGGCAGGTATTTTCCTCCAAAGTCTCCCTTGTTACATTCCATTATCCTCCTCTAATTAATGTATCTCCCAGGGCACATTGTGTGCAGTAATTAAGGGCTAATTGCACCCAAGGTCAGTGGATTTATCCATCTATCTGTTAATTTATTTTATATTCAGCATGTTTTTAGTAATTTTATCTCTATAGCTGTTTGGCATGTGAGTCCTTGGCCCGAACATCCTCTCCTTACACTCACGCTGCCTCAGCCTTGTAAGGTGAGCTGAGGTGGTGATGCCTGCAAGGAGGAAGCCAGTGACACATAAAGGTGTCACTACTAGCCCGAAGGGCCTGAGGGCCCTTGTGCTCCTTGTGTGCTGGTGTAAAGTGGCTGGCTGCCTCATGATATGCAGTCTCTAGAGGTGGTTTGGGTGTGCTGATGGAGTGTTGGGTGTAAACAGTGGTGTGCTCCCAGTGCTGGTTGGGGTCACTGCCTAACGGACCTGCTAACATTTTCCTGCTTTGTTCAACAGATTGTCTCTTCCTCCTCATATTAATCTTTGCTCTGTGAACAGATTTGCTTTTCCTCCTGGTTTCCCTTAGTCAAGTGGCTCTTTTGTTTGGGCGAGATGAGGAGAGAGTGCCAGAGATCCACCCAGTCCTTGTGCCGAATGCTTGATTGTAGCGTGCTTCGTGTTCATATTTTTGTCTTTTTAGCACATCCTCACACACACGCATACTTGCACACACAGATACGCACAGAAACACACAATCTCATTCATAAAGGAATGGCCAAACAGACAACCCACATGCCCTTGTACGTCGACAGTGCGGTTTCTGCTCAGCATGTGTGCAGTAGCCCACCTTGCCTCTGTCATGTTTTCCATATTAAAGTGCTGGTGTGGTGGGCTCCTGCTGGTGGCAGGGTAGGGGCCCTGTCCCAGGGCTGTGCATGTGGGCCTAATCCCCTCATTAACTCAGCCAGTACTGGGCGCAGATGGCAGGTTGGCACTGAAGCAGGGTGCACAACCCCCCTGTCTTTCTACCGCTGTCAGACACTGAGATCCCTCTGACTAGTATATGCTCATTATTGTTAATGGATCACTGTTGGTCTGTCTTCACTGCGCTCGTGTGTGTTGAGAGTGCACATGAAGGTGTGCCTGTGTGTATGTGTACATGTTTTCTTCTCCTGTTGATTCATCAAGGTTGTTGACTCTGTTCAGTTCAGTTGTCTATTTAATGAAGACTGATGAAAGATGTAATTTGCGCAGGGTATTTGCTCCAGCTGTCACTTACACCACTTTTTCTAAAAACCCATCTGTACAGTAAATATTGCAGCATGATATGATAGGATGATGGGAAATTATGAAACATGGCGTGCTGCTTTCTGATGCAAACTGAAAAGGGGGTGGTTACACACATTTACACGCACCAGTTACCATACTCCTTTCCCTCTGTCTATTCATGATAGACTGTTGGAAACTGCTACTTCATGTACTTCATTTTCTGAAGTGCCATAGTACCTCTGATTATCAGAGGGCGTAAAACACAAGGCTCTTTGCAAGGCTCTCAGCAAAACTGACTCTGTCAGTCCATGAACCAACAAGCTGTTAAAAATGCTGTTGTAAATTTTCTGCCAACAGGCTGGAGGAAAATATGAGCAAACCGACAATCTAGACACAGCACTTGAGGTGCTAGGAGCTATTGCACTGACAAAAACCAGAAACCCTTCTCTCCTTTGAGAACATGCATTTGTCGGCACTTTGCTACGGGGTATGTAGGCTGGCACTGCAGTTTAAATATAGCATGTGTTTACAAAATGTCCAATAGCGCTTTTTCATTTGCTTATTTCTAACAATGCACTGACAGAATTTATTTCACTAATTCCATTTTCCTGTAATAATAACCCAGAGTGCTGCTGAACAAGGATGAATATTAACTTTTATTATGAGCGAGTGGAACAAATATATAGCGCTGGCTTTGGGCCAATCATGGACAGATGAAAGACTGGTGTGTGTGTGTAATGTAGAGTGTGTGTTTGACTCTTTGAGCGTGTGTGTGTCTGTGGAGGTCATTCTGGGCTTCCTGTTGACAGCTGCAGGCTGTGGGCAGATTTACTCTGTGGCAGATGCTGCTGAGGGACACAACTCTGTCTTAAGTTTATGTTGTACCATTTGGCCCCGCATCTATTTATGGAGCAGGACTATACAATGTGAATAGGTAGACTAAGCAAAGCTGCTTTCAGTTGTAAAATTCTTTTAAGTCTTTAAAATGTTTCCTTGCATGTGTTTAGATTTGTGTGTGTGTGTGCTTGTATCTGTTCGGGTGGTAGTTGTTAGCTTGGTTGGACACCCTCATTACCAGACATGCACAGGAAGGCACGGTTGATTTCTCGCTACAATAGGGCACGTTGGGTCTTGAAAAACTCCACAATAGACTCACTGTGACATCCTGGTGCCTCCTTTCATCTTCTCCTTCCTCCTGTCCATGTCTCTTTCCATGCTGCTGTTCTGCTCAATGTCTTTACAATGTGATGTCACATGTAATTTGTATCCCTGCCTGAGATTTTGTGAAAGAGCGCAAATCTGGATATTCTCAGTGGGTCAGAGAACATGGCCACAACTCTGAATCTGGTCAAATATGTCAAAGACTGGTACCAAATCATTGTCCCTTGAGATAGGAGGAATGGTCTGGCTTGCCTCTTGTAAATATCAGTCCATTGATGTTGGAGGGCCATCATCCAATTCTAGGGGACCTTTAGATAGATTTGACATCCAAAGAAAGTAGTCATTATCTGCCTTGTGCAAAGCCTCCATCATCTCAGCTTTTTCTTCGGCTTGACTAAAGAAACACTCACTGTCTTGGGTCTTTCAGGGAGTTAGCTAAGTGACTTATGATTTGTGCAGTATGTGTTGGCAGGCTGTGTTCAGTGACCCAAATCCAAACAGAGAACATGACCTTAACCAAAAAGTCAAACATAGGTTTGTCACAAGAGGACCAAATGTGGAAATACTGTGGGCTCATTTGGTTTGCAATAAAAGATGCATTCTACACGCAATTTTTCTGGGTAAATGAAAAGGCAAATGCTTGAACAAGTTTAAATTGATAATAGCTAGGTATTTTGTAACGCCCTGAAAATGCTTTTTGTATGTTCCACCACTTTCCTTTACTTTCCTCTCCTCTCCCAAGATACATAAAGAGCCTGCCAAACAACTGAGCAGGTTGGGCTTTCTTTGAGCACTGAACACAGATTCAGTTTCATTGCTCAAACATTTACCATTTTGTTTGCTATGTATCAGCCTGCAGTTTCACAAAGGCGACCATTGTACCAGAGGGACATTTTTTGGCTTTTCCTTTCCTTCTCAAGGCTTCAGTGCTGCATATTGGAAAGAAGGCTACATGACTGATAAATTTCAGTTTATGCCCACAACAATCATGGCTCTATTGTTCGAATGAGGTGGTTTTGTTTACAAGCCCTCGTCAGGAAAAAAAGATGAAAAGGAGAAAAACAAGTTGATTGCATGTTATCCTAAACCAACACGACACATGCCAGTGTTTGCTGCGTTTTCTTCTGCTACTGTCCAGGTTTAATTTTAATGTCTTGGCTTGTTCAACATTTCCTTTTTTTTTTTTTTTTTTTTTATAGATTTCAGGTTTATGCAAGCCAACTCCCACACTGGTGGCTTTAAATAGCAATGAGTGAAAACTGGAAAATTAAAACATATATTCCCATAAATATTGCCAGGAAAATGTCAGTGAACTGTAGATAGCATGCTTATGTTTAACAACCCAGCCAGTTTGTGATGCTGTACTGTATCACGATCTGGTGAGTGCAGCTCTTCTTGGAGAGAGTACTTGAGGCATATGTATGGGGTCTTAGTTGGAATGGGAGACTCTTCTCTTATTATTCTCTCTTAGACGCATACAGTGTATTATCAAGTACAAGTTTACCAAGTGTTGCCATTTATGCAGTTGGTACTTCAAAAAACATCTGATTTATACTATATTGTGGTCTTAGCATACATTATGTACATACATATATTACCCATTGTCTCCGTGAGGACCATGTAGGTTTGATCTTATCATGAACATATTATATAATTTGTTCAATAATGTCATCCAGTTAAAATCAACATGTGCTTCATCTAATGACCTTTATGTGTGGAATAAAAAACCTGCAGCATATCAGGGAGTCCTTGTTTTGAATGTCCCTTTTTAAGTGCTGGTGTGTTTGTTGTACCATGGTTCCCATTGGAGAGACAGGGACAGGCTAAATGAGAGCCAGACTGTTTTCTGTGAGCCCTGTGGGGTTAGTCGTGTTGACGAACAATATCCTGGCCCCCTTGGTCCATGGCTCCTAAGAGCCCCTCAGCTACATGACCTCCTTTTCTCTCAGCATCACTCTGTCATCATACTACTTATGCCGGTCCCCCACTATGACAGCTGTCCTTTCATCAAACATGGCCGTTTCAGACAGATGAAGCCTGAATAACAGTGTGATGGCTTTGTTGACAAGACTCAGGATGAATGATTTTCGCTGCCACTTTGGATATGTGGGTTGTATTAGGCAGCTTTAGGGCCCTTTAGTGATCCCTGTTTTACCAAGTAGAAGTCAAAGCTCTTTCAGCCAAAGTCGAAATACCTATCCATGCACCAAGATCCAAGACTCTAAAACTGGCTAGATAGACAATCATAAACAGGATATGAGGTCATCTTCTGAATCAGGCTGACTGGAAAGTACCACAGTGTGAACTGAGTGTCAACCGCCTCTGCCCTCTTTTTATCATCCATTGGTTCGTTATCAGCGTTGAGTGGCTGCAATATTGACCTTGTGGGAGAGGCTTTCGGTCTTGCCCTCAGCAGAGAGTCCACAATGATTGCTGGCCATTGTTTGCCATTCTTGACTGATCTTAAGGAATCGATTAGGCCCTCTGCTGACTCCATGGGCAGAGGTTAAGTGTCCTAATGCCGGGCTGACTAATGCATTCATTCTTAATGACGGTGGTAACAGAGATGCCCTTTGAACACATGACTAACAAGTGGGATTGCAAACCAGAGTTTGTCAGACATCGGTGTACAGCTGTGTGATATATTTTGCCTCCAGCTGAAAATGCAGAGTAACTTCTTCAGTTGGAGAAAGAGCTCTTCTTTGCTGTGTCTGTTTTCCTGAGATGCCTCCAAAGACATGTCAGGGCACTTGTCAGGGGATGCTTTTGTTTTACTGTCATCCCCCAGGTGTCCAGCCTCTCTATGTTTCATCATAATCAGGACTCGATATTTTCCACATTCTGACATCTCGGAGACGAGGATTAGATGCACACTGAGACATTCTGGCATGAAATGTTGATCTGGGGAAACAAAAGAACATAGAGAAAGTCTGTGTATTTAATGAAATGAACAAACCTCCCATAAGAGAATACTGTACATGGATGTGTTCGAAGAAGCACCCCATGGCTCTTTCAGTAATATTGGTTTTGGTGTGTTTTGCGCCTGTAGATATATCTAGCACTATAACCTTCTGACAGTAATAAGTTTGGGATAGTTGTTTGCAGCAAAACTAAGAAAAGCTGTCAACGTAGTGGGTGTATGATTGGATTCTTTTTCCTCCAAAGATTGTCTGTAATATCTGTCTCTAGATCTCTTTTTTCTCCGTTTTTCTGTGATTGGAGTGCTGTGGACCATTCCTTTATAAGAAAGTGAGAAAAGGGAAATTTGGACCAGCTCATACCAGAGGAAGGATACACTTGGCCAGCTTATTGATTTCCCCCTACCCCACCGCCTTTACCCCTCCTCTCCATCCATCCATCCCTCTTTCCCTCTCCAATAGACTGCTGATGAGCCCGTTCCCCACAGGCCCACTGCCAGCCACAGTCAGTCAGGGTTCTCTCCGTCCATCTCCAGCCCTACTAGGCAGAAGATTTCTCCCGAGGCCAAGGGGAACAAGGCATATTCTGTTACAGCCAGCGCAGGAGAAAGAAAAACGTACTGTTACTAGATATGAGTGAAATCAAATCTGTTTGACTTGCCCGGCAGCTACGACCATTTTCCATGCACACAGAGAATGTCAGGATTGAGTGAATGGAATGCAGTTACTCACAGTGCACCTGACAGATTTGTAGGACTGTTAGTATTTAAAGTAAATCTGATGAATAATTATTTCATTTCCATGAGGAGCAGGTTAGGAAATGAATGGTAGAAACACATACCACTCCAAGGTGTTTAATATAGATCATATTTTAGTGCTTCATTTTTGTTTAAGTATGGTTACTTTTTTTCCTCCTCAGCAGTCTCAGCTCTTGTTGTACCTTCATATCTGAAGGTATGATACTGCCTGGGTCAGCTGACAGTCAAATTGGGCAGCAAGCGGTGAAATGTTTTCCATCCCTTCCTCGTGTCCTATATCTTGCCAAATGTGTGCAATAAATGGCTGCGGAGCAGACAAAGAGGAGAGCGCGTTCACTCTAAACCTGCTCTCAGATGTCTAAACTAACATTCAGCCTGCACTTCAAAGGCCTGTGGGCGTTGACACACTGCCCTCCTTTGTGTTAGCGTGTATCTGAGTAAATTGAAATTGAGTGAAAGACAGGGCAAAGAAAACAATGGGTTATAAACAAACCTTGAGTCAGGCTCCGTAACAGCTGGTGGTGTCTTGTGAGGTTACAGTGTTTACAGCAGCAGTGTGACAGATGTACTGTAAGCCCCTTTGCTGCTTTTATTGTCTGTATGTTTTGTGTCTGTGTGAGTGTGTGAGTGTGAGTCTCTAAGTGGTTGAATGGGTATGGAAAAGGGGAACATTCCAGAGCAAGACCTTGACAGATCAACCCATTATGTGCACTTCACTGACCGGCTTTAGCTGTATCAAAAAAAAAAAAAAAAAAAAAAGATGTCTCTCTCCCTGTCTTTCTTTCTTTCTATATGACTCATTTTCTCTTTCTTTCAGAATCATTTTTTTTTACACATACTAGGAATCTGAATCTCACAGTGGAGAACCTTTTGCTAATGACAGCGTGTGGCACAATTACAGCTTCTTTGCGCAGTGGCTCAGGTTTGACAGTCCTACTCAGGCAGTCTTCCTTTTTTTCCACCCATCAATATGATGCTGGATGGCTGGTGGCCCCACTAATTGGATGGTGCTGTATGTGCATGGAGCTCAGTGTCCCTCTGTAGCCCTTTATCTGGGCAGATGCTGCGGATATGGTGGATGTTAATGTGAGATGCTGCAAGCTTTATCATCTGGTATCAGTCACTCTGTAATTGGAACAGCACTGGTGGTTCGTTGTTGCCTTCCCAGGGCCTGTTATAACCCCACCCACGCTCTAATGGTAGATGGGGCTCTCCATTCCCAACCATGTGTGGAGGAGGATTCTTGTAGGAGGAGAAGAAGGGAGGGAATGTGAGGGAGCTGGGGTTGTTTGCTCCCTGTCCTGGTCATGATGGTACCCGTCTGGTTGCCAGGCTGTTCGCCCCCCCCCCAGTGACTCCTCCAATCCACCGCTGCTAAATGATGATGGATTGATCCCACCCAACGGAAATGACTTTTAACTCCCATATTTTTTGGTTACACATAGATGGGGGCTGGGGTTTATCAAAAGTATTTGCTGTCTGTTGTTATGCGTGTTTGAAATATACAGTAACAAAAAATAGTTTTACGCAAAATATTTATCCATTCAAACTCCCCCAAAACCTAAAATTAGTATTTTGAAATGTCTTTGCATATGCTTGTGGGCACATGTGCATAATACCACTTGTGTGTAGGTGCATTTCTGTGTGTGTGTGAGCATGTGTGTGCTCTTTATAAAAGGCAGCGTGTGGAGCTAATTAAAAGGCCTTGTGTGGGACAGAACCATTCATCTTAGTGATGGGCCCAAGCTGTCACTTAACCCACAGTCCTGTGGGGGAATGAACTTTGCAGGAGTAAAGCACACAGCACACATTCGCCTCCTCGTCAATTCAAACATCCATATGTGACAGTTAAGAATAAATTTAGTTCATTGTTTCGTATTAAAATATTTAAATGAGAGGTATTTTTCCTGCTCCTGTCTCTCCTTTGCCACTTGCCTATGATGAGAAGAAATTTCCCCTCCTCCACCACTAAAGGTGACAAGAGCATTTAATGTTAAGATGTGCTGCCTTTGATGGAGGGATTGAGATATGCAGAACTCTCCCTCAAGATTTTCTGTGCTCAGCAGGGTTTTTGGATCACAGGACAATTTTATTAGTTGTGATGGGACTGACGAAGAATGCTGGCAATGGAATTTGTAACTGATGCCTTTTTAGTATGCATCTCAGCCCTGCATATACTTTGGCCTTCCCCGCCTGCCCCCTGCCCCCTGCTCCATGGGTGAACCCAGGCTGCATGTCCCTTTGCCCTCTCATTACCACTGCAGGCCCAGGGGTGCTGCTCGGGCACCGAGAGGTGAAGCAGCTGGGTCAGGGCACAGTGTTGTCTCCTTGCAATGACACCCCCAATATATGGTTAAAAAGCACACATCACATTTTCATGGATGAGCAAACTTAATGCTGTCTATTATTGATTATGGATGATGAAAATTGATTGGGCTTCTTTACTCTGCATAACATTATCCGTGTGTATGCACAAGGTAACTGCACTCATGTGCAGCTGTCGTGTAATAGCGTACTCTTATTCCAGGACTGGTTGGTCATAACCAGGTGTAGGATATATACATTTATCAGTCCATCAGTGGCAGTGGCAGTTGGTTCCCTGGGGAGGATGGGCAAACACAAATAGTTGCTGAGTTTGGTTTTTCCAAGCTTTTTATTTACTTTGACTATTTGGTTGAAAAGGTCCAGAAAACCTGGCTATGGAATACACGTATGGCCTGGGCAGAATATCACACTGTGAAACATCGTTCATCACGTGTGTGAGGAGACAGGCGCAGCAGTGAAATGTTTAGTGATTTAAAGTCACTCTGGCATTTTGACTGATTCTCAGGGTCATCCCAGGTCCGTCTGCACCTTGCCCCGAAAAGCCCTCCCACCAAGAAACAATAGTAGTTTTTCTTTTATTGTTGCGCCATTCAAGATCAAATTACAATAATTACAACCTCTGAAAGTTTTTGGCACATCAAGCACTGTCTAAATTCTCTAAATCCACTTGTGAACTACAGGGTACAGACCATACCGTCCATTTAAATCAATAGCCAAGGGTAACTAGAGTTATTTTTCACCCAAGCTCAGCATAAGCATTGTCCAATGAGGTTTTAGCAACTTGAAAAACAAGTAAGAGCAATCTCAGCTCCTATCTCTTTTTGTTCTTGGAAAAGGAACAACACCATCACCCTGGTCTGTCTCTGGCCCTTTGTTGGTTCTTAGTGTGTTTGTGTGCTTGTGGTGGGAATTTGTATGCTTGACAGTGTGTTGCAACACCTGCAGAGCACATAAAAGCAACATGTGTGTGTGTTTTTTGTTTGTAGGGGAAAGAGGTCGATCCCTGAGGGGGTCTGTTGCACCGAGACACGTAGGGAGCACAGGGTCACTAGCAAGGGAGGGGAGGTAGGAACCCTCACCTCCACATGAACCTTAAACCAGTGAGAGACAAGTGAAGAGAGATAGGGGGGTTGAGACTTGAGCTTGAACATACGTCTGCAGGGCTTTAGACAAATGATAGGGATTTCCTCTGCCTTACTGACCACGTCTGACTGTCTAAGCCCTCATCTTTTATCTGTCTGTCTGGTGTCTTGAGGAAGTACCATCTAACCTTGTGTGATATCCATAGTTTAGAAATATAATAAACAGAGATTGAGAAGCAAAGTCAAAGAGATGTGAGAACATTAGCAGTAACACTCATACAAAGATGGTCCTTTTTATAATGTTTTTTCCTCCTCTTTAGGAGCAATTCTTATTAAATGCCAAAAAGTACGTTTTCAGTCAAAGTATTTTTTTTTCCTGGTGGAACTATATATATATATATATATATATATATATATATATATATATATATATATATATATATTTAGAGCAGCACACATTTACTATTCCAACTCTGGTAAGGAGCAGGTGGAAAGCCATTACATCTAAAACTCTGCTCTGTAAATTGTAACAGTTTGCTGTCAATTTACAAGCATTTTCAACTTTTGAAAATAAAGAATTGATATGAACCTGTTCAAAAATTGAAGCTCTGTTAGACTGTTAGATTTCTCATGGTGTGAGCTGTGTGTGCGAGCTGGGACTGTTAATGGAGTGAAGCAGCATGAATCTCACCACAGGATAGGCCTAATGTCGACAATGCAGAGAGAGATATGGGCTTCAGTGGTGTGTGTGTGTGTGTGTGTGTGTGTGTGTGTGCGTGCGCGTGTGTGTGTGTGTGTGTTGCTGGGTGATGGATGGACAGAGCCGGGGTTAAAGTGGGGTCACCCTGTTTGTTTTGTTGTGTTTAGGTGGAGATGGGGCGAGGAGGGCCTCTAAGCTTTACTCTGTGTTAATAAGGTCTGTTTGCCACACTTCATCACCATACCTCAAAGTCTGATGGGATGTGTGTGCAACTCCCCATCTCCCCCTCCCTCTATATCTCTCTCTCGTGCACCCCCGCCCATCCACACAGACACAAACACACACTAGATAAAACAGGGAGTGAGAGATACTTAATCACTATCTTCAGGTAAGTGTGAATGATTGTAGTTCCTAATAACTAATTGGTCTCCCTTGGTTGCAGTTAGCTGCGTATCAGCAGTGTTCCACAGCACTTGACAGTCTCTTCATCTATCAGCAGAAGATCCTTGAGCCTCCTTTCCTGTCTGTAGTTGTGCTATTATTCCTGACTGTAATGTCTTACCTTCAGTGAAATCGCTAAGTCTCTGGGACAGGGAAAAAAACACTGATGGCCAACTCCACTGATGGAAGTAAATATAGGCTCGTGTACTCAGAGGAATAGTCCCTTTATCTCAGTGTATCATCTATTTCATCACTGAGCTGTTTATACTGATATATATATATATATATATATATATATATATATGTAGGGGTGAAATCGGTTGCCAAGGTTGGCCTTGTGACCTGAGCTATCTTTACTATAGCTGTATATGAGGATCAGTTATCCATAATGGGTTATAATTTACGCCTGCTACAGTAGATGACCTGCTGTACAATTTCAGTCACGTATTTTACACCGGCAGAGTTCACCAGAGTGCAAGTGGGAATTGCTGACCCATCATCATCAGGATAAGGATGTGTCTCTGGCTCGCTTAGCCAAGGTTGATGTCCTCAATTTTTCTGTTTTCCACAGGAAATGTTCTATTTTGCCTCTGAGAGCGTAACAATTTTCAGTTCTGTTTTCACTACACCTCTGTCTTCGTCCTTTATGCTTTTTCAACAGCTGCTGTTGAGGTGTGATTAACCTCCAGCCACACCAGTGGAGCTGGTTAGCTGCCAATAGTCACAGACTGTTGGCCGGTCCCAGGTGTGAATGTGAAGCACTGGATTGCTCAACATGACCATGTGTGCCCAGTCAACTCTCCCTAGATAAACAAAGGTTCTTGGGTTGTTAAATTATTCTAAAACATAAAATCAAATGCTCAAGTGCTGCTTCCCTCCCCATCACCTGTGTGAGGATGCCTCTGATCCGTGCTGCGGCTCACCTGTCAGCTGCTGGTGTAATGACACGAAATGTAATCGCCAAAGCCCTCACCTGGAACAAGGAAGACCGCTGGGCCATATCCTCACTTTCACGCCAGGCTGTCTCCAAATAAACTCCATTTATGTTAGTAGTGGTCCCCTGCAAACCCTGTCACATTTATCTTGTCAGCCTGACTTGGCCTATCTAGGTTCCAGCATTCCGACCATGGCGAATTACCATATAAAGGGATTCCTTGTCATACTTTGTGAGCTGTAAGTGGAGATATGTTGCAGGACAGGTGTGTCAGTGTACTTGGCTATTTCTTTGTATTGCATGAACACGTGTTTGGTCTATGTGGTTGAGTGTTCACATGTTACAGATCTCGTTTGTACACATGTGTAGTTATCTGTGTATCTTTTAGAATGAGCTTCTTCATTTTAGATTTTAATGAATAAGTGGACTTGTGCAAGATAAATCTGTGTGGCACTGCTTTTCTCCAGCTTGAGTTTACCTTTATAAAGGAGTAATGGATATAGATAGTATTTATCTATCTATGTCAGTTTTGTGCGCAGAGACACCTGTTATCAGCACAGCCCCGTAGCAAAGTGGTAGTCAGACAGCTGGATTAATCCTCTCTTTATAACAAATCACCTCCCTCTTAACCTTTCAGAAAAGCAGGGAGGAGAGGGTGAGGGATGAGACGGGCAGAGATGATCGCACAAGATGATGGTGTTGCTGTTAATGAGCCCTGTGCTATCATCAGAAGTAATGACTTTCACAGAAAAAAATTGCTTTTATTTATGTCTTCCTGCACAGTTACTATACTTGTAACCAGTGACCTCAGTGCATTTGTTCTGAAGTGTCTGAACCCGACTTTTTAGGAGCTGAATCACACTGTGTATCCAAGGCAACAGTGTTATGATAAACTCAGTAGAGAGAGACAGGTTTCTGAAGGATGAAAGCATTCCCATCATACATCTCCCATGGGATGTGGTTGCTCTCACAGCAGCCCTCCTGACGACAAAGATTTGGGAGATTCCAGACGACCTTAAAATCTTACCGAACATGTGGGAGGGCAATGAAAAAACAACACAGGGAGAGACATCCACAACCAGCACGTTCCCATCAAAGTGAATATTTCCTCTAGTCCCCACTCTTTTCATCTTTTATGTATTTTCTCTGACAAAACACTTCTTTGAGGCCTTCTCTGACAGATATGTTAATGATAATTAGGTTTACAATAAAAGAGCACCAGACATGTGAGGATATCCTCCTCCTTTTGAACATTTCTTTTCAAGGGAAACTTTGGGCAACTTTTCCTCTTGAGATAAAAAGTCAGAAAAGCATTTCACAGCCTCATATCTATGTGTGAGTTCCTCCTTCCTCCTCTCTTCCTATTTAACTTGCTTGTCTTTCCACATGTTTCTCCATACCTACTCATTTTGAAGCTCTGCTCTGTCATTACCTGGCACAGAGGTGAGTCCATGGTGCATTTTGCACTCTGTAGTTTCCCTTCATTGTACCTCTATTTTCCCCGCATGCAAATAACCGTCATGCTAGAGGAGCACAGCTTCAGTTTATCTTCTCTCTGGTTTTATGTTAGCATTCTCTTTTCTCTCCACTGCTCCTCCAGTGAGGCGAGCAGACACAGCTGGGAGTGAATGGTATTTACACTCATCTCCGTGCTGTTCACCATGAACAGTTGCATTGCATAGCCTCATTATGTGAAAAGAAGCAGCCAATGCTCTGCAGACTGGAAGGACATTCTCTCGCTCACTTAGATATGGTCCACATATGACACAGCAGTGCTTAGCCTGCGTACTGATCAGTCAGATGTAATTACTGTGTGATTAATGACTGGTTTGATAAACTGCAACTCAGATCGTGCTCTACTTTTGTATGTTGCTGGTAAAATAGTCTTGGGGTGTTAGTTTTTGCTTCTGTTCAAAGTCTGACATGTCCTTGTCCAAAGGTCACAGTACATGACTTAAAATAGTCAGGTCAGTGTGGGCTGTTGTTTTCCACACTTTGACGCTAAAGCTCCTCTTAAATTGCTGGTTCTAAAACGTGCCTGCCTTTGAAGCTGGGTCAATATGCATGCGTGTTAAACATATGCACAAGCTGGATGAGGTTTTCTATTTTAAAATTCCTCCAAGGATGAAAGCAAGGTCAGTGGCATTGTGCTTGAGCATAAACAGCCATTTGAATGTTGTGCTGTGCTTAGACAGGTGTTAATAGGGAGGTAAGTGCATCTAAGTAGTGTTTACACACATATTCCAGTGAACCCACTACATTCCTTGGGCTATATTCCCTTGGTAAATCATCCACTGTGTCTTTCCTATGGCACTTTCCACACAGTTTATTATGCTAATTGCGTTGCATTCATTGTGGTGTGCATAATGTGTGAGCACATGTTGCCACATGTGTGCCAGTGTGTGCACGTGTTATTTGCTTAGAATTTAAACATGATTTAAGACTGAGCTACTTCTTTGTCCGTTCATTAGTGTGTTTCCATGACACACATCTCATCTGTGTTGTTTTTTCACGTTGATCACTAAAACTTTTGTGGGATAAAAATTTAGTTTGAGTAGACAGAAAGTAAGTCAAGCTGAGAGTAGAGGGGAGAGCTGTGTACTGGCCTAGAAGTGAGAGCTTTGGTAAATATAATCTCTTTTATGCCTTTAATTTGGGAGGATTAGTAACCTACATTCTCTCCTCTCATCTTTTTCGAGGCCAGCCTTTTATGGTTGGACGCTGCTGCCTTCATTGCTCCTTATTCTTCTGCACCTGCTAAAAACTTAAAATACTCTGAGTGTTTGAGGTTTGGAGTGGATTTCAAAGATGTGGCATATGCCAATTTAATCCTCCTAAAACACAAATTACATCATAAATATATGCTAGAACAAGAACATTTGATCAATATATTCTACATCAAACCACGTATCTAAAATGTGTCCTCAACACAAAAAACATGTGAATCATTGTGTGTGTGTATGTTCATCCTTGTCTATGGATACAGTTTAGGTATGATTAGTGGGAGGGACGATTGCCAATGATCATCAATCATTTCTTCTTGTCGGTCAGATGAGTAGCAGTGGGGGGGCTGTTGTTCTGCTGCTATAGTGTGTAAGATTGCGTTCTGATTATGTAACACGCACACACGCACACACACACACACACACACACACGCGCCCAAAACCACTCCAGTATGATGAATTCCTATCACCTACTGTTGTCCTCCATTGATTTGGCAAACAGAGACCCTCATTGATTGTGGTCGCCCGCAGATTGCAATCAGAAAGATGCATAGTCCGAGGTCTTCCTTAAGCGCATGGACAAAAAAGACAGATGCTGGGCTGTAAAATTTCTGCATTTTAATCTCTCCAGATGCCACCCTAAAATCTTCCTCTCCCATTCCAAATACTGTGCTAATGCCTCTTGTTTTATCTGTCTCAAGTTTTTTCTAGTGTTCTTTGAGTACCAGGGAGGGGGCTGGAATTATTACAGCTATTTGGTTCTGCATAAATCATAGTATTTGATGATGAATGACTCTGAGTGAATGCGCCATGCAGCTTTGTAATTGCTGACAGAGAAATAGCTATTTTGCCAAAGCTTAGAAATAGATTGATTTATTTAAAGCATAGTTCATAATGTGCTTTGTGCTCATTTTTATTGATGTCTTCATTTGATATCCACATCAGCACATTGAACAGAACCTATGATGATTTACACCAGACCCATCTGTGTGCCTGCAGATTTAATTCAACTCTTCATTTGTTTGTGAACTAAAATGAAAAAGGCTCATTATGTGCCTTTTTATTACAATTTCCCCTATATTATATGGAAATGTATCCCATACTATAGGATTTAGAGTGTAAAATAGCATTCATGTGGTTTTTGGGAGCCACAGCACAGAATTAGAGATAAATGGAGAGTGAGACAGAAGACCAGGGGACAGACCGGAGGAAGCAGACTGGCACTAACGCAGATAAAACATGACATTTTCTCGGCTGTTGTTACATTTGATAAATACGCACATCGCAAAGAAGTCTCGCAAAGTTTTTAAGAAACAAATTTACCCCCACCATCACTTAACATTTCCTTATTTTGTTCATTATACAGAGTGACTGACAACATGCTTCATATCTGCTCATTCTCCATGATTTGCATTTTGCAACATTATATATGAGCAGCAGTGAGAGTGACTATGCAAGATGAGGGAGTGGGTTTAAGGGCTAAAAGACTGATGACCCTGTCCTTTTCTCATTTACTTCTAATCTCCGCTAAATTGTATTGCTTCGCACATCGCCAAGCCGTCCTCTGCCACCTCTGCCATCTTTTAGCCGGCACATTAGCTCTCCTTGAAGAGGCTTGTTCAAGACTGACCACTGATCAAGCACCAAGGGCCCTCCCAGGTCAGGCAAGAGTGCTCTCTTGACCTTTGTCTGCTTAACTCCAAATTATGATGAATTAAGGCACAAAGGACTACTAATGGCTTTGCATGTATTAAACATCTGTGCTGCTCCTTGATCAAAGGGCCATTTACAACAGGACCCTAAATATGCTCACAGGAAGTAGTGGTGAGTAAAAAAGGTCAGGGGTCATAGCGAGCGTGTGAAGTGGACCTGTGGCTAATTATTGACTTGCGAGAGCCTTTGTGCTGGGAGCCAGCTGTAAGACAAGAGTACTAAGGTCTTTAATATCCTGTTTGCAGCCCTAAATGTTTGTCAGTATCACACAGGAGCATTCCTGAAGGACAGAAATGGAGGCTGCTGCTTTTGATGATGATTCGGCATGTCCTTCAGTCTTGGAAGCAGATCATAATCTGCAACGCACGTGCCTAGAGAGAGAATGCCACACTCTTGATTGCGGTGAAGCCCATTTCCCGTTATCGCAGTGCATGATAGTAGAATGGCAGTCAGACTTCAAGACAGCATTACTCCTGAATCAAAGTGAGTGAGCATTGTCTCAGTTTAGAGCTGTGGCTCCATTCCTGTGGTGTCAGAAATTATACAGTTGGTCTGAAACGACAAAATCCGCTGTTTGGACTTGACTTGGCCACGGAGTACAGTGGTGTTTAGCTCAAAACCCCACAATTTGCTCAGACTTAAATGAGACATTGAGAAGTCACCAGACATTCCTGAAGTGAGTGAGCAATCACTCTGTATTGTCAGGGCATAAAATGATAGAGCAAAGTAATCAAATAATAAAGGAATGTGATGGCGGCCACAGGTTTATGGGGAACTGCAAATACTGATAATGTTTACTGGAATATAAGGGTTTTCCTAGAATTGAGGTAGTACAACTGCTGGAGTTTATAGGTGATTTCAATTATGCTTGTTGCTGGCGAATGACTGTCATTGTAAGTGAGCAAATAATTGATTCCATTTTGCTTGCCTGTGCATGTGCAATGTAACTGCAAATCATTGGTTCATAGATATAAAAAACAACAACTGTTAATCTAGAGAACTCAACATGTACTTTGAAGTTAATTTTTTACCAAATCTCTAACCAATGAATCTCCTTCAATCAAATTTACTTGAATTTGAAGAATCTCAAAGAGTTTGAGCACTGTCAACGTTAACCTAAGCAATTAGTTATTTCCGAAAGTCAATAAGTCATTGACCCCCTTAATTAGAAAGTGAGAATGGATGAATCTAAATTGTTCCATTTATCTCTGCTCCTGATGTGCTGGAGGGCTCGCGTTACAACAGCATCTTTCCACTTGACAGAATGAAATATTCAGAGAAAGACAGGATGACATTGTCTTAGTAAAAAGTAGAATTTGTCTTCATCTTTGTTTATCCCTGGATTTAATCCCCAGTCACTTTGACAAGTTTCTCTAAGAGAGCGGGTAATTATAGTGAACTTCACTGTAAATTATAATGAACCCCATGAACACTGGCAACGGCACAGAGAGCTTTTGTAGAGGTGGATACATGACATTATTTATTAAGTAATAACCCTACTAAGTGTTATTCAGTTGAGGATTTGGCTGGCTGCAGTTTCTCTAAGGTTATAATCATATTTTTTTCCTTGAGCTGACTGTCAAGAGATAGAGTGTACTCGATGGTAATTATGTTCCAGAGTTCCCTGTACAGTATATTCCAGTGGCAACTCACACAGTTATATTGCCAGGAAGTGGAAAAACTGGTGAGATGTATGATTTTACCAATTCACTCAAATCATGCAAAAATATGATGTTTTTTTTAGCAGATGTTATGAGCCCCTAATAAAATATTCAGTAATAGACGACATTATGAAGTCAGGCACACTGGGATCACGTACAAGAAGCAGCACTACCCGCTTTCACGAAAAAAAAAATCATATTCACTTTTCCATTTCTTCACCTTTTCAGAAAGTACCTGAGAAATATATTTTATCTGTCTTTCTTTCTTGACTTAATCGTCTTTTCAGTTTGTCTTCCTGCTTATGTCTCTGTATGCTGCGTTTCTGTCTGGTTGCCTGTCTGACTCTCTGTGGCAGTATATGCTGGGGCAGAGGTCTCTCCCCCTCTCCTCTAATTGGCCGGCTCCCCTCTCTCTTTGCCTGCTAGATAATTGGACATGCAACCCCAACCCTGGCATCCCAATCATTGGCTCTCTCCAGCCCCCTCTGCATTCCTCACACTTCTCATCCCAGTGTGAGTCTCTCTACGGACCCGTCTTTGACCACTAGATCAAAGGGAATATACAATCCTGCACTGTCCAAACACACACTGCGGCTCAGGCTGCTCTCGCCTTGCTCACAATACCTAATATCAGTATGAGATAAATTTTTATGTCCAGTAGATTGCACCCAACATCTTCCTCCACCACCTGAACCCCTGGAGACAGAGAGCAGTATCTCCTTCTGCAGTACAAGGAGAACAAGGTAATTCATTTTGGGTAGCCCTGCTGGAATTATTCATAAGGGGTTCAATATCAAAATATTCCGCTGTGCTCTGGCCCTTAATAATTCATGCTTAGCATCCATCTTCATTGCTGTGGGGAGCAGAGGAGTCATCCGTCACTATAGGGAGTCTTAGTTTAACTAGTATCCAGCGCTAGTGATGGTTGTCAGGGTTTACAGAGGTAGGGCAGGAGGGAGGGAACAAAAGGAGGAGGCGCGTGGCTTTGTCACACTGACGAGAGGGCCCCCCCATCTCTAGGAAGGAGGCAGCTTGAAGGAGGAGAAGGCTGAGCTGTTGACCTTTGGGAAAGGACCATTGGCTTCAGACTGAGTGATGGTGTCAGCCGGTAGTGTAAAACACCTCTATTAGGAATGCCTGGCATGCTTGGGCGCTTCTAATTATGAAGAATGCAAAACAACAGTCAGGAGAGACAGGAGAGGTCGCCTCTCAGTCACCGTACGCCGAGCTTACTCACCGGCTACTGCTATGTGGGACCCACCACCGCGTGACTACTTGTCTTACCTCACACACACATCACCATAAAGAACTGACACATTCCCGCTTTGTACTGCAGTCATTTTCCCCCCTGTAATAGCATATGCCAACCACCGGCTACCATTCTTGCGAGTTCTTGTTCTGTCACTGACAGTGCTTTCTTTTCCACGGTGTAGTTTATCAGCATGCACTTGAGCATTTGAGCTCACTGCGTGGGAGTTCAGGCAGTCCGTGGAGTCCGTGAACCTGGATCAAGAGAAAAATAACTCACCCTTCATGCTTACGTGGAAACAAACAATGATATAAGCCACCTGTGTGCAATTTTACTTGACTGTGTTGTCATCCCGCCTCCCTGTAAGGTCCCTGTGAGGGAAAAGCCTTGAAACATTATCAGCAGAAATGCATAGCTACCAGGCAGTCAGCGATGAAGGGAGGAATGGACAGGCGGAAGGATGGAGAGCGGAGGGAGTCCCCGGAGATTTTCACAGTGAGAGATGGAGGTCAACAACAGAACACAAATAGGTTTCTTTTCTAGAAGCTGTGAGGAAGTGAGACAACAGTCCCTGCTCTCCCCCTCCACCTCCACCTCCCTGAAGGATCAGTCACTGAGAACTGATAGCTCATTATAACACACCACAGAGAGGCACAGTTGAGGTGCTAAGACCAAAGGCAGGGGCTAGACAGAGAGAAGCTGGGACAGCGAAATGCCATAACTGTCCTTCTACTGGCTGCCAGTTCATTCTTTGTTTTTAATGCTGAATTTAAGCCTTATAAGTTTTGTGCTGATGTTTCAACCATTCTATATCCCGCAATGAATACAAATCAAGATACATTGCCATATTTTGAAAGATGATTAACTGTTGTAAAACCTCTCAGTATTCATCCTTACTTCAGCAGTAAAGCATTTTTCCCCTGTGGGTATTCAGAATAACCCAACTGGCAGATTTGTCATCCCATATAGTTTTACTGTCACCAGCACCCATAAAGCATCTCTATTTATTTAGTGGCAGTCAAGCGTTGCTGTTTCTCTCAAAGGAATGTCCTTGTGCCCGCCCCAGTAACCTTGAGTCTAATGGAGGAGGTCAATCTGAAGTGGAAGGGGGAGTCTTTTAAAGGAAAAATACAAAATAGAATGAGAGAATGAAAGACTCGGGGCTGCTAATGATAGCAGGAAAGAGGGCGACGCTGGGAGCCAGGTGATTATTTATTATCTGGAAATTCATCTTCCCTCTCTTTCGTTTCTCACTGGCTCTCTCTATCTCTCTTCCTCACCCCTCTTTGTCTCAAATGGGTCTGAAAAAGCTATTGTTGGGTTTTCTCACATCTCAGCAAAAATTTATTCTTTTTTTTGCATTTTTATCCTCCGACACTATTGTTTCCTTTGTGTCTAGGCTTTTTTTTTTTTTCAATATTCAAATACTTTATATGCATGTATCTTTAAAGCATTTATTTTCTATTGGTAGGAAATGAGCAGGGCCCAGCAGAGAGTCAGTGACAGGGGAGAGCGAGAAAAATAGTCACAAATGAGGTCCAGGTGTGCGGGTAATCAATTTCATGGAGTTTGGTTTTGCAAGGCTGCATGCTGAAGGAGACTGTCATAATTGGGCCACCATTTCAGACAGGTAATGGCTTTACAGCTTTCATTCTTTTTAGAATGTACACACAGAGAAACACACATCCCATGGACCCATAGAAATCACAGGCCACTGAACACAATTGAGACAGATAGGTTTGTGACACTGCCTAGTAACCCCCATGTTTCAAGGACTTTTGCAGGTTTGTTCATTCGTCATAAGGGAAGGGTTGTTTGGAGGAGCTTTTCTCTGGCTGTGGTCAGATTTATCACAGGGCACAAACACTGTTTGCCTTGTTAGATTAGCTGGGTGAGCTGTCCAGAGCTGCAGGTGCTGTAAAGTTAAAGGGACTTTCATTAAGGCTAAACTGTAAATGGATTCACATCGCCAAACTGCTATACACAGGTGACCTGTCTACCCATGGATCATCCTAGTGGCCAGTTTTGTTGTTTTTCTTTTCACGCCTTTCCTCTGCAAGCTGGAAAATAACACAAGTGTGTCACTGCAATAGTACATGTATAATTGTCCCCATCAAATCCTGACTGGGATATGATACAGCAGCTGCTCACATAAACTAATATAATCATAGGAATTGGGGTATCATTAACAATGATGATATATTATGTAGAAATCACTGGATAAAACAAGATTCAGGGGTTTTTAAGTTATTTTTGATAAAAATCACGCAAAAGATTCTATCTGGCTGTTTGTGTTGGCAGGGAATATTCATGTGACTGACAGTGCCACATTGAAATGGCTGTTCAGTGCTGCTGTTGTAGAGAATTGCCATTAAGGTGACTTGCTGCATTTATGCTGTAAAGAGTACTAAATTAAATTATGAAACTTTATCTTAATTGGTTCCAATTAACCATTGTTCCGCTACTTCAGCAGAAAAACTCAAGAGCAGTCGACATGTGGCATTTACACAGACATCTACTGACACGCGCAAACGTGCACACACTTACACACACGCACACACACACACACTCTCAGACACAAACCATACACACACAAAAGAACATGCATCTTATGGTCTCTTGCAGTTTTTCTTGCTTTAATGGATCCAATTACTCTTTCAAAGACTGTCAACACTGTACCTTATGGTGAGCCAATTCAGATGGTAATTCAGTTGTTTTTAATGGACACACTCCCAATAATAAACCTGAGGGGGGAAAGATTTTCCCGACAAATTGCGGCTCACGTGGTAAACATACATTATGCTAATGTGAGGTGCAGAGAGGTTGTCATGTCTTATGAGGTAGGGGGTGTCATATATTCCCCTTCTATAATGGAGAAACCCTTCCTGTAATTGCCCCTAGTTTTCTACATTAATGGGAAGCGAGGGGTTTGCTCGTAGCGCGGAAGTATGTCACACTCTGTTAAAATAGCATAGAAATGGACGCATTTATGTGCATATCCCCCGCTGAGGCACAGTATGGCACGTTTAACCAATCCGCATCGTTTATTAGTCGTGCTTTGGATCCTATATACTCTACTGCTTTGTTTGAGGGAGTCAAATGATGACAGAACAACAGATGGCTCTGAGAATTCGGTCCAAAATGTGGCGTAGTTGATATTAACTCACTGCAGAACATTCCTGCTGGTCCATTCACTCAGATCTAGTATCATCTCTCTGTGGTGGCCGACAAGCTCATGTTCTTGGCTTGTCACCATGACCAGCCATCAAGTTACCAGCCATGGAGTTACCCCCACCTCCTCTCACAGGTTCTTGATCTCTGACACTTACCAGACAGGAGCCTGGGTTGGAGACCACCGGACACAGAGGAGGTCACTGTATCTCGTTTCACCAGAGAGGATGAATAGATCTGGGACAACCAAATACACACTGCCCCCAGACTGCCTAGGGCACCACAGCCTGGAGAAAAGAGGGAGGGAGAATAAGACAGAGTGACTGAAGTGCATTCCTGAAAGGAGGAGAGATGGGATTGAATGACGAGGGAGGACGGGGGGCCACTGGCGACACTGGCAACCAGTGGGATCAGATTTTCTCTCTGAAAAGCAGGCTCGAAAAAACAATGGCTTTGGCATCTGTCTGGAAGGGAGAAACAGAGACTGGGATCCTGTGCTCTAGAGTGCTGAGGGTTCACGGGAATGCCTTTAATGTAACCCTGCCCGGGCTCTCATCGGATACTTCATGGCTCTCCTTGTAGAACGTAACTTGAATCAAACTCTGTTGCTGCATCAATTAAAGCAGCACACTCACGGACTCTGAAACTCCCTCTTGTAAGTGAAAACATTGTGAAGGAGAAGATTACAGTGAATAACAGAGGTTTGTGTGCCAAGATGACTTGTCTTGTCCTCAGGCCATATCCTACATTAGATAAGGATCAGCATTCCTCCACTCTACAGATGTAGGTCATGTAGCCACAGTGGTGCAAGCAGCATTTCAGTCTTGCTTCATTTGTTTTATTACCCATCATTGTGTACTGTGAATTTTCTGCCTTTGCACCTCATAGATCAAAATGAGTGTCTTGCTTCACTTTGTCTCTTTTATTTCACTACACCCACGGAGCCTAGATAAAATCAAATCAACTTCTCACTGCTGCACATACACATTATTCACTAAACAGTCACACAATAGGGCATAAGTTTGCTTATGGGGGCGGCAAATGAACTCACGGATTTGTCAACCAAGAAAGAAAGAAAGAGAGAAAGAATGAAACTGGCTTAATCCATCAATCCAGGATATTGTACAATTGGTTGCCCTCAGTCACGCATACACAAAACACACAGATACTGATGTACACACACACAGAGGAAGTGTTACAACATAATGCCGGAAAGAAATCTAGAAAATGATCCATTGGGATTTGGGGGCAGTTCGAGGGATAACTCCTCTGATGAAGTATGGCAGTTCGACTAAGACTTCATGGTGGGAACTGCCAGAGACAGAGATTTTTATCAACCAAGCCTGCAGCACACAGGCAAACACAGTTCAGGTCATCTGCACCCAGTAGTTCAGCCAGGGGCTCACCACACCCTGCAGACACAGATACAGTCCAGTATCACGCTTCCCACTGCTGATTACTGTATATTTGTTGATTGTATTCTGTGAATTGTGCCAGGGAATATTCCCCCAGCGTACTGCTCAAGGACAGGAAGAGGCTAAATAGAAGCCAATTAACTTTGATTTCAGGTCAATTAGCTTCTTTCTTCGTCTACATTGGAGTGTATATTATGTTTGGGGTAAGGAAATCATGGGAGGGCTGTCAGAGATTTCTTGGTAGTCTGTTGAGCTGATGTTGTCTGTCCAAAACAAGTGCTCAAACACAAACATTCTCAGAGGAGTAAATAAACAGAGATGTAGAACAAAGGCAGACTGAAATCCCAGGATGAGTGGCGCTTGTGTTTTTTGTAAAAAAAAAAAGCAATGCTGTTTTGAAATAGAATGGCAAATTTAATTAAATTAAGTTTTAAGGCTGTTTCTTGGTGCAGAGATATTTTTGTCACATTGTGCTGTGTACCAGGAGGTGGTTGACATGGGAGGAGAGAACGCTCTGGGTTTGCTGAAAAGGAAATTGAAAAGAAACAGAATACCAGGAATCACATTTCATGAAATAATAGCTGTGACTGAAATGGGGAAAGGCAAGGCAGATTCTGAGACCAAGAATGATTTTCTTCTTTGCTGAAAGAAAAAAAGAGACAGAAAAAGACAAATATATCAGGGCCATAACAAATGGGTCATTGTGTAGGCAATTTAACTCGCACACACTGTAGTTGGAAGCAAATATTGCTTCTGTGAGCTTTGGTTGGCCTGCTGGAGTGGAAATCTGATTTAGATTTCTTTGACTACAGTGCAGCATACTGCCGAACTGCTCCTCAGTTCCCTTTCTTCCAGGATTTTCTGGAGGGAAATTATTTTTTTCCTCTTTGTCAAGAGAGAGTTCAAACCAAGCGTGGCATCCTGGATCAGGTCCATGTGCCTGTGGCCTTTGTGTTTCACAATGACCTGCCAAGGATTCTGTGCCAGAGGGAGGAACTTACTGCAAACCAGCACTGCCATCTTATGCTAGGCCTTTGGGCCACAGGTCAAAGGTCTAGTGGCTGGAGCTGTCAACTCTTTTCTGCTTCTTAGAGCAAACACACTCACAGAGGCACACGATATATTTGCACGAGTGGTCAAGCTCACATTGAAGGGTACACAAACCCATCAGCACAGCGAGCAGCTTCTTGCAAGCTCATGCCTGGCCTCGAGTGGGGAGTTGTTCAATTTGGCTTTAATTTTGTTGTTCTATGCATTAACCCAGGGCTCATTTTAGGCTTATGCAGAGGGTGGGTGGATGAGGATGCATGCATGAAGCAGTGACAGAGGGCTTTTAGTGGTCAGATGAGAAGGTGGATGGCCTCATCAGCCTGCGTATTGCTCTTCTTTCTCATGTGGAGTGGCCATAGATTGCTCTGACTGCACCATTCAGGTTGATCACTGCCAGTCCTCACATCAGTCATTCTAAAAAATGGCTTTTGTTAGTGGCGGTGACTCATCTGAAGCACATAATTTGGAGTACATCAGTGACAGACGCAGCAGTGCTTTTGTAACAGTGCACCCAGTGTCCTGCTTACACCTTTGTGGCATTTGTGATGTAGTTTGTGAAGGCCCAAATGAAGCACAGGGAGAATCAGAGTAGTGGCCTAGTGGAGAGTGTATGTCATGCCTCATCTATTCCTAGAAGTTATTTCATTTTCTTTCTCATTACTGGGGTTATTACAGAAAAGAAGAAAAAAATGTGCTTTGGATCAGGAAATTAAGTTTTCATAGATTGTGTCCTCCTCTGTGGCTGGCCCTGTGCCTGTGTGGATTGGACTGGCACAGCACGATCATGTTTTTGTGAATCAGAGAGAACTCACTGAAGGTAAAGGAGAGGACAGCTCGGGTCAAATGACTTGCACAGAATCATATCCTCATGCATCTTTCATAACTTAAAACACTGATAGCCAACATCGTACTTGGAAACCAAAATGTTTGATAAGCACACATAATGCACATTTGGTTTGTGACCTAAATTGCAACCCAACTGTTTAACTGGAAGTGGGCCAAGTAAATTTGCACTAATTTCAGTCTGGAGTTCAAGGTGGTGCTACGGTCTGTCAGAATGGACACTGGCCTAAAATGAAATTTGCTCTCTGTGCTACTGCCAAAAAAAACTTACTGCCATTTTGAGGCAACATTTTTTCTCTGCCATTTTACTTACAAAACAAAACAAGTAAACAAACCACCATAGATAACCTGCACCAGTTTACTGTATTTATTGTATAGTTACTTATATCAGCAGAACACCGTGATGTTGAATCATTAAGAGGAACAGTCTGCTTTTGTTTCTTTATGCAGAATTGTATGGCTAGAAAGCAGGGCGTACAGTAGAGGGTATGTATGTATGAGATGCAGCGAGGTAAAGAGCCCCAGAGAGATCATTACTCATCACTATGCAGAGACATACTGTATGGCCCTGTCTGTCACCACTGAGGGAAGATGCACATCTGTGACTGGTTCATTCCCTACTGGCTCCTGCAGCATCATGCTTAGGCAAGCACAGCAAACCACTGTGATGTACAGTAAAAGAGTTATTATCTAAGGCCTTGCGCTGATGGCGGTTAAGGAGGTGAAATAGTAAAATAGATGGTGACAGATAGAGGGTCACACACCAGGATTGTAAGGACAACATTGCTGGGTTTTTAGCTACACGATGACAGAGATGACACGGGCATGCTTGGGGTGTCTGTTTACCAGTCAAGGTTTTCACTCACTTGACTTTGTTGTAGCCCTGTCAAGAGGTGAGGTTTCCACTTCAGCACCAGTCAATCACGGTGTTACACTCCCTCATTTCCACATCTTTCCTCAACAGCAGTGCTACTCACCCTATAGGATCGAAACAAGAGAGAGAGAGAGAGAGAGAGAGAGAGGGCGAGGGGTGAACAAATGAGGCATAAATTTGATATATAGAGATGAAGCTAAACAGAGCAGCAGTAAGAGAGAAAAAAGCAGAGAGAACTATGAGATAGGGAGGGAAGCAACAAGATGGAGAGAAAAATATTGCCATCAGTTGCCTCTGAATAATTCATAGATTCCTCATAATCGAAAAACCCACTGCTTTTTATGATGTCATATTTCACCGCTAGTTTGTGCTTAGAAGGCCTGTTAGACAATGGGCTGACACCATAGACTGGAGGAAGAGCTATTAGATGTGGCTGTGATACTCTGGCGTGGAATGTAAAGTTCTGCCTGTGTGGTGTTTTCCCTCCCTCAACCCAAACATACTGTAGCCCTCGGGTCGTCTTCCATGATTTGTCTCTCTCCTACATGTATATTTTTACTGACTCTGTTTTGATACCCGAGCACATGCCAATTAACTGCACTATGAAACTTTGGCAGATCAGACCGCAGAGAACGAGTACCGTAGCATGTGCCAACTTCGTAATTTCTGCTTTGTGTACGTCTCATTTGAACACCTTGTCTGATGTGGAATGACTGGTCAACCAAACACTTGAACGTCCTTAAAAGCTCTGGTCGACTCATCTCAAAGCCGTCTCTCATCACAAAGGGCTGCGTGCTGAAACCACAGAGCCCGTGGTATTGAGCTCACATCCATCGCCACTTCAAAGACCAGCAGAATCTATAGGAGCCATTACTATTGTCTGTTGTGCAGGTGTGCTGCCTCCCACAGGCTCTGGAGATCTCAGAAAGCCACAGAGATCCACAGAGAGGGCTTGCAGAGATGCTATCTCTCCCAGATACAGACAACATGGTGGGGACTCAGACAATAAAAGGCATGTGGACTCTGGTACTGCAGGGGGGGGATGTTTGTAATCAGTGCTGAACTTTGCGGGCACATCCAATTGGTTGCAGGGGAAGTTGAAATATGTGCAGTGTTTAGCGGAGTTTTCCATCCAACATAATGTGACCCGGGTGTTCTAGTTTCATCCCACATTCCAAAAAGATGTAAATCAGGTGGAATGAAGAGTTGTATTCTGTACTGTTATGTTATGAAGTGTTATTCCAACATCAAATGACATTATTTCTTTGCCTTTTCAGATGATCACTTAGTCAGATTAAATAATCATAGTCGTACATTGTTGCCATGCAGACAAAGCAGCCTGGACCCGAAGCAATCATGGTGCCAGAGTACCAACACCACCAGCATCATACATACAAATTTGCTCTGCCAGGTTTGCTGCTGCACACAAATGAGCCGTCCTCCTGTTGGTCAATGTCCTGTAACATGACATGCTAATGTACCTGTTATTCCAATATGGCACAGCACGTGTTGCGCTCAGTAATTATTGGGCTGATATTGTGTAGTTTTATCCCCGCATTACCCTTTGAATGGACAGCATACCTACTGCGTGCATGCTGGGTGCATATGTCCTGTCCCTGCAACTAACAGAGAAGACTTGAAATAGTGGAGAAACATTTTATTGATGTCACCCATATGGTCTGCGCTCTCAGGCAGGTCTCACCCACATGACGTGAACTGCTCTGTTTTATTTTGCTCTTCTCCACAACACCCTCATCTGCTGCTCCAGAGGGCAACAAGCCTCATCACATCCCCGTCCTGGTTTGCGTTTTCCTCTTTGTTGTGCACAATGTAGCTTTTTTAGCTGCACGCACTCTTATCGTGGCTTTGCTGGCATATTTGGGCCTGGCAAAAACTAAACATGGATTTGTTTGATGATTTCCTCGCTGAGGAGGCGGTGGCAGCATTTAGTCATAAATTGTCTCCCCATGTGAGGCACGATAGGCTTGTCTTATCTGAGCAGCGCTGGGAAGAACGGAGGGAGAGTTTATCTGTTCGCCAAGTCCTGACCTCTCTGTTCAGTTTGTTGAAGAGATACTGAGGAAGAGGGTGATGGTAATGTGGGCTTGTTCCCCTGCATGTTGATCTCTTACTATGCTGTGTATTTCTCTCTTTCTTTCTGCCAGGGGACAGTTTGTTTGCTGGCACAGAAGAGTGTTTCGTGTTTGCTTTCACGCTTGCTTGCTGTACGCCCCAGCTCTGTTGCACCCCGAGTGCGGTCAACCACCAGGGTCAGCAGGTGCTAATGAGATGTACCACAGGCCACACAATCAAGCTGCTCTAAACACACTACTGTGTGTGTACACACGGCCGCTGACCTCAAACGCACACTGATCTCGTCACTCCCTCAGACCTGTGTGTGGAGCCTGGAGGCTGATGCACACTGCCATTTCAACCAAACATCCGGCAGCCAAGTTCTGTGTGGCAGTATGTGTGTCATCATACTGAAGCTCTTATTAGGTATTTCACTGGAAATGGAGTCTTTTTTTTTTCTTCTCTTAAATCATCTAGACTGACAAGGTTTAAACTGTCCTTCACATGAGCTCTTATTTTACTTTGTCTTGCCTTTTTCACAGCCAGATTTGTTCAGTACACCCACGTTGACGCTGTAGCAGTCCAGATTTCTCATGCATCCCTGCATCCCCCTTTGGCATAAAAACCCAAACATCTGCCCCCATTCGACCCCTGCCCCCCCCCCAATACTTCCCTGTCTTTCTGCCCTGCATTCCCTTATCCTCCAAATCATGCAACCAGTTCTTTCTCCTCCATTTCTTAAATTTCCTCTCCCCCTCACTCCTTGCCCCTCCTCTGCTCCAGATGGGCTCGTCTTTTCCTTTCAGAGTAATCTGTCTATGATGCACGGGGGCTTTGGGCTGACCACATGCCTCTGGATGTTGGAAATGGCATCCGGGTTGAGTAGGGTTTTTCTTTTTTCTTTTTTTTTTATGATGGGGTGAACTAGAGGTTGCTTCTTCCGGTGGCTGTCCCTGCAGACACCTGCCCAGCGAAACAGTGCAAAAGAGGAGGAGGGTGGAAGAGATAAGACTTCAGGGTCGAGGTTTAAATCTTGTTCACTGAAGATCTTTACATGAAAACATGAAAGAATACATTTTTTCATGATAAAAAATAACATTCTGACTTACAGCCACAACAGACTTGGGCGACAGAGAAATGAGAAAGAGAAATTAAAATTGAAAATAGGACGATAAGTTGCCCTTATTAAAAGAAAATTGAAACGTGCAGACTGCTGACCTTTAATAAGTTCATTATACATCGTACATTTGATAGGTTTCATACCAGCGTTGCCAGAGCATGTCTTCTCCCCGAGAGGATTAACTGCCAGAGAAAGCTTCTTCAATGTGATTAGGTGTTCATATGTAAATTTTTCACATGTTGATGTTGTGAAGGTCCATCACCAACTGTATTAAAGAGAGAGCCAGCTGGGACTGAAAATATGAGACCAGTATTTAATATTCTTTTTTAATGTTACCCAGTAAAACCAGCAGTTGTCAGTCATCTCCAGGCAATTTTTTAGTTTTACGTTGTGTTGCATTATATAGGCAACATTACAGTAGTACATTACAGTACTAACGTGACCATGATTTTAACAGATGTGATTTTAATGGACAGCTGTGTGAATTGTTTTTTTTTTCATCTGACAGAAATTTCGAGAGGATTAAAAAAGCATAAAGGGGGGAGTAACCTCTTGTGGTTTTTGAAAAATGAGCTTCATGAAGGCATTGCCAAGAATGAAAAGATGGGGAAGACAGACTTTGAATGGACAGGCTGAGTCGACACTGAAACAGAAATACAGTTAAAAAACCAAAGTCACCGCACAAATATATTTAGACAGAATGCACCTTGACACTCTATTCGTGAGGCTAGTCTCAGGCTGCCAAGCTTGAATTACTAGCGAGAGGAACGCAGCACCTCAGAGGAGGAAAAGATTTCTCTCCCACTTCCATAAATCTAGCGGATATTTTAGAGTCCTCTCTGAGTAGAGTTGGTGCAGAAGCCTTAAATTTCCCCTGCTGTTGGACTTGGCTTTGTACCCTAGGGAGAAGGATCATAAATCAGCTCGCCAGGATGTTTCAGCTATGTTAACAGTAGCAAAGTATACCATAAAACAAAAGAGAAAAAAAAACTATGAAGGTACTTTACATTTGTCTGTGCCTCGTCTAATGAAAATGTAAAGTTGGAAAATCCAGGGCTTAACATCAGTCTTGAAACCTTACACAGTGTCAATTTCACAGGGATCAGGGTAATTTCTGGCACACTTACAAAACTTTCTCCTTGGCATCGGCCTTGCTTGATATTGCATGTTGGACAACTTGACAAATGTAGTGAAAAGCTATAGCACCAAAGTGTTTGGCAATGATCACGTAGGCGTACACACTCGCATTGGTAGGCAAGTGCTAAAGATGAAATTTCAACTCTCTTATTTCTTTCTGGCACACTATCTCTGACAGCATTCCCTCGTTCCGTTCCTAACGGTATCTCTTCCCACTGTAACAGATCCCCTCTTAGATAGGGATATGGACATCTTTTCATCTTCCCAGGGTCCATCTGGGAGAGTTTAGGGTTCATGTGGTAACCATTGAAATGGGGACGGCAACTGATCAGAGAAAGATGTGCCCCTCTGGAGCTGCAGCACATGTTTGGATCCCAGTACCCCTATTTGCTTTGTCTCACCCTCTTTAACATTCCTGTGCCCTATATCTCTGGAGGACCCCCCACCTCCACACTTTTACTTAACCCCTAGAACCTTTTCCTCTCTTTGTCCCTCTTCCTCCTTCCATCCCTCTCTCCATGTCTCCCCTGTGCCTGGTAAAGAGATTGGAGAGGGATCAGCATGGTGGAAATGAAAGTGGCCATGACGAAAGGCTGAGGGATCTGCTGTAACATTACGTTGGATCCCCTTGTGTTTTTCCCTTTCGCATTTTCCTCTGTGCCTGCCTGTTTCCCTCCACACAGCCGCTATCGTATTACTCTTCCCCAGTCACCTCCGCAACAGCCGCTGATGTAATCCTAGTTTATGGTCCTGTCCCAACCAAGACACACTGTTCTCCGCAACAATCGCTCACTCCTACTGTCTCCTAAAACCTCATCAAATTAGACTTTTATTGGAAACTAAGTGTATTCGGCTAAGATTTCTATTACACCAATTTAAGATGAAAGGAAAACTTTTCTGCTTTGAATTAGTTTGTTTGACATTTGCTACAGAGGAAGAATCCGTGCACCGCATGTCCACTGGATCTCATTAAGCACGCATTAATAAGGTTCAGCCCAAACAGACTGGCGGCAAAGTCAGTAGGGAGAACTAAAACACAAGCAAACACACCTGCTTGCACATGAGTGCTCACACAAACATACCAGACTGTGCCATACTGCGCAGTGGATGATGTTGTACATTAACCACTGCAAGGTCCAGCTGAGTTGAGGCAGGCAGGAGCTGTATAATGTTTGTGAATTCCATTATCTCTGACATGAAGCAAGGCCAGACCGCCATCCTTGTAAAAGGTCTCATCCACATCTCCACACCAGGATCTCATTCTCCCTGCCCTGGTCCTGTTTGCGAAGCACCACTATAGAATAACACTGTTTCAGTCTCCGCTGTTTACCGATAATATATCTTTGTTTTTGGAAGATAAGCGAGAGACTGGGTAGCGTCCTGTAATCTGGTTGTGAGATCTCAGGCTAATAGAGAAGTGAAAAGATCTGCAGCAGATGTTCCAAAATGCTCAGATGAGGGTAAGCGCCAGGTCAAATGGCACTCTGCAGGAAAGCAGGCTGTGTTTATGGATGTAATTTCTCTGATGGTGTGAGTTAGCTCGCTGACAGGCTCCTCTTACAGTACTCCTTCCTGCCTGGGATCATGAGCTATCCACCCCGTGCAAATGAGCCCATATCATTCCATGTCACATCAAATTAGGAGTGTTTGTGATGACTAAGCCACCCTGAATGGTACAAATTCGTTTATCCATTCCTGTATCACCCCTCTCTTCTCCCTCCTCTCACACACACGGTGCACAGATGAACACACAGACAAACACACAGATTTCAATTCCACAGGAAGAAAAACAAGTTGCCTCACATCCCCCTCTCAGGCCAGTCACATTATGGGTCCCGTGGCTAGTCAGGTCCTACACAGCCTCTTTGTCACTGTAGGGCTGAGTAGGGGGTCAGATCTGGAGGAGCAGTGGAGGAGGTCGGGGAGGGAAGGGGAGGGGGGGGGAGCTGGTGGGGCTCTAGGGGCCAGGAATGTTAATTGGGAAGATTGTTTTAATAAGGCCCTCATCTTTGCAGATGCTGGGAGAGGGTTAGCTGGTGGGGCCACACAGACGGGAGGGCAGCTCACAGTGAGATATTGTCAGCAAACATAACTGACACAATGTGAACTGAGCTGTGTAGAACACATAGTGGGAGTTAGGCACAAGTGGATAAAGATATTCCATGGCTCTTGATGCGTTTACGCCTGCTTTTCTGGAGGTAACAGGATTTGCTATAATGAGCATTCTATGGTGACAAATGTGTGATCTGCATATACTCACCAGCTCTGTGCTGTGTAAAATCCTATTACACTGTGAATACACAGACAGACTAACACAGTCTCATAAAGCTGAACACAGGCAGAGAGAAGAGGACAGCAGTGACAAGAGAGAGAAAAATTCAGAGGCAAATAAGAGGAAAGGGTTCATAAAGGGTCTCTTCACTAAATTATAAAAAAACCAAAACAAGTAATATCTAGCCATGCAGATAGCTGTTTTTATGTTTTGCGATGCAGTGTGCATCTCTGAGATTTCTGCCTCTATCTTAATACAAAGGACAATGATTTTTTTGTATGGTGCTCACAGCATTGAAGAATTAGCTACATTTTAAAAATTCAACAGCATTTCCAGGATCAATGTCCCCATTACTCTGGATAATCCATGGAACACACTGTCAGCAGTTTTCATAAGAACTATTCCTCCGGTAGAAAGTAGTTCCAATGGAAACATTTACCACAGCCTCCTAGGAGAGATAGACTTATTAGGAAAACACATTACATTGATGAAATTATTTCTTCTCCGACATTCAAGATGTGCCTGGCTGCCACAACCACACTTCATTTTGTGTATGTTGTTTATGCAGGAAGCAGTTTATTCCCTTGACACAGTACACAGAGGGCAGATCAGGGCCCCATTGCCTTGCCCTGTGTCATGTGTTAGAGGGAGAAGGAGACAGAGAATGGGAGAGCATACTGTACAAGTGTACGTGTGTGTGTGCACTATAGTGTTACATCTGCTCTTTTGTATCTCTTTCCAGAGAGCTTCAGGCTCGAGACTATACAGTGAGTGGTGAGAGCCAGGTTACTGGGGTTCTCAATTTCTCCTTGTCCTCAGGGAGTAGGCAGCAGTGCTCCACCTGTTAATGAGGACATATCATAGACATGCATCCTTAAGTACTGGCACCTCACTGTTGACTGCTGCAGTGTTGCTGTAGCTACGTCATTAAGTCATCATTTGTTGCACGAATGGTGGAAATAAAGGCAATTCTCTACTTGTAAAACATGTTCATTTACCTGCCACCACCTTTATCTCCCTCATTATTATTTTTACAGCATTGTGAAACTCCTAAAGCCGTCTTTGAGAATGGAAACAGAATGAATTCCATTGGCATCAGCTCTATGCTGTGTAAACGGAATATTTGTTTAGCTTGGTAAGCCCCCAATGAGAAAACTATACATCTCAGTACATTAAGTACCCACAACATTTGACAACAACAGGTAGTATGTAACAGCATTGAAATCACGTTCATATGCAGTGTGTGGGCTGATCTGTCAGAAGCTGACAAATCCATAAATGGCTTACCTACATGTTTCAATTATTAAACTTAAATGTGATAATCCCATACAGTTGTTTATTGCACAGTTTGCATTGTGGCAGTAGGTGTTCCTATCAGGATTTTACAGGATTTGTAGTTTTTGGACAGAGAGAGAGTAGTTCTTGGGCTATATTTTTTTTCCGACATTCCTGCCCGCGCAGTCCCAGCACTCGAAGCACTCTTTATTTTAGTCCTACTCCTGCTCACCCAGCACTCCAATCAAACAGGCACTGTTTATTGAACTATGAGGTGCCAAGTCACTCAGTCACTCAGTCACTCACATAAACCTGCCTCCCCGCTGCCCTCTGTGCCTTTCGCCGTGTTCGCCAAACGCCATCTCTCTCTCCAAGCCTGACGAGAAGACTTATGACCATTTAAACAAACACAGGCACTCAATGGCCTCTCTGTCTGCGCGGCTGTGGGGTAAGGTTTCCTTTATGTGGTATATGTGTGTGTGTGCCTGTGTGTGTGCAGATGTTTGTGTTTCTTTATGTACAGACATAATTGCTGGTGGATACTAATGCACATGAGGTCTACATGTGTTTGGTGAAGTGTGTAAAACAAAGGGTGAGGCCCTGAGATTGAACCCTCTGCACTGGGCTCTCTACAGCCTCACTGGGCCACAGTGAGCACAGACATGCCCTCCGCTGTGCCACTCAAAGGTCCACAAAGCCATCTGCCCTTGCTGTCAGTGCCAGGTATAAACTGTAATCACCTGGCACAGCGCAGTATAAATGCCTTTACCCCCCTCGCCTTACCCCTTCTTTAATCCACACACCAGCAGGGCCAGCCTGATTCATTTCCCTACATGGTGTGGTTTACGTTTGTATCTGTATATCTCCACAGTTAGTAGCATGTGTGCTGCTCATTCTGTGGATGCTGGTCAAAACTGGTGTCATAGTCTGATTGGATCTGCAACTGTCGAGGTTTCTTCAATGATTTTCAAACAAATTGTCTGTGTAGTCCAATGTTTCTACCATTACAAGTAAGCCAAGTCGAGAGAACGTGGCAACAGACAGATGTATGCCTACGTTTTGTTTATTTAATAATGGACTAGCACAGTTTATTTTTCCAGATCTTAATGTTTATAAGACCTAATAAGGGCATCCTGTCTGTGTTCAGTGACGTGACATCACATCTGACTCTGGAGGATGACCTCATGGCATTCAGGGTGTGCAGGTGCAAACCCTAAAGGCCAGTTGGGTAATAGTCTGTCTGCTCTTGTTGACATATTTACGGGTGTCCACAAGGTGTCTTGTGGTAAACCAGGCACTTAGGCTGTCAAGTATTTTTAACCAATGTGACTTTGCAGATGTGACCTCATAGTGAATGTCACGGTTGTCTAGAGAGGTTCTATTGTTTTCTACGTGATTTATCAATACAGCATTTCGAAATAAATGGGAAATCTATAAATTGAATTCTATCAGAACAAAACATTGTGGAGTGTGGAGTGGAACATGTCTGATGACTTTATTGTCATGGCAGCAATTATTTACAACTTCCCTTCTTTTCTGTTTTATCCCTGTATTTGTGTATGTGTACATAGCTGTGAAGTTTTTTATACATGTGATCATTTATCCCAGACAGTATTATAGGCATGCTCACTGCAGCTTGTGTGCTGCAGTATATCTGCAGGGTGGGCAAGAGGGCATGAGCTCAGAGCAGAGGAACGAGAGCCAGATTGAGAAAGAGAGGGGAATCTGCCGTGTCCAATCTCATCTCCCTGGTGGTGGGGTCAGGGGGGAACAATGGAATGAGTAGGAGAGGAGAGAGGAGGGAGGCAGTGATTCTACAGACTACAGCAGGATTCCTGTTATATCTTCACACCCACAAGCAAAACTACAGATTTGTGCTGTGCAAACACACACACAAACACTGTTCGCAAGCCTCTGGCAAATTATCCACCTGCAACAGCCTTTTGCAATAGAGTGGCATGGGTTAACACACTATCGCTATGAGTCTGTCTTTGATGTAAGCTGCTCAGTGTGTGTGAGCTGCGAAAGAGGTAAGATAAGGGGGTCAAATGCTGAAAGGGGAGAGAGAAATTTAGAGACAAAGTGGGAGATGCACGGAGGGAGAGAATGAGAGGTGTTTGTCCCACAGGACAGAGCTGGAGGCAAGGTGAAGAGCATCAATATGGAAGGGTTTAGCACACAGCATTCTGTATCTGCACTGTGAATAAGGCAGAATTTTGCTTATGGCATAAACAACACTCACGCAGGGGCAGAGGAATAATATTGGACAACAAGTAGAAATGGACTAGAGGGGAGCTCAGCCAATGTAAGTCCTATTTTAAAACACATACATTTGTCATTTGACCAGAATGGGGAAGGTTTTTAGAAGCTGTAGCTAACTGTGAATATTTGAATTGAATTTTTCTTTAACTGTGAAATGTTCATTTAGTATTTGCTGTTATACAGCAAAACACAAGCTGTACAGGCTACAATATGAGCAGCTAAGAATCATTCTAGTGCTGCTGAGGGTTTAAGCTGTCATATATAACCATGAACATCTGGGGCTGCTTAGCAATTCAGTATTCTCTCAGTGTTCATTGTACTGTCCATTCATCCCTAACTTATGTCCTCAGGTAATATCTGATCATGTTTGACCTCTGATAGCCTGACATTGCGGCAGATTATGAAGCAAATAAAGCAAATTTGTTTGAAAAAAAGCAGCACTATCTTCAGGAAACCTGGGGGATACACCACAAGGCAGAGAGAGAGATGGGATTTTTCATTTTCCCTTGCTTCTGCTGTTCTCCCTCCTCGTTTTAGTTCCCTTTTCCCTGCCGTTATCCTTCATTCTGGTTCCCTTAAGGGGCTAGCCATGTCCATTCTGTTTCAAGGAAAAATCCGAAGCCAAAGGCAAGACCCATGCTGTGCTCTGTCTCTGCAGGATTGACTCTGGGTGCCTTCTGATAAATCTTTAATTCCCTTGTGGGTCTGTTTTTGTATCCTTCTAAAGATTTGCGGGGAAGCTTGTTGTACTTGGTTTAATTTCCTCAGAACAAAGCTCATCTGATCTTCCCACCCAGACTTGTGTGTGGCATTAAGTCTTCATTTTCATTAATGTTGGAGGGGCAGCATGGGAATCTCATTTTAATTTGACATTTAAACATCTGTTTTCAATTTCCTGAAGAAAAAAAAAAGTGTGTGTGTGCACGTGGCTATGTGTTAGTGTGTGGGTGGACAGGGGATAGTTTGTGGGGGTGATGAACCTGATAGTTTTCAGAGCTAAGAGCAGCCATCTCAGCTGACCTTTAAAGGAGGTTTGGATGTAAGAAATGATGGCAGCTAATTGCGTTAGCCTCAGCACAGCTCCAATTTGCTACTGTGGACCTGGGGAACAATTTATCATACAGTACAGTCGAGCGTGGTTAGATTGGGCTTGGCAGGGGCCAACAGATGCCTGCCACTGCAAACTAAACCTCCACTTTGATAGATATGGTTGTTTTATGCACAGTCAGCTGTTTGTCTTGCAGCGAAGCATGTCAGCCAGATGAGATAGGATGTGTTGTGTTCTTGGCCCACTGAAAAGAGGAAATGCAATGCAGAATAGATCCCTTTACCTTGACAAAGTGTATTGATATCCATCCAGGTCCGGACATTCACTCCGTTTCATCCACTCATCAGCATATTTGAGCAAATCCATGACAGACAAAGAGGCGTCTTCATGCTGGGACCTGTGACTTTGGCCCATTTCCACATATTAAGCCACAAACTGAAAATCTCTCTGTACACACACAAACGCTCACACATGCATAGAGTTTGGCCTCCCTGTTAATAGCGCAGGAAATATTATCTGCTAGGGGACAGCTGCAGGCTCACTAGAGAGACAGAATGGTAGAGTAGGCTCATTATCCCAAACACAGACCACACCACACACACACGTTCAGGGCAGCACACTGCGTGAGAGCCTCTCTATCCCTATTTTATCCCATTTTTTAAAACAAGAACAGCTAAGGGAGGCAGGCAGACGAGCAGGGCCTTATGCAGTATGCATACAGGAAGGAGGGACGCTGGATGTCTTATTTAAACCAGGGGGGCCAGAGGCAACTGATTCCACCACAGCTCCGGATCTGACAGGGCTTCTGGCGGAAGAGTTGGAGCTTTGTACCCCATCCAGGTCTGGGTCCGTCTGTCTGTCTGACAGACTGTCTGGCTGCCTCTGTCTCATTCTTGCTCATTCTGCCTCCATCCCAGAGGATTTTGTTTTCCACTGCGCAGATGTTCGGGGCTGTCTGCTGCGCCGCACTCAGCTGTGTTTATAACAAAGAGGTGTTGGTTTGGAGGGGAGAGAGGGCAGCGAGGTGGGGGAGTGAGTGCTGTTAAAGTAGGGCTGGAGGTCACTGCGCTGTTGGTGTAAACACTGGATGATGCCAGCTCTCCCCCGGGTTTCCAGCTAGTCAATACACCATCCATTTTTTCCTGTTTTCCTCCCCACACAACCCTTTTTACTTTCCAGAGGGACAGATGCATCTGCATGTTGGCTGAAAGAGTTACAGTGAGGCCAGCAGGGGAGGTAGAGACCCACTGAGAGGAGACTATGTGCACTTAATGTCACAGTTTAAGTTACTGACTTACTCACCCAAGCATTTCTTACAGCCTGTGCAATAGCCATGCAGGATTAACATGAATTCTCTGCCATGCTTTACTCATTTCTTAAGTGTACATACTCTCAATCACCAGCTGAGGCAGTATGATATACTTATACTCGTTTTCTAAAAACGAGAGAGAGAAATATAAAATAGAAGAATATAAGAAAATGCACTTTTGAATATACTCTAAGTTAACATAAGTTAAGTCTTACCATAGCATCCACAATGCTTCCCTCACCTTGATACTCAAGGCTCACTTCCACAATATCGCTCTTCAGAATAGGTTGACCTTGGGGATTCAAATAGAGACAGTGTTTCTTCAGATGGAGCTGGTGCTCTAATGGATCGGATGTTTAGTGTTTACGTTGGAATTCCTGGATGACCGTTTTGCTTTTAACCACACCAAATGAGCTCACTCACCATGCAGCTGCATTGCTGAGTTTGACTTGGATCAGAATGAGTGCAGAAAATGTAACAGGCCACACACAATACTATTATTTATCTGTGCACAGGACACTGTGCATATATCTGTGGATATATGCCTCCTCGTAGGCGGCAACAGTCATAAAACACACGAGGATTTTTTTTGCTTTGTTTCTGATAAATACTATTTCTGTACTTAAGAACTGAGGTTAGGTAATGTTACAGCTGTAGGTAGCGGTGTGTGGGTGTGATTATACAGCAAAGGACTGGAGAAGCTATTACCACCCATCTTACTCCAAAAGCAGGTTCCTGTTGGATTGGATTCCTACTCCACGTTACAAGAAGCAGAGAGCAGTATCCTGGCTCGGCAATGACCAATTAAGTGCTTAAAGGGTTTAGTCAGGAATTTGTTGGCTGTCAGTAGGTGAGGGGTCCTGGGGTGAGCCAGACTTTGATCTGTGACTAAGGTGACTTTAGAGCAAGCTGAGGAGCGTGAGACAATGGACGGCAAAAGCTCGGTTTTATCCCCAAAAAGACAGACAAGCATTCATTCACATTACTTTTCCATACAGACAAAGGAATAACAATGCACATACTGCGCTGACTTAGTGTGTGGCCTGAAATTCAGCCTGAAATTTTACAAGCACTATTTTCAAATGTTTATATATATATATATATGCAGTGAAGCTGGGAAAATGATTACTGGCTCTGCAAAAGGGAATTCATTGCTTTTTCATTACTTTCTCCCCTCTCAATAAACCTCCACTTTATCTTTAACACTGGAGATATGGAGTCCAAAGATAAGTGGTTCCTGTGCCCCTTCAGAAAATAGATATGCATTGATCTGCTTTGTTGCAGCTACCAGATAGTAATGATATTGATGTGATATCCTGATAAAGCAGGCAGGTGAAGACTAATGAATTTAGCTGAGGCAAGTTTTGTAATTTTGCATTCAGTCTGCAAATGAAAATCAGAATTGCTCAGCTCATCTCTTTAAACCCTCGCATCTATTCAGTATGAAATTAGACGTAGGAATGAGAAGCTGTCCTCTGATGTCTGAATAATGAAAATCCATGGCTGTGTCATCTTTTTTACAGCACCTCTACCTCAGAAAATCAATGTAAATAAGTATCATATCCTACTAATGTCCTTAGCAAGGCAGCAGTGGTGGATTGGATCCAATGCAGATTTTCATCTATGCTAAGATAGCCATGGTGCCTGAGTGCAGGAGATGTAAATATGGAGCGTCAGGGGCAGATGAAGAAGCGATGATGGAGAGGTGATCATCAGTGTATTCTGAAGTGTGTGCGTGTGTGTGTGTGTGTGTGTGTGGGTGCAAGATATGTAGGTCTGTGCGATTCGGTCAACAAAGAGGAAGGTCATTGCTGTGGGATACAAATATGTTTTTATCATCGCTGTTGTACAGCTTACTGACAGTAAGATTAATGGGAGAAAGCAGGCTGTTAAAATAGCAACGGTATAAGTGTGCGCCATACATGCATTTTTTTATTTAGTCAATACTATATGCTGTGAACAGAATTTGGTGGGGTTGCTTCAGTTTTCATGGCAGGCTAGGTGCACTAAATCAATAGTGATGTGTGACTTACATTTTGTCATCTGTGCAGAACTAATTATGTGTTTCAAAACACCTTGACTGCTGTTTTACTAGCTGCTACCAGTTTTATAAAAGTAGCAATAGCTTCAGCTTTTTTTTTTTTTTTTAAACATGCAATCTTCTGCTTCTTTAACTGTTAATTTGCTGTATTTTTCCCTAAAAGAAGATATATAGACATTTTGATTAATTTTTTTTCTTTTCTGCCTTTTCCTGTTTTCTTGCAGTTCTACGTGATGATTTCAGACAAAACCCCGCAGATGTGATCGTGGCAGCAGGAGAGCCGGCAGTCCTGGAGTGTCAGCCTCCACGTGGACATCCTGAACCCACCATATCATGGAAAAAAGATGGAATAAACATTGATGACAGGGACGAAAGAATTACAGTAAGATTCTTTTTTCTGTAAGCACTGTAATTACTGACACGTAGGCTAATTTACTGATGCCCGAGAACTGCTTTGTATATAAGGATAATATTTTTAAATGTATGCAATAGAATAGCCAAGGGATGCAGGTCAAGTCATTTCCATCACTTCCATGTTTGTTGAATAATTGATTTGTTTGGCTCATTACCAAACCCAACGCAATCCATTTCAGTGGCTACAACCTTTAATGACTGAGATAGATAGATTCAGTCTTGCTCCATCAGTCAGCAGCAGTGCATTGATTAGGGATGGCCTGCTGATGAAATCAACTAGGAGAAGTGTAGATCAGGAGGGAGAAATGAGCTGACCACAATCCAAGAGGAAAAAGTTGTACTCAGCAGCAGCATCTGCAGAATCCCAACAACTCTCTACATTTGATCTACGACCAAACCACCAATTATTCAGCTTTAATTAAAACAACAGCACACCCAGCGCTGCAGTGTCAATCAGATCTGCATGCTTGCTTACCAAAGACCTGTCCTGAATAATCCTACCTCAAGCTGTTTCAACAAAACATGACTTTGTGTCCATCGTTGTTTTCCTTGAGCAGGAAGAGACTTTTAGTTGTGTTTGATTATACTGACTGTATGTGTGCTTTAGGGAAATGAAAGACTCTACAGCAGGTAGTGAGGAGGAAATGGTTAGCTGTGTGTCTGGATCGCATTTTCACAGTCTGACTGGTGGGGTTTCATGGCTCTGGCTGAAGATTGTGCAGTTGTTGAGTAGTCAAATAGTTAGGCCCCCAAGTGCTGACGATGGCTAACTTCACAGTACAGTCATGGCAAATCAAATCTTCCCCAGATAATAAATACAAGGTACTAATAAAGACGTTCCACTCTGCATGCCCGTAGCGTAGTGCTCAACTACAGCCTTGGCTAGTTGTGCCCAATACATTTTCATTACTCGGTAAGTTAAAACAGTGATTTATCGCTGTTGGCTGTCTTCAGTGGATGACTATACATGACTAAACACAGTTTTGCTCAGTGAGGGCCAGTTGAGGTCGGGCGCAATGAGCCCTGATGGCAATTCAAACTGTGAGTATTCTTTCTTTCTATTTTTTCTGCAAAGGCAGACGATTAAGAGCCTGTGTCTGGCTGCTGAGCAGCATAATTGAAAGAAACAAGCGCATAATCTAGTTTTAAAGGGAATCAAATCATATCTGTCTCTGAGTTAGGGCAGTACTGATAAGCACAAAACTTCTACCCAATGCCACAGTGTGAACACTTGCGCCCTTTGAATTTACTGTCTTTTGTTTTCTACACATTTGGATCATGCGTGTATCACATAGGTGGTAACACCTTACCACCTATTAGTGCCCACTGTTGAACTATAGATGGTATTTTAGGCAAAATGCCAGATCCCATTATTTCTTAAACTGCCATTCAAGGTAATTAATGTATTTGATAATTAATGTATTTGATAATTAATGTATTTGATAATTAAGGTATTTGATCTTGCTTTTCTATAAAATTCATATATGTTACCATTTATCTTTTCCGTTTTGTTCATCGCCAACTGGCAAACTACTTCAACTTAATGTTAACTGGAGAGTTTTAAAGGCAAGGTACTTTTAGGACAAAGCAGGTCTGTTTCAACTCAGTAGTATGCTTGGCTCTCCCACACATAACCTTTCTCATAATAATATTTTAGCTGCACTGAATAAAACACACACACACATATGCGCACACATATTATTTTTGCTGTTTATAAATCAATTCTGCAATAAAATCCACCCTCCTGCATGGTGGAAGCGAGAACATATCCTTGCTGCTGTATCTGGGATTTTGAACACTGATGGGTGAAATCCGTAAACGTTGTGAACACAGCTGCTGTAACACCGACCAAATGACTCAGAGTTTTGTGCTTGTAGCCTGCAGCAGTGTTGGGCCTTCTGTGGAACCAAAAACAGGATCTGGTAGACTTAACAGTGCTGCGTGGACCAGCTGGTGCTGCTCACTGTAAACTTCCTGTCAAGCACAAAACCTCACAGACTGAGTGTTCCCAAATGACCACTTTTAAAGTAGCGCTAAGTATGTGTAATCAACTGTGGTGACAGACGGGAGTCTGGACGGTGTCCTGTGGACGCCCATGTTAACAGATCAAGTTGTATTAGAAATAGGAAAGTTATGGGGCGATGTTCAGAGTTTGTTTGGTTTGGTATATTTGGTGCGAGCGAGCATAGGACTGTGGAGAGGGAAGCAGAGGGTGGAATCTTTATAATGTGATGAACAGCTGAGCTCGTCAAAGGCCCCCCCTTGCATTGTTTGGTTCAATCCATTCCTCCCACCATGCAACATGCTGGAACGTGCAGTCTCCTTGGTGATCACTGGTGATTAGAGCAAGGTCCCGAACCACCTGCAGTGGGGATTTTCTCTCTGTACTGCACTCTACTGGGATGGGTTGGCTTGGCTTTGGTGGCTGCAGCGTAAAGAGGAGGGAGCGAGCTTCAGAGAGAGGCGGACACATCAGAGGGAACCCTTCTGTTTTTCTATCTATTTTAGTCAGCTGTGTGTAAACACCAATGGCATGCTGTGTTCCATCTCACATATATTCATGACTTCATGTGGGGCAGTGGTGAAAGGTTTCCCACTGAGCCATAAAAAGTAAAAAGATGTAGGTCTATTACTCTGAAACGCTGCTGTGCTACCGGCAGCAGCTGGCCACATTCCCCTCAACTTCGTCAGACAGGTCTTTCAGGAACAATGAGTAGGGGATAAATAAACAGAAACAGGAAAAACACCAGCATTTAAACCGAGACCATTGTCTGTTTAGAGCAAGAGGCTGTCTGCAGCATCATAAATGGCCAAAATGCAGCACATTGTCCTCCTTCTTTTGTGCAATAGTTGTGGCTAATTATCAGCCTGGAAAACAAACTGCTGTGTGAATACCAACAGAGTGCATATTAAATGGTGACTTTTCATTATCAGCATTGCCAAATGACATGAGACAAAAGGCAGCAGGATAGAGCCATCTCCCTGTAATGCAGGGATAATGGTCAGATTGTTGGGGCTTTCAGCAGCCTGTGTGCTTCGCTCTGTTGTGTGGAGCGGATATGCATGCAGAGAAAAAGAGGGCCGCTCTTGCATTCATTTACTTTAGCCAGCTCTCAGAGTCCCTGCTGCTCTGGCACTCCAACTATGCCTGTGGAGAATGGGAAACTGCCACAAACGCACAGAGGTAAGAACATGGACAGAGTGGACGTGTCCTTAAGTGGATCCTCATGTCAAAGCCCTGTGGACCCCAACAGTACACCCCCCTCTTTCTTTGCTGTATGGTCTGCCCTGACCTTGGGCCTTTGTGAGTGTCACAGTGTTTTAGCTGTTAAGCCTTTCCTCAAACAAACAGTAACATAATGATACTTCAAACCTCTCCAGCACCACGGGGTGCCCTAAATAAGCCAGCCTTCCACAGCCTCTTCAAGTCCTTCTGCCTGCTGCTTTACCATGAATATTAAATAGGGGTGAAGGGCCGAGGAATGCCTCAGAACCAGAAGAATGCGTCCTGTTGCAAAGTCGTCCCTCCAGAATCTTAGACTTTATAAAAACTGAAATCGATACACGCGGTTTTACGTTTAATCAACATGTGCAAGTGATGAAAACTGTATGAGTTTGTGAAGCACAGTGATGTAGATTTACTGAGACGTATCATAGCTTGCAAGTGAACATACATGTACAGTAGGAGGGCTTGAATTTAACATGGTGGTCACGGGGAAAGCGGATTTTTGCAATATTGTGTGTCAAGTTCTCTGTCAGTGGTTCTCTAATGAGGGTATCGATTACATGCTTGCAGGTGGTGGTTCTGGTCTCGCTGGCTGATGTGTGCATTTAAAACCTTAAGCCCCATCCGAGCATGGAGATCATTGGTGCACCATGCTATTGTGTGCCTCAGCACTGACTGGCATGGTTGTGAGCTGAGAGAAGGCTTGAGGGGCCTGTGCTGGGGCCGGGACTGCCTTTCTGACTGCCTGAGAACAAAGCACCTCCTCTGGCCTGTAATCAAAGCCCTGGGAAATAACAGACATGACATTCACCTGGACAAACACACATTCACTGCTGGGTGTGTGCGCTTGCATTTATGTTCACTTGCTTTCACTTGTAGTTGTATGTACACACAGAAAAAAAATTCCAAGAAGCCTATTCTTTAAAACATTCCCCACAATAACAGACAAAACTGTCCTGAGGCTCTTTGCGGCAACTGGTAAAGTGCTTGCAGTCCTGCAGTGCCCCAGGTGTTCCCTCAGGGACCTGCGGTTATGTTGGATTGGGAAAGTGTTCTTTGGCTCAGCTTACCCTGAGGAGGAACAAACCGACTGATAGTGATTTAGAATTCGAGTAGAAGCTTAGAGGGAACAGCAAAAGTAGAGCCGTCCAGTTGGTCTCTATCTCTATAACCCCAGAGCAAAAACTTAATAAAAAGCAGTCTTTTGCACCAAGCCTTTATGCGTTTTTGACTACATTTCATCAGGATGTTGTAATGGGCTTTCGGTAAGTGAATGCTCACAGGCATTCTTAAATGAAATCAGAAAAAAAAAAGTTTTGTAATGTTTGAGTAATGGTGTTTTCTGTTTTCTCTGTGTCAACCACAGGCCCCAAGTGTCTCTCAGACTCTAATACTGCTGTTTTTCCTCTCCATGTTTAGCCTCTCACCTCCTCTTCTGTTCCTTCAGATACGTGGCGGGAAGCTTATGATCACAAATGCCCGTAAGAGTGATGCTGGGAAGTACGTGTGCGTCGGCACAAACATGGTCGGAGAACGTGAAAGTGAAATAGCTGAACTTACAGTGCTTGGTAATTATTTTTTCTTTTCTATCAAAGTACCTCAGTTTGTTGTGTACTTCACTCTCTGCACACACACACATCCACGTAGGTGTTTTTTTCATGCTTGTCTGCAGTGAGAAACAGGATCCAGATGTTAAGCTCTGATTGTCTCCCAGGGAACTAAATGGTGTCACTGACCTTTATCAGATAGAGTGTGAGATGACCTCCAATCTCACACCTCTCTATGAATCCCACGCTGGCCACAGCAGCTTCTCTCCTATGACGAGCTGCCCCCTATTTCACCACGAGTGACCTCTCACCTCGATACTCTCCTGTGTCCCAAGCAGAGAGCATGTCCAGACTCCTGATTTTATCGCCAGCCTTTTCACTTCCTCCGTCTCTTCTTCTCAGAGACCTCTTATAATCTTTTGCGCTTGTCTATCTAGGTGAATATCAAAATTCAGAAATCCTGCTTAATTTCAAACAATTAACAATTATTATTTTTACGCCTCAGAGAGTAAAAAAATGAAACATTGAAAGTGCTGCGGTGAACCTGCACTGTTGGGATTTGGTGACCAGAGAGGGACACAGTGACACTTTAGGGTTAACAGGATGACAGGAGGGGTTACACTTTCCTTGTCAGGTCTTGTTCAGTGTCCTGTCTTCAACTAATTTAGTGTTTTGTCATGTGTAATTAAAACCATATACAGCACCACAAAGCACCAGCTGTTTCCTGTCCTTAGTTTTCTAATGAGACTTATTTTTACTGTCTAAACCGTCATTTTTTCTTATTTAAAGTTTCTTTACATACATTATTTCATTATTTTCTTTCTGGAACACCTCGCAGGATTTAAATGATTTAAACTAACTCTCTCTCCAAGATGGCTTTTTCCACTACATTTTATTCAGTTTTCAATTTAATTTCAAACTTAGCTCTAAAGCCTGACTATGGAGCACAAAACCATGGTTTATTGAGGGAATCAAAGCAACATATGTAATGACTTTAACTTAATAAAAACATTATTCCAATACTATTGTTCTGCGCTCTGTGATGTTTAATTTGTGTGTGTTTTCCATCTCCGCAGAGCGTCCCAGCTTTGTACGTCGCCCGGGCAGCCAGGTGGTGTTAGTGGACCAAAGTGTTGAGTTCAGGTGTGAGGCCCGTGGCGACCCAGTTCCCACCGTGCGCTGGAGGAAAGACGATGGTGACCTGCCCAAGGGGAGGTATGACTCATCAACCAGTCCCCTTTCATCACACAATACCTTCCTCCCTCACCATCCCTCTGCCTTTGTTTGAGCCACTGCGCGCTTTTGTCCGAGTTGCCAGCTGACACATGTTGCATTGAGAGAGTCTGTGTATACAAAGTTTTTCTGTGTTTGACAACATTTGATACATGAATACCTTTCTTTATCCAGATATGAGATTCGTGAGGACCACACCCTAAAGATCCGTCGTCTGACCTCAGCTGATGTAGGCTCCTACACCTGCGTGGCAGAGAACATGGTGGGCAAGGCGGAGGCATCGGCCACGCTCACCGTCCACGGTAAGACAGAATACTATTCCAAGTCTCAGTTTGCGCTGTTCAGTTGGACTAATGTTTCATTTACAGCCACTTGGACAGCTATTCTAAATTCATTTCCATTTTAGCTTGCTGTGGAGCTTGATTCAAATGCAATTTACCCCAGCCACATTGCAATAATAGCCTTCGGCTTTAGTACTACACGGTCATCACTTTCAACTATTCTCTCTCAATTAGCTGATTGATTTCTAATAAAAAGAAATGCAAAAATCCATAACTGCTGTAGAGTTGTGCACATGGGAGCTCAACAGCAATCGATTTCATTTGCCCTATACAAGTGGCATTTCTCCGGAGGCCTGTCTTCCTTCATGCTTTAAGACATACAGTACTATTTGTGAACCTATGGAATATCTGTGTGTCTCCTGTGGCTCTCTCCATTGGACATCTTATTAACGCAGTTGGAATATAAAGCAGCTGGTCACAGAGTGTGAACATTCAGAAAGAAACCATTCAGAGGAACTGGGGGCTGGGATCACCCCCAAACCCTCCTGAGAATCGCAGGGAACACAGGGGCCATTTAACGGCAAACTAATGGGAATGTTGGGAGTCGGGTGAGAGATGAAGGGAGGGAAGGAGGAGGAGGAGGCTCAGTGCACTGGAGATGGGGATTGGATGCAAGGACAGTGAGTGTGCTGGTCTTCGTGGCGGCTCACCACTGATGCAGAACGGGTTGGGAATTGGGGCTGGGGGCGATTGTGGTGAAGAGGATGGAGGGAGAGGTTTCTGTGGTGAGGTCAGTCATATTAATGTCACTCTGAGCAGTCAGCACAGCACAGATATAAAGAGACAAGGCAATTTTATTCCTCTGCCAACCCCCTACCGCAAACACAGATACTTCATCTTCACATGGCTACCCTTTGCAATTATTTCTTGATTTTCTCCACAAGAAAGTCTTTAGATTGGTTTGTTGAGCAAGATTAGGCACACCTGCCAATACACCTATCAATATATCTACTTCTCTTATTGCCTTTTTTCATTCTTTCCCTCTCCCTGATGAAAGCTTAGCTAATGAAAGGGAACAGCATTGATTAAGCTGGTTCAATAAGCTGTTATGCTGGCTTAGAATCATGTTTGAAATGCTAAAACCACCCTTGTCCTCGGTGGGAATAAAATGTCTTAACCTTAGGCCAATGCCCGGTTGACTGCATGCAAAAGCAAGGCACTTACTCTTTATTCACATATTACGCCTTTGCTACGCCTGAGTTAGAAAGGTATGACAACGGAAGCAAAAGCACTTACACTGATTACACGAAAAAAAAGTGTGATTGATTCAGGGGACAAATGTTAACAAATACTTGGAGTGTAAGAAGAGGTGAAAGGTATAAGATAAATCATAGGAATCCTCATTCTACTCTCATGGTCAGACTAATTCCTGAACCTCCAAACTTTCAAAATTCCTGCAACCATTTCCATCTACTCTTCAGATCCCTGAGTTTCATCCAGACCAGGACATGAGGAGGCCAGGGAGGCTGTGGGCACTGAGTAGTCCAGCTAATTAAAGGCAAGCAGGCCACAGTCCCACGCCCGGAAATGACATGCTTCTAATTACAGACGCTGGCATAGGAAAGGAAAGAAAAGCTGGGTAATTGTAGCTCTAAAGAGGCCAAAGTAGCAGAAGCGACGTATAGGTAATAATATGTCGCTGTAGTAATGAAGACAACAGTAATGTGGGGGGCAGGAGTTTAGTCTGTGGGTTTAGTGGTCAATACTGTCGCTCTACATCAAGAGTCAAACTATGGCAAGATTGCTGAGCCACTGCACAAGAAAAACTGAGCAGCTGAATAATATAATTTCAGTGGTAGTGAGCAGCTGGCAGAGAGGACTACACCACAAAATGGGTAATCTGATATTTAAGGCTGAAGTGGAAATAATGTAAATATTCTTTGAAGTCAAGTTTTTCTGCTAAATCTGCTGTGATGTGTAAATGGATGATAAAAGCAAGTGAATTAAAATTTGATTTAAAAAAATAGTTAAATATAGAAGTCCTTCCCTGCAGTGTCATTATGAAATTGGCTTATCATTGCAATATGGTATCTGCAAATTATATTAAAAAAATATAGCAAGACATGCAATATTGAGGATATTGTTCTTCAAAGCAAGTCCCTTTTAAGAGCTAGACACTTTGTGAAAAGAATCCAGCTCTGTGTGGACAGAGGGGGATTTTCACACCTTCCATGGTCAGACTGTCAATGAACAATGTCGACATTGAGGAAGTCGTGCCTTGGGCTATTTTTCTTACAATCTCCCCTGCTCTCATTACTAACTTAATCAGTAAATTATTGTCTTTACACACTTGTTTGTCAGTCTGCCACGCCTTATAAACATGTCAAGTAAAATATATCAGTATTTAATGGAAGAAACGCATAATTGGCCAAGTCACCAACCATATTTACAGTGTCATCGTAAAATCATTAATCTAAACCACATGAGAATGTAGGAGTGAGATGGGCTTCCCAGCTATTACGCCTGCTTAGGGTGTGTGTACATGTGAGTGACCGTGCTTTGAAAGATGTAAGAATCACACATTGGCATTTTGATCCGGGTCTGCTGTGGTTAATTAATGTTTATACAGCATTTTGTTAATTAAACCTACCAGCGGACTTCCACCGTAGGAATGTAAATACCTTGTTTCAGACTGTATTGGACAGAGTTCAGAAAATCAACGTGTTATTTTTTCCTCAGCTGGTTAGGTTTGCTGTTAGCAGTGATTTATGTATAGAAGGGTCTTGAATGGAATGGTAGTCCCCAGAGCAGCGTTGCTAATAACCCATGTAAAGGGTCTGGAAACAGACTTGGAGCGGGTGCCAAGAGAGAGTGAATGAGAGGAACTTTCTTGTCAGCAGCCTGTGTGCTATTACGGTGATGATAAATACCAAAACTTGGTAGGGTGCCACATAAACAACTGATGCTTTGAGCTGCTCTATCTCTGTTTCTCTACATGGGATTTATCAAACGAAGCCTCACTGTGCATTACTTACTGTCACACAAAGTTGTGAGAGCCACATTTAGGTTGGTATACAGTATATAAACTCCCAGAGAGGGACGGAACATTTGAAGCATGCTACAGACCTCCCAGTGGGAGCTCCTATTAATCATGCTAAATCCTCTGCATGCTGTCCTGCTCTTGTGTTAATATCAGGCCCACTGAACAGCAGCACTTTGGTACATAGCCTGCCTCCTATTGGGCTGGAGGCCACAATGCTCAGTGTGTTTTCCTCATCCGCTCTGATCAGCTTATTGATAAAGCCTCCCCTCCGCGCTGTAAGCTAGCGGAAAACCCACAACAAAGTAGCCAGGTCAGATTTAAGGCTCACCTCTCCCTCCAGGTCCACAACTGTGATCACAGCAGCATGGGAGAGGTAGGGTTACCTAATTAAAGGCTTAGACACACATGAATGGATGTGTGTAGGTGTTTTAGGGGGTTTGTGTATTTGTGGGTGTGTATGTTCTCATGATTGTGAGTATCTAGACCCACTCACACATGAATAGCGGTGAGCGTCTTCTTCAGGGAGCGTTTGATGCAAGTCTTATCTGCATTTTAAAGGCCAGCAAGGGGAGGAGGGAGGGGCTGGTCATTACTCTGACTGACAGCGTTTATGTTTCCGTGGGAGCCGTTGAAGCTGACAGATTAGATAAGGTGAGTGATTGGCCAGGGGAGATTTATGACCAGAGAGTGACAGTTAACATTCACCTTGTGGTTTTATGAACCAGTCTTACATTTGCAAGGCTGTGTTTGAGGGACTGTGGTCTAGCTGCTCCTTGGGGTGCCCTAAATCTAGCTAAGGGTACAAGAATGCTCATCTTCACGCAACATCTGGAAAGAAATAAAAGAATGAACAAAGAATGAATAACGCATTATATTGTTAGGCACGAGACATCTGTCTTGTGTGCTTCATGGTATCAACTGTGTGTTTTATTCATCATTTTGTTGTACTTAATCTAGCATTTTCTCCTGTCCTTGACAATGTCCCAGGACTTCGAAAGAATGTTGAATCAAATTGTATTTAGTGTTTTCTTGTGTGTGCATTTTAATTCATTCTTGATCAGTCATGGTAATTATTCTTTGCTGTGTTTATCATGTCGTCCTTAGGGTTTGAGTCGAAGGTGAAATATGACATGTCTTTTGTTTACAGAATAATAATAACATGATTATTTGTACCCATGGACATCACATTGTTATTTTCCTTATCTCTCCTCTTTATGTCATGTTGTTTATTATTTATTTATTCATCTTTGGGTTTTTTGTTGTTGTGTTTTTGTTTCCTTTTTAGTCATGTCTGGTAAGTTGAAATGTCACCCGTCACCTATTCACCGCCCTGACAGAGACAGGAAGCTGTCACAACCCCCCCTCCATCCTCCTCTCATCACTTCTCCACCCTCCAATCAGCATTCATGTTTCTGTTGTCATGGGCAACAGTGACAAAAGGACATTAATGGGTAAAAATATACTCAGCTTGGGGGCCTCCAAGGTAAAGCCGCACCATTTCATTCTATTATTTTCTCCTTCTATGCATTAGCAAACACCCCATCTTATTCATGGACAGATTATGTCTGTATTCCAAATGACAGTTTTCAGATTGCTTTGCTTTATGTACAACACAGCCTCGGTATAAAAATGATTTAAATGTTAGCAGATATATGATATTTGAGGACATGCCCAGAGTCATTTTGACGTAAAGGTGTAAACCGGCCTGCCTCTTGACTCTACATTCAGGGTGTGTCTCCTCACATAGATGGCCTATTAGACCAGCAAGGCCTGGTGTCAGCGCAGAGCTGCATGGGTGACATTGGGCTACAACACCACGCTTAGTCTGAGATGGAATTTGTCATTAAGATGCATTTACACTGCATCCTGGTTGAGGCCTGCGCTATTGGAGGGTGTCAGCATGGACAGATGGCTCAAATTTATTCCCCATTTCCATGTAAATTTTAATGGTCCATGCCCTTGCCCATGCAAATGAGGGGGCATGGGAGTAAACCTTGTTTTTTCTATTCATTACATCTATAATATGCCTGAATTTTAAATTTGATCACCGTACTGTTTAATCTGCTGTGCACACACCGTGCAAAGTTTTGAAAGAGAGCCTGAATCCTTAAGAACTGACTTTAATATTGGCACAGTCGCTGCAGTCAGATTTCCTTTGTCTTTCATTCAAATAACCGAGACCACATGTAACTGTAATAGTATTATAAGTATAATAATATACTATAGCGAGTTTGTCTATTCAATGGCTAACCATTGTCATGGCTGTCCTCCAGTGCCCCCGGCGTTTGTGGTGAGACCAAGGAACCAGGTGGTTGGGGTTGGCAGAACCGTCACCTTCCAGTGTGAGGCCACTGGAAACCCACAGCCAGCCATTTTCTGGCAGCGGGAAGGCAGTCAGGTAAACAAAATAAACTACATTGAAAGTTTTCATTTGGTATTTATCCATTTAGAGAACATGTTCGTGTATTCATTCAAAGCTTTGGATAGAATTACTGGTTGCCTGCATATGCCATTTTGGAGTGAAATCTTCAACCACATTTGTTTTAGCTAAATAGATGTTAATGGAAGTCTGACTGTATGCGATCTGTTTTCACCCCCCACAGAACCTGCTCTTCTCCTACCAACCTCCTCAACCCTCCAGTCGATTTTCTGTATCTCAGACTGGGGACCTGACTATCACTGATGCTGAACGCTCAGACATGGGATACTACAGCTGCCAGGCTCTCAACATTGCTGGCAGTGTCATCACCAAGGCTCTGCTTGAGGTCACTGATGGTAAGCAACCTTCCTTTAAACACAGTCTCTGCATACAGCAAAGCCTTAGAGGGAATTAGGAGGAATACTGAAAGAAAACTTGAGTGGATAAATATTGGTATTTCAGATTATCTTTTGCTCAAGAGGATAATGCTGTTCATCTGAAATGCTGTGGTGGTGCTGCAGAGCATATTAATATCCAAACTGAGGTTTGTGAGGTTTGGTCTGGCCTGTTCAATGTGTTCCTGTCAGAGGTAGAGACTCTCTGGTGCCTGTGCAGCCAGACCGTGGCTCAGTATTTGGCCTCGCTGGCTTCACACTGGCTAATGTCTCCTTTGGTATTCGATGGCTGGCCTGCTGCTGTCTACCATTGGAAGACTGTGGCTGTGTGGTGAGGTCTGGATTGGGTCCTCTAATTACTCTGCTAGCCAATCCATGTCAGCCTGGTGGACTATCCTTGGCTTCATTTCCACCATTCCCACAGAGGATCTGGGCAGCTATTATTTTGTCTATGACACACCTAGATTCATCTCTTTATTTACCAAATGTCCTTCTTCATTCCAGGCATACAATCGTATGCCCCATCCCTCTCTCCTCTTGTCTCTCTCATTCTGTCATGCTCTTTGGATAATAATAACTGTTATTAAAGTGAGCAGGCTGCTCTGAGACCACCACTTCTCCGCAGGCAGATCTGGTAATTACAGGTCATGCTGACAGTGTTTTAGTAATTGCACCATCCCCGGCACAAAAGCAAAGACAAAGTGGCCCAGAGATTACACCGCAGCATGGTTCTGAGGATCTATGCACACATACACTTCATTCATCATTTTGTGTTGCCTTTACATTGTGTTAGGTATTAATTTGATTGCTCCTCACTGAATATAACCTCCTAGTAAATCAGTGGGGCTGACAGCAATGGTCATCAATACTGCTATGAATGATAATAATAATCATACAACCTAAAGCAGGATATGCTAATGACAAAATGAATTACACACAGTAGAGACAAAATAAAAGTGAAAGAATTATTGGGTCCATGTAATAAATGTCTCTTCCCGGTTGTCTTTGCATTACAGCCTTTCTTTTTTTCTGTCAAATACATGCTTTCTCTCTGTGTCTTTGTTGTTTGTGTCTACTGGTTGAACACCCAGGGTTCACTGGCTGTGAGGCAGGGAGGAGGAGTTTAAACGTACTAATGCTAATAACACTGTCTGTTCTGGCTAGATGTTTTTTTAAGCATTTTCTCCCTTGTTTTGTGTTTTATTGCTGGGGGATGGGCCAGTGGATTGTTGGCTGCGAGCGTTCATACGGGTAGTGCCAGGCGTCTGGTAGAGCTGCAGCGAGAAGACTGAAGTATCTGAGGCAGTTTCATTTTAATTATGCTGCTTTTATTTGGCTTAGTTCAACTCCTGCTGCTGAATGATTAGAAAATTGTTTCCAGTTCTTAAAACTGGATTTAATTCCTCTCCCACTATTGTGGGAGTTCTCACATGCACACAGTGCTACACGCTGTTTGTCATATTCTCACTACCATTCTCTGCCTTTTGTGTCTTCAGGATACAATTGTCTGAATCTTTCTGTCCCTGTTACAGCACATGAGCACCTTCACAGTTTTTCTCTCCCCACATCTCTGCATAATTACTCATTTTCCCCCTTCCACAGTCGTGTCAGACCGCCCACCACCGGTTATCCGACAGGGCCCAACCAATCAGACGGTAGCTGTGGACGGCACAGTTGTCCTCAACTGTGTGGCATCAGGAAACCCCATCCCCACCATCCTGTGGAGGAAGGATGGTGTCTTGGTATCCACACATGACTCCAGGGTCAAACAGCTGGACACAGGCGCTTTGCAGATACGCTATGCAAAGGTAAGGCACCCGCACACATGTACAAACATGCTCAGATCTCTTTTTAACGTCAAGCAAAGTAAACAGACAACACGGCACCTAGTAATGTTCTGCAGCTTTTGGAGTTTGTAATTTAATTTTTGTAATTTAACTTGCTCGCATTTCTGTATTATATAGATGTAGTACAATTACATTTTTAATCAAGATTTTCTACAAGGCTGCCTTTAATGTCCAAAACCATTTAAATAAACTTAAAAGTTCTCCATATCACGTCCATAATGTGCTGGGCAAACCCCCGCTGGTTGGTAAATAAAGCATGTGTTCCCTGCCAGCAACCAGCCTCAGTGGGCTGTCAGTTAGTTGTCGTGGGTTTGAAATGGAGTCTGTGAAGTCGAACAGTCTGCAGTTCCTGTCAGTCAACGAGCACAGTGGGTTTCGTGTGTAATTTTGTGTGCGAGTGTACGTGTGTGCGTGATGGTAAGCTGTGCGATGCCGAACGCACTCTAAGGGCGAGACAAGTAGGGGGTGCTGACGTGTCTTCCAGATGGAGGCGTCACAGGGTCAGAGTTCGCGTCAGTTTGCGGTGTTCTGATGAATGCTGGCATGTCTTGTGGTGACAAGATTGCAGTGTGATTGGGCCACCAGTGCGAAGCAGACAGGAGGGGATGCGTCTGAACCCCTCTCCCGCTGTAGCCAAGCAAACTCCGCAGGCGCTTTACATTAATGAACTTGTCATTTCTCCCTGACAACATTTTAATGAAGACGTTTTTGACGGTGAGGTAATTTATTTTAATGTGGTCATGGGAGTGCTATTCTTCTTGAGTTTTAATACATTTTCTCATGCCAGACAAAAATAGAAAAAAAATACACTCACTTGTGGGTCATTGGGAGGACATGTTCACGCTCAGTTGTTCAAACAATTTATTTGTTTCTGTTTTTGTCTCTTCATTTCACTTACACATCAGCACAGTGGCCATTAGTGTACTATGCATAACCAACAAACCACAACAGAATTATTTGTCTTACCGACAGACTTCGACTGCAGTTGACAGAGGAGACATCTTTAAAAATGCAGCCATGCCATATACCATTACCAGAAGGCTTGTTTTGTGTTTTGCTTATTAGCCAGTTAACTAAAAGAAGATCCCCCCAAAAATTGCCAGCTGATTTTAATTAAATTTGGAGGGAAAAAAAACAAATGATTTGTTTATTTTTTCAGCTGTATTTTGTCGTTCTCATGACCTGCTGCACTTTCACATAAGTGAAAATAAGTGTTTTGGGCACATTTACCACTTACCACTCTCTATTTTGATGCAGAACCAGTTTTAAACCAGATTACATATTCCAGTATTAAAAGAACAAACGTGCCTTGGTAAAGAGAGACCTCTAATTGCCTTCTGGGATTGTGTATGTAGTCATGTATGTAGAATTTTTGTACATTTTTCCCAACAGTTATATTTAAAAGCACATGAATGATCAAGATTTGACCGTATATCTTAGTCACAGATTGTCACCACATCTGTTGCAGAGAGCTGGCACTTCCATGTTGGGTACCTAGGGGGATGGTAGAGAGAGAAAAAGGTCTCCAATTAGTCTATGATCCTGTGAAAATCTTTTCCATTTGACTAGGAACGGTCTGCCACTTGGCCTTTCCAGCTGCTTCCCCCCAGTTTCTGCTATGAAAGAGATAATATTGAGATTATCAGGCAATGACAGCTGCCTGCTACAGGCTCCACCAGAATGTCAATAAGCAGAGCAGCGATAGTGCAGGAGGGATTGCAAGAGGCAGAACTACCAGTTCAGGAAACTGTGCCACAAATTCAAATAATTTTCCACTCAACCAAATATTCTCCCCTCCCCTCCTCCAGCTTGGTGACACTGGCGCCTACACCTGCATCGCCTCCACACCCAGCGGAGAGGCCTCATGGAAAGCCTATTTAGAGGTCCATGGTAAGCCTACCCCCAATAGTTAGTTTAGTGTCCACCAGTACGAGTTTTCTACTGACAAGTGTGCATTTCTTTTATTTGCTTGATATGCTTTAATATTCCTATTCTGCTCAAGACAAATAAGAGAGGTAACAATGAAAGTTGAAGATGTTTTGTATGCTTTGCTCATTGGGAAATAGCAAAAAACTACATTTTTTCCTGCCTCCTTCCTTCTGTCTGTCCTACATTAAGAGTTTGGAGTTCCAGTCCAGCCAAACAGACCCACTGACCCAAACCTGATCCCCAGTGCCCCTTCTAAACCTGAGGTCACTGACGTTACCCGCACCTCTGTCACCCTTTCCTGGAAACCTAACCTCAATGCTGGAGCCACACCCACCTCATATATAATAGAGGCCTTCAGGTAAAACTAATTAACTCGAAGATCAATAAACAAAATAATTGGCTGGCTTTAATAAACCTTTTAAACCTCAATTCTCTCTGTTGTTTGTCCACAGTCATGCATCAGGGAGCAGCTGGCAGACCTTGGCAGAGCATGTGAAAACTGAGTCATTTGTACTGAAGGGCTTGAAGCCCAGTGCAGTCTACCTCTTCTTAGTACGGGCAGCCAATGCCTATGGGCTGAGTGATCCCAGCCCGATCACCGATGCTGTGAAAACACAAGGTGAGAACTGCCTTCTGACAGACATGAATTTTATATACAGTTCAGCTGTGTTTTGCTTTCTCTGTAGTTTAAGACGATCTGTGTTTCTGCATACAGATATCCCTCCAACCAGTCAGGGGGTGGATCATCGTCAGATCCAGAGGGAGTTGGGGGAAGTGGTCATCCACCTGCACAACCCCACCATTCTCTCCTCCTCATCTGTCAGGGTGCAGTGGACAGTGAGTATAATTTTCTCCTTGAATACACTATTGTCACTTCTTTCTCTTAAGACAGCTGCAACCGGCTACAGATGGCCACATGAATCGTTGGTATAGCTAGTCACCAAAGCTCCACGGTTAGTTTAGTGATACGCCTAAGGTCAATTTGTCAGGCTACTCAGCCGAGTTAATGTGCTAACGTCCCAGCACCCTACAGGGGAAGGACACTGAAGACAGCAGCCTAGAACACAGTCCAAGTGTTCTTAGCATCCATCTGGCCTGAGCCTGAACTGGTCGACTGGCAAGAGACCAGAAATCTGCAGCTTTGCCCACAGTGCGCCACTCAGCCGCCAAAGGCCAGACTACAGATCCCAGCATTCTGCTAGCCATGCAGTACCATATAGCAGTGTGTGGCGTGCCAGTCTGTGCCCTCTCAGATTGAAAACACTTGTCAGCTGTTAAAATAATACAAGTGAGAAGGAAGAGGCGGCCAAATCATGCTCTTAAGTGGAAATGGCTTACAGATGTTAAAACGGATAGGTGGGAGAGGAAGAGGTAGAAGCACAACTGCGGGCTTATGCTGACATTTCTTTGCTCGTACAAGCTGAATATGAAATACTAATCTTCACATGAAATTGATCTGGTTAATGTTCTTTTTTTAGATTATGAGACAATAAAATTATACATTGTTCCTGTCCACCTCACACAGTAGATTCTAGTCAGTGGGATGGCTCACTGAAGGGCAAGAACAGACCCGGTTTTGCCTTTTGACAAAAGGCCACCCCTACATTCCCAGGTATTATGAAGTGCCATAGTGAGTGATGAATGGGACTGAGGAAACGTGAAAAGGATACTGACATGTCAAGACTGATTTAAAACATTACTGCCCAGTTACCCTGTCTACTTGGAATGTTCCAGAAAAACATATGACATGACGGAGACTGACATTATAGTAAAACGCCACGGTTTCCTTGTTTTGTGGGGTTAAATCTATTCCCAATGTGGAGTTTCTTGGTTTTACATTTTCCTTTGTGTTGTGGTAAATGGTTGCACAGTTTCAAGCCTAATGAAGACCACCTGAGCCAGCAGCATAGTTTACAGGGGAGGGATAAAGAAATCACAAAAATCTTTACAAGCCCGTGCTGCTTGCCTTCCACAGGGACTCATTGGGATAGAAGCATACTGGTTAGTAGTTCCTCTTTCCTCCAGCCATACTGGGTCACAAAGCAACATTAACTATTCCTACATTATTATGACAGATAAATCCCCTCCAATTACATCCTGCTTCTTAATTTAGCTACATCAGATGCCTTTTAACATTTTGTTTTTCTCCAATTTAACTCTGTATAAAGATCCACTTTCCCCCCCTCTTCTTGACTTCAGCAGCCAGTCAGTACACTGGAGAGCAGGACAGGATGAGACAGGCTGTTCTGGGAGCCTGGGCCCTATTTAACCAGCTCCAGACTTAGAGGAACCTCTGGCCAATGACCTCATACTGTGGTTTGCACAAATCGCTGCTGCTCCAAATGGCGCATAGACAGACAGTCGAAAAGAGAGATGTAGATGTGGATGGATAAACAGTGGAGTGATGCGATGAGTTAGCACCTCATTCCATCCAGTGCCTGGTGTACCACTTGCAAGAATCCATAGCAGTTCAATGATGTTACAATCTATTACATTACTGTATGTTTTGCACTGCGAAGTGTGAGGAATCTAATCAAATCAAGCTGACAACATCCTTGTCTGTGCTCCCTCACCGCTCACCAGGTGGAACAGCAGTCACAGTATATCCAGGGATACAAGGTGATGTACAGGCCTTCACCAGAGGGGCTGCAAAGGAGCGAATGGGCTGTGTTCGAGGTGCGCACCCCTGGGGATGACAGCACTGTTGTGCCACAGCTTCGGAAGGGAATCACATATGAATTCAAAGTCCGCCCCTTCTTCAATGAATTCCAGGGAACAGACAGTGATGTCAAAATTGGCAAGACGCTGGAGGAAGGTGGGGGATGTGAATCTGCGCGACTGTGTGCGAGTTTGCTTTAGTGCTCACATGTGTGGATGCATGTTTTCATGTTTACACAATTTTATATGCACAGCTTGCATGTGTGTGAGCATACAACAGCTGTTCGCAGCAGGCAGTGAGGGCACGATTATGTTATGTTCAAATGTGGTGCATTCAAGCATGCAAGGGTGGATGTTCAGTTCTTTAAAAGGCCCTATGGAAACCCATATACAACACTCCAGTGCAAGTGTTATACTAATTTCTCATAGGGTGTGGTTGTGGCAGTTTCATGAGGTTTGGTTGAAACCCAACTGCAAATTTTAATCTGTACTGAACACGTAAAAGAAATGTGAGTGCAGAGTGTTTACAAGAGAGTGTGTATGTGTGTGTTATGTGTGTGGGAGTATTTTGATCTCTTTTTCTGCTAGATTCTCCTTTGTTCCCAATTTTGTTGATAATTGTTTGCGGAGCTCTAAACATAATGTTTGTTCTCCTCTAAGCAGAAAATGCCTGTTTTTATAACATCCACTCACACTGTAATTACGCCGTTTATGTTGCATTCATAATTATTTTGGTTTAATTACCATCGGACCAGAGGTTGTCTTTTACATGCCACCATCATAACGCCCTGTCTGTTTTGGGCAAAGTTATTTGCTTTTATTTACCCACAGAAACACGTGTATTAAACAAACTCAGTTTTCATATAAAAGTGTTGTAATTTTGATTATTAGTCCTTTGTTTCTCAATTCAGCCTCAGTCTCACACAGAGATAAAAGACAAATTCTGACAGCTCATTGGGATGAAGGGAGACAGACAAAAAAAAAAACAGTGTCATGTATGAAGGTGTGATTTTATTTTTATCTTTTGTCTACCCCCTCAGCCCCCAGTGCCCCTCCTCGTGAGGTTACAGTGATGGAGAGCGGGGACAATGGGACCGCCATTGTTGTTTCCTGGCAACCCCCTCCAGAAGAGGAGCAGAATGGGGTGGTCCAGGAGTACAAGGTAAAAACAAAACATCCAGCAGCTACCTCAGGTCTGAGCAAGTGGGACGCACATTGTTGAAACATACAAAGGAGACACAAACAGGGATGCAGACAGGAGAGATAACACAGAGAGAGACAATGCACAGACATGGAAAGGTAATGAATTCCTGGTTCAGGCACACCTTTTTACACTCCTCAGTGCTCTTCCTCTGTGTGACGACAGAAGCTCAGACAGGAGAGGAGAGAAGTCAAAACTAGGAGAAATGGTGGAAACTGTTGTGAACTAGTGCCATCTGGTGGAGAAGGTAGATGCACACATCTTGGGGCTTTTCAAAGGTGAATAGTACTGATGAGCAATTTCTGTGGTAATTATTGACAGGTCCCTTTTTTCCTCTAATAGTAGTTAGGCCTTAACGGCTTATTACACACCATTGTTTCTTTAGTGAAGATAAGATATTTGGCCTTATTTCACTATGCTGTAGGTGTTGCATGATTTGATAGAGACATTTGTGCAGGGAGCAGTAATAGTGTATGTAGGAGTGAAGGACAAGCTATGATAATGACTAAGGACCTAACAATAGAGAGACCACTATTATAATTCCAGTCATTACTTTGGTATGGGTCTGTGCCAGTGCATCTTTCAACCTATAGCACCTCCTTCTGAGTCCTCTTTCCCTCCTCCTTACTTGGTAATGGCCTCACTTTGGACAGTGCTGTCCTCTCATACATTATGCTGTGGAAGTCCTGTATTTTAATTGGAATGCATTTTGTGTCACAGGGAATATAGGTTAGTTGCGGAAGGGGAGATGAGGCATAGCCAGTAAAAAGTTAAGCCACTGTTAATTTTCCAGGTAAATGTTTTCTGTTGATAGGCTTTAGAGTAATTTCATGGTTTTTAAGTCCAGCTCGAGAGCGTTCCCTGCTCATTACCGAGTCGGGTCCCTGGCGGCACTTCCACTCACCGCAATTTTTAAGATACACGGAAAATTTCAGGGCTTTGTAGTTCCATCACAGAAGTGCAAACACGCGCACACGAGCACATGCGTAGTACACACCCAAGGAAAAGTGTGCATGTTAACCCGGTTAACTGTTGGGAGGAGGTGGGGGGTAAAGAAAGCACAATGTCAGGGGTTCAGGATGTGGAGGTCTCCAGGCCTCATGCTGAGGTGAATGTATGCTTCTCTTTGTGACCTTGGTTTCAGTCCGTCTGTGAGGCTGTTCCCTTCTTGGCAGTGACAGCACTTAGCTTTTGCTGAAATTGGGTTATGGGGGTGATTACTGATCCCCATTTGTTTTTCATGGGCTTAAGGCTACACCGAGACATGTTATGGCTACCTTAGCTAATACTGACCCTGTGTTGAGCACAGCCTGTAAGACATAAAGCCATGTTGTAAAATGTTTTCCTGCCTCAGAGATGTAACACAATACCCACGGTGAGCTAAAGTGGTGTAATAGCAGCACCAACCAATTATAAGGACACATATTGGCGGCAGCTACCGAGCTGAATGTTGACACAATACCCTCATAACATTGCCTCAATCTCCACTTTCTCTTTGTCTCTGTTATGGCAGATTTGGTGCTTGGGGAATGAGAGTAGGTACCACATCAACCGCACAGTTGACGGCTCAACCTTATCCGTGCTGATTCCCAGTCTGGCCCCAGGGATCCGCTACAGTGTGGAGGTAGCAGCCAGCACCGGAGCAGGTCCTGGAGTCAAGAGCGATATCACCTTCTTCCAGCTTGGTGGGTAGAAACAATCTTTAGTTCTTGCTCATAGGAAGTCATATAATTATTTTGTTTTTCCTCTGGTGGTTACATTTGGTCTGTTTCAATGTGTTTGTCCTCTGGCAACCCTTGCACACAGAATGGAGCCCAATCATCTGACAAATAATGATGGCATTAATCCAGTCATCTCAAATTAAGAGCTTTTCAGTAATATGCCTTTCTGCCAAGTAAACAGACAATTATGTAATTCCTTTCTTTGTAGGAACAGACATGTGCAAGCCCCTGCCGGTTTTCCCTTTCATAAGCAACAGTGATGCTTAAAAACTGTAATTGAAGTGATTGCTGTTCACAAACATCAGCACACTTGCCACAAAAGACTATGAAGAGTTTGAATGACAGTGAACTTTTGCAGTTTTTGTGCACACCGACATGGCTTTCAGCTACAGTAGCTGACAGTGTGATCAACATGGGCGCATTAAATTCCTGTGCGGCAGAGCTGTTGAGCTGGCTGCCCCACCCTGCTCCGCTCTCCAGTCAAGGATCCAATGTTTTCTGCCTCTGATCTGCTTCAAACAACAAAGGCAAAAATGAATCCTGCACAATGGGCTCAGACACAGCATGTCATTAATGCTAAGAAACACAGCGCGGACTACACTGGGGCTAGTTGCTATAATTTATTTAATGTATTTTGTCCCTTTAGTCATATTTTGAGATGCTTTGTCATTTTTTTATTCCTTAAAGCTCTGAACTGGCCTACTCAGGAGAAGGATGGAAAACACATGGATAACAGGATGAGAGAGAGAGAAAACTCCATCTGGTTTTAAATGTGTGATTGAGTGGGCTGGGATGGGCATGAAGAAGCATCGGCTGTGACTGATACAATTTCTCTCCCCTGAAGAGTTCCTGTGGTGATTGTTGCCATGTTCCAACACTGGAGTGGAACAATGCGCCTTGGGGACCAGCGCTTCACCCAAATGCATTTGTCACACTCCAAGCTTGTATGCGTCATCCCAGCCTAGATACCTGTACAGTCCCTTGCGGCCTGCTTAGTCACATTGGCATGCTCCGTTCACTCGGCCAGACAGAGCCACAAATTGGAAAGACAGAGAAGTGAGAAGAGAGGCACTGGAATGGAGACATTGACTGGGAGGCTGAGACTAAGACAGACAGAAGGATATGGAGGGGCAAAGGCAGGGAGCTGGTTTCACTGGGGAAGTGTTTTTGCCTCTGGCAGAGAAAGTCGGTGGAAGAGTGGCTACAGCATGAAAGACTTGAGAGAAGGAGATGAAGACAAAGTAACATGAACATGAAGAAATTTCAGAATGGCAGAGGGTGGGGCAGCCCGGAGAAGTCTTTCATGTATCACGCATGAGGGAGAAGCACAGAGAGAATAGACAGATGAGAAAAACAGACCGAGAGCTGGTTGTTGTGAGCATCTGTACCGACGGTGCCTTTGCAGTGTATTTCACAGTAGAAACAGCTTCAAGGCATTCGCACCTCAGCTTTTCACAGATGTGCCTCAGTTTGCTAATTACTGTGGTGTCTGTATTTGAAGATGATCTCATTGGATTTATTCATATGATTATGAAACCACCATCACTCGCAGTAAATGATGTCTCTCTGTTTTCCTGTCCGGTTCCATCAGGCTTGTGTGGTGCACAGGCTCTGTTTGAACGTCTTTGGTTGCTTTTGTCTGCTCACCTGCCATTGTTGACTGGGATTTGGGATGAAAGCCTTTTGAATAATAGAGAGAAACGACTCCATTTCCTCAACCAAGCCTCATACACACCTGCTGAGATGAAGAATGTTTTGTGCATTAAGAGAAAGAGGAATGTTCATATTCATATACTGTGCTGACTCCATTTATTTTAAATATATTTTCCATATTTCAGGCTTTTCTATGTGGTTTGAATTTTAGATTTTTAGATATTTCTTCTCCTCTCTTGTCCACTGTTTTCACATTCCTGACTGCCTTCATTCTACTTGTGCTGTCCACCAAATATAACTGTATCCTTTCCAATCCTTCCCCCTTTTCCATCCTTAGATGCCTCTGGGCGAATGACAGAGACTGTGATCCAGGAGAACCCCCTGTCCCAGCAGATCTCAGATGTGGTCAAGCAGCCGGCCTTCATAGCAGGCATAGGAGCTGCTTGCTGGATTATCCTCATGGTCTTCAGCATCTGGTTGTACAGACACCGAAAGAAAAGGAATGGCCTCTCCAGCAGCTATGCAGGCATACGCAAAGGTCTGTACACAAGTGCAACAGTACACCTTTAACACTACCAGAAATATCTACTTGAATTTCTGATTTACAGTGCTGGTTTGAGGTTGGAGGTTTTCACACTTACAAAATTTGGTGAGAAAATGCAATGCAAATTTTATTAGTGTGGCACTGTGTTTAGTTCCATTTCAAGCCAGTCCCTTGGATCTTCTTCATCCCAAATGCTGCCAAGCTACCTCAAACCTTGCCTGTCACTCACAGAAATATGTCTTTGTAGAGCTCTCTAGGTGAAGTCTAACTGAAAGCACTCTCCAGTAGAGTGCGTTAAGATGTGATGTAAGCTCCCGCTGAGAGTGCTGCATGAAAACGTCTTTTATTTCTTTTTCATACTACTGTCACGCTGATTCTGCAAGGGTGTGTGAAGAGTGTTTTCAGTAAAGTACATTGAGGTCCAACAACTCCCCTTTTAGCGACTCCCCTCTGACTATGCTGGGAAAGACAGAATGTCTTGGCATAATCCCTCTTTATCAAGGACATACTGACATTTTTTGCTTCAAGTACTCTTGCTGTCCTTTTAAAGATGTGTCTTTAGATATGGAAGAGTTTAGCATTGATCAATCCTGTTAATATTGTCTACTTGGCAAATGTTTTGAAAAAATCCAGAGAATCCCTGCCCACGTGTGTTTGGGCTGCATTTCAACGCTCTTAGAGTAGCAACAGCGTAACCCAGAAGGTTCTTACCTGACTTGAATCGAAGTGACAGGGTTCATGACATGCCCAACCTGTGCCCACAATAGTTAGAGTATAAAGAGGGCTATTAGCCTTTCTTTCTTAGGCTCATTTATGTGTGGGCTGGCTTAATGCGTGGCCTTGGGCTGTGCAGCTGCTGCCTCTGAGCACTACCTGCACCATCCCCACTCCTAGGCTCAGGTTTACTGCTGACTGCCAGGGGTTAGAGGAGATTCACCCTTCAACCTTGAGAAACACACATACAATAGAGTGACTTAGCTCTTGCTAATCTGTGGCTGTCACACAGAAAACACGGGCTATCTATGTGCTACATTCACTGGAGTCATGCCAATAGTGGGAATTATCGTTTAGTCATGTGAAAGTGAGAGAGACATCAGCCAAGCTTTTTATTTAAGCTCAGTGGTGTTGTACAGCTTTTTCACGCACCTTTGTGGTCCAGAGCTGTTGCTTTTCTCATTATGGTTTATATTATCTTGGACGTCATCAATCAAAGATCAATAGTGCATTTCAAATAATACTTGGATTTAATTGTATTTAAGTCTGATAACCCTCTGATGCCAATTTGATGTTGGATATGTTTTGCTTCAGACTTGTATGTATACATGTATAATCTGGGACACCTTCATCCAAGCAAACAGTCTCAAACAAAACTAAACAATGCCTGAATTCTTTTAACATAATTAACAGAGGTTATTCAGAGGGAACATTTGATGCAGAATAGTAATTTTGAAGCCTTTAGTGTGCAGTAATGATCTGTGGACAGGTTAGAAAGGACTGTGTAGGCTGAGGTTACCCTCTGAATCCGACTTTATGTGATTCTATATGTAAATGATGTTTACTCACATAAACTCACAAAGCTCCTCAGGGGCACAGTAGGCAAACGTGCTCCCCCACATTCTCCTTCTCCTGCACCCAGACCACATGAGGCCACGGTCTTTGTTGGAACTGGTAACTAAGAATGTTTTGAAAAGAGTATAATTGCAACCACATGAAGCAACAAACTGCACTCAGGGTGAAATAGGTTGAACTGGAGCTTGTGCAATGTGTGCAACAGTGTATGTTAGCATTGCCTTTAATAGATTTCACATTTAAATTTATAAAATAAAAATCTCAAATAGCTTTTTTTCTTATGCCCCTGCCAATTAATGCAATCATGCAAACCTTATGTTGATCAGAACTAATATAAATCATGACACTGTGCAATACAGCTTTATTAGACATGCTGCAGAACTCCTCAAAATCTTGGAACTAAAATAATCCAAACAAATCAGCTTAAAAGCCTCACATCGCAGCAACTAAATAATTACCAAACAAAGAGTCCGTTCAGCTCAGTTACAGCTTCATCTAGTCTGGGACTGAACATCTGTGACTGTCCTGTATCAGAATAGAAACCTGATTTATGTATTTCAATCACGTTTACATTTGTCACAGCCTGTTTTGCCTACCAAATGCTAGTCTGTCTCCTCTTCAAAGGCATTCATAAAACAGATAAAAGCCACACAACCGTTCCTATCTTTAGACTTGTTTGAGCATCAAGAGGAGAGATTCAAACGTGATAGGATGATTGTGGCATTTAGAGGACAATTGCTGGCACAGGTACTATTTGAATACATTGTTTGAGGACATGGAAATATGACAACAACAGTATCTTTCTTTGCAGATGTTCCCCTTATACTGTAGGTTCAAGGCAGACAGCAACATTTCTTGCACATTTTTAAGTCAGTGTACTGGATGCCTATCAGCATTGCTGCAATGTTGCATCAACTGCAATAAATACTGTAACATTCTTCACTTCTTCAAAGTAATTGAGCTGCACGGGTGATGATGTGAGTGTTAGAGATCGCAACAGATATCTCCCTAGTGTGTGACCCCCACCCAGCAGGCCTCTGACAGACTGGGCCAGGATTTGAACCAGCAGCTGGCTCAACACTCACTTTCTCCCAGTTGGGGTCCAGGGATGTCTGCAGGGATCAAAGGCTAGGGGCCAGCGGGTAGCGTGTGAATACAGTCTAGAATACTTTTTGTGGACATGTGTACTTTAACAGAAGCTGTGTGGCAATGAAGCATATCAATTGTGTCCAAAGGCACAATAATTAAAATTTATTTCCATTTTTTCTGTCCCAACAGTGCCATCCTTTACTTTCACACCAACAGGTAAGCGTTCAGATTTTGTTTCCCTCTATGCAAGTGATGTCTGTTTTTAGTCATTAACTGTACAGCACATGAACACTAGTCTTTTCACGGTATCTGTGATACAGCAGCTGGAACAGCAACTGTAAGAGAAGTGAGAAGAGAAATAAGAGAAATGGAGTGTAGAGAAGTCAGCAAGGAAAACTCAGTGTGTCCCCATAAAAGGAGCCAATCATTGGCAGAGGTTAAAGATCTACCACGAAATAAATGTTCCACCAAATGCTTGGGTCATGTCAGAATGCTATGCTTTAAGAGAAACAGGCCACACTACTGAGAGGCTGTTAAAACTAGTGCTAACTTGATCAAAGTGCTTCTGGCAACCTCAGATGGGATTTTAGAGAATGACACACCACCAGCACTCCAACACACCAATTGGATATAGGCATGCGGCAGTGGAGCTAAGGAGGTTATCTGTGAATTGAAGTGACACCGCGTAAAAGAGATAAAAGAAAAGCTCTCTCTGTGCCTCTCTATCTTCTCTCTTTGCAAGTTTGTATTTACAGTCCTCTCCTCCTTATTCTTTCACCCATGGACTTGCAATAGTCTGAAGCTCCCAAGAGGTGCGTTAGGAGTGTTGGAAGTGCTTAGTGTAATGTTGAATGTGAAGCCGTGACTGGGTGAGAGGAAGTGAGAGAAGGAGAATGAGAGTTAGAGAGACAATACTCTACAGTTTGTGTTGTGTTGTGTGGTTACACTGGCTGATCCTGTCTGTGCGGAGGTCGTATCTAAACAGTAGCAGCGTTGTTTCTGTCTGCCTTGAGGCTTGCGGTCAGGTAGGATAATTTTGCAGTTGCAAGCTTGTTTCATGATCTGCTGGAAATCTTTCAGGTGAAACCTACTTCTTGCTTTGTGTGTTTACATTTCTGTCTCGATAAGAAGAAAATCTCCGCCCCGGTACCCAGTGTAAAATCAGGACACAACAGTGCATTATGCTGATTTTAATCTCGAACCAGATTGTGATACTTTTTTTGCATTAGAGAAAGCTAATCTAAGAGGTCCTCTGGCTGCATGCAAAGGCCAAAACCATACTTCCTGTTTTGAAAAAGAGGCAGGGAATCGACACAGCCAAAGCCCTACCTACCCCTCTTGCACCTTCTCTCCTCTCAGGGAAGAGATTGTAATTAAAGTTAGAAGTTTATCTCTCCTTCACACACCGGCAGCTTAGAGCTCCTTGAAAGAGTCCAACTTGCAGCGCACAGAGCTTCAAACACACTGAACCCAAGCCAGAAAACCAAAGAGCTCTGCATCTCTGTTCTTCATAAGCCTCTTACATATCCTCCTCCTGCTGCTCCTGTTGCTGTATGTGTGTGTGACTCAGCCGAATTATGCCACACACATTCATTCACATGCTTACTTACACTACCACACACACAAAGTAGCACTCATACAATTCTCATAAAACTGACCGTTCAAGGACAAATAAATAATTGTTGCTGAGTTTATATGACAATGGCAAATATGATGTGATCACATATATAATAGTGGTGAAATCATGCTGGAAGCTCATCATTTTCTCTCTTTTCAGTGGCATATCAGAGAGGCGGAGAAGGTGTAAGCAGCGCTGGAAGGTAAGTGTTAATTTATTGTTTTTATAAAGAGTGTCTATCATAATATTTGAAATTTGAATCACCTTTCTTGACATTAAATGATGATTAAAGTGTAATAACAAATACAATAGGATGTTAAACCGTCCTGAATGGATAAATAGGGTTGGGCAAGTGTACTTTTCTTAAATGAACACTAGGGGGCGTGCTGTGACTTCCTTAAGCACCACAGAACCGAGGAGGGTTGAGGAGGTGCCCCAACTATGCTATGATAACGGGAACAAAGCCCCATGTAGTCTGTCAGTATGTAGTATGTCATCCTCATCCTATATGGTGGAGAGCCACAATCAACCACAAGGCTGTGCCATAGCATCATCCTAAAACATTCATGGAGAGAAATGCATGCAAATAGCAGTGGCAGCACACCTCTCCGTGTTGTGGAATGGTGCATTGTGCCTAAACAGTGAGACTGTAAAGAATTAGGCTTGGTTAAGTATCAGCTTGCTCATTTGTACTTCCACTGGATGGCATTTGGCATGTTTTCATACAGATGGGAAACAGTGAAAATTGAGCACACAGACAAAAACAGGAAGTATGCATGTATGCGTTTGTGGCCCTCTCTTTACTGAAAGTACTGAATGTACACCATACTGACTGTAAGTGTACATTTGTGTTGTTGATGTGTTAATGAATAGCTAGCTTGGAGCCATCAGCAGTAAATCCATATTCATTATATTATCCAGTTCTATGATTAAATCCCATGTGCAGCAAGGCTGTGTAAGCTCTGCACAAAGACAATGGCCATTCAATATCAACATACAACTGCAGGGGTGATTGAGGAGCTATTGTGAGATTGTATTTGGCCGTACAAGACAAATGTGTTCATTACCCAAAATGAATCCAAGAAATGAGTCATTTGAGAGGGAATGAGGAAACATAATTCAATGTTAATTCAGTGTTGGGATATGCAAACTGGGAGTCGCTCTGTGGAGATTTGAATGCTGAAACAATGTATGGCCCTGGTATAGTAGTTTGCATTCCCTTTATATGCTAGATTGATTCATTTCATGAGCAATAGGAGGCTATTTATTCTCAGCTCTTTTAACACGAAGCGGTTGGCGTGAGGTCAGGTTGTACAGTAGTCTTGTTGAACAAGTGATGCTGCTTTGTGTTGGGATTAAAGCCAAGTGAATAGGAGCAAGACACGGAAACAATAGAGATGGATGGTTAGAAGATGATGTGAAGGACCGGTCCACACGGGTTTTTCGGCTGGTGCTCAAGTTTCACTTTTGTGTGTAGAGCTAAAAAAAAAACGTTTTAAATGAAAGAGATGTTGTGCGACACCAAGAAATCTACTCGGAGGGCGTTTGTGGTTCACTGGCTGTTCAGGACGCACATTTCGCAACATTGGGAGTGAATTTTATCTGGCTGTCTAATCCAGGCAGATCGCTAATGCTCACAAGGGCTCAGGGAAAGTGTCATTGGCTGTAGGCAAGTCAAGCACACACAATTTATTTAGCTGGGCTTTTTTCTACTGTGCTCCCTATGCCTGTGTGTGCATGTGTGTGTCCAAAAGGCAAAAAGTACTAAAGCCGGATTTCTATTTTTCCTATTCTTAGCTGCTGGATAAATAAACTCCACATAATCTTCTCTTTCAAATATTATGTTACTGTGGGTGTTTCAGTTCATTCACATAAATGTCATTGTGGTGTTGGCTTAGTCTCTTACTATTGTTAACCATTTGGTCCCATTTTTCACAGGCCTGGCTTGCTAAACATCGGGGAATCTGCCACTCAGCCCTGGTTGGCTGACACATGGCCCAACTCCTGCTCCAACCACAATGACTGCAGCATCAACTGCTGCACTGCAGGCAATGGCAACAGCGACAGCAACTTGGCAACATACAGCCGCCCAGGTACGTGGTGTTGACACTTCCATACGTCGGCACTAACCAAAATAAGCACTGGCCTCAAACGCAATGATGCAGTCCTTGACAAACAAAAACAAAACTGTAGAGATAAGAAACGTAGGAGCTAGGGGAAAGGAGCAGGGCAAAAGGAAGTAAAACAAGATATCTAGGTTAGCTCCCTAGGGAGTTGTTCTGTGTATCTCTTTGTATAGGTCTCCACAGGAAAAACCTGAAGAAATATTAGGATTAACAGTGGCTGTGTGCTGGTGTGTTTGATTTATCTAAGGTTAAAGTAGAGCTGTTTTAGGCAGGAAATAAAAGGAGCACACTGAGAGGGGCTTATGGCTCTACTCTGTTGCTAATCGAATTGCTCTGCTGATTTCCATACTGTTGTTATAGCACGTAATGTAATTTCCCTTAAGTGCTCAGTTATTTAAGAAATGTGCAGCGGGCGAAGAGGTCAAGGCTGGACTGCAGACAGTGGCCAGAAGCAGAGGAAGAGAGAATGATATAAGGAGAAAGGTGCACCTGGAAGACCAGATGGAAAGGGGGGGGGGGGGGGGCGCAGGGTGATGATGAATAAGTGTAACCGAAGACATAGACTGAAACGTATGTGCAGAGGTAGAGCGCGTGAATGAGCTAAAGTAAAGATGGGTAGGTGGAGAGGAAAAAAGTGAAAGAGACTTATGGAATGCCACCAGATGGCCTTTTAGTTTATTCAGCACTAGTACATTTGTCAAGTATAAGGAGCGAATTTGGACTCCAAATACAGTACTACTGTACAATATGCATTATTATACACACATACACGCACAGTGACCTATCTGAAAAGAGAAAAGTAAAACTCTCAGCCAAAAATTCTAGCTTGGATGACACGGGACTTAATGTTATTAATTTTCAGCTGTGACCCAAGTCTTAAACAACCCTGTCCTCGGAAACTTGGACTGCAATGAAATGCTTTATGTTCTAAATTATGCTCTTTGGGACTGTGCCTTTAAGGGTTGCCCATAATTCCTATTCAGCTGTTTGGCCTAATATCCATCCAGCCATGCAATAGTTTCTCCTTACTTCAAACCTTTCTCAGTGAGGATTAATAATTCATTTCATAGACTTTATAGTCATCAAGTTCAGTTTTTTTTCTTGGTGCTAATCACCATTCTGCGGTTGAAGTGTTTAACTCTACATTAACATAGTGTGAGATGTTTAACAGGGAATAACAGGCTAAAGGCAGCCCTCCTTCTTCGCATGACACCCTGCTGTATGACACTAAGGAGCTTGCCAGACGCATGCTTTGTGTGTGTGCCAAACCTAAACTCTGTGAACATTAAGAGGATCACTGACTAGGTGACAGAGCAAAGAAATAGGAGTTAATGTCCCTTTATCTCAGCCATAGGGGCGCTTTCACACATCAACCTTTGAAGTATCGAGCTGTTCCATGCTGCTGAAATGTGAGGCGCATGGCACGAGCAGCATGCACCTATGGCCGTCCTTGGTATTTACCGCAAGGCTGGCTCTCAGATCTGCTGGAGGATTTGAATATTTTATGAGCCAGGGAAAATTGGATCTGTCAGTGGAGCTGTGCTTTTACTGCGCGCCTCATTCCAGGTCTTTGATACAGACATGTTTCTCTGTCCCTCTCAATGAGCAAAGACTCTCCCACTGTCAGATGGAAAAGAACAGAGATGACACCCACACTGAGTCATGGGTGAGACTCAGAAGAGGCTGAGCAAGAAGGTGTAATACCACCTGTGTCCCTCGCCTAAAGTAGATCATCATTTTCCAAACAAAACTGAGACTTTAAATGGAAATAGAAATGTCTCTCTGGTAGGCACAGTGATCTTTCAAAAACTTGAAATTAATATGTAAATGTATTTCACTTTCCTCAAATAAATGCTTTCAGCTCTGCAGTAGGTCAGATGACGCCCTATTGTTTCAAAGCTTTTACCGAAGTGGCATACTGCTGCTAGGCTGATCAGCAGTAGACGAGATTGACTTAATACCCTCCTCATGTTCTCCAGCCGACTGCATCGCCAATTATAACAACCAGATGGAAAACAAGCAGACCAACCTCATTGTGCCTGAGTCAGGAGTCTATGGAGATGTTGATTTGTCCAACAAGATCAATGAGATGAAGACCTTCAACAGTCCAAACCTGAAAGAGGGCCGCTTTGTGGGTCCAGGGGGCCAGCCGACACCATACGCCACCACCCAGCTCATCCAATCGTCCATCATGGGCAACAACATGAACTCAGACAGAGGAACCGGAGGGAGTGGAGGAGGACTCGGGGTTGGAGGGGAGATGAATGAAAAACACTGCTGGAAGCCCACCTCAGTCCTACAGCAGAAACAAGAAATGGGCTCCCAGCTCCAGTACAACATCATGGAGCAAAACAAGCTGAACAAGGGTGAGTGTGTGGAATACCCAGCAGCCATGGTTAAAGAGGTCAACTCCGAGCCATGATCTCCCTACACTTGACTTTTCCCTCTGTTCTCTCCTCTCCGGGCTCTTTCAGCCTCACTGTGGAAGCCTGTAGAAGAGTTTCATGCTCATATTTCCCTTGGTTCTGTCTCGCTCCTTCTCAGTCAGCATAGACGCCGTCATTCTTTCTTTCTGCCTGTCTGTATGGCATTCACGTAACCCCTCATCACCCTCCATGCAATCATGTCTAATCTTTGCCGCTAAATGTGGGCCAGGTCTGAATTGCTGTCATTGTACGGTATCTGGGTTGTGTTTTTGTGATGAAGGCAGGTGTGAAGGTTTATCTTTGGTGTCAGATTTCTAAAGGAAAGACAAAGATAACTCTTGAGTCTTTAGATGCTTTGAATGAAGCTATCATCACCTTGTTGTACCTGCAGAAAGGAACCACATCTGGTGTGATAGTTTTGATTTTTTTTTTTTTTCTGCAGATGTTGCACGTGTTCACATACTCACCTGAAAATTGCAAAGCATGTACTGCATGTCTCTTGTCACGTGTAACACTACATTGTGCTCTGTGTAATGTCCATTTCTACTACTGATAAACTGCTGTCCTTCATTTGATTGAAAAGGTTGGAGTTGGCAAGATATCTGCTAACCAAACACTTGATTCTCCCCATTATCAGACCGCTACAGAGGAGGTGACAGCCCTATGCCAGCCACCATCCCCTACAACCAAACCCATGACAGCCACACTGGAGGCTCCTACAACAGCTCCGACCGAGGCAGCAGCAGTACTTCTGGTAAGAGGCTTGGGGCATTAAAGACATGGGTAAAACCAGGAAGGGCAGTCATGGGTTATAAAATCAACACATCCGAAGAGACTCTCGCTCTCTTAAGGTTGTTTGGAGCTTTATTCTGTGTGTTTTTTTTTTATTTAACTGCCAAAGTATTTTCCCAGCTTATTATTGTTGTGAACCATATAATCACATACACCCCCCAGCTCCATTTGAAAATCCCTGTTTTGCTCAAAAGCAATAAATCACTTTGAGGCGCTAATAATGCATGCTTTAAAATGGTAATTTGATTAATTTCCATGTAAGCCTATCTTGAAGAGAAACTGAAAGGAAGATGCCTTCAGAAAGTGGAAAACTGCAGAATATAAAGAGAAAACTGACAATAATGCCTCTGAACAAAGGCATGAGCACCATGCCAGACATTTGCTTGTGTATTTTGCTGTCTGGGTGCAACGTCCTCCTAGGAATTTTTAAACCAAATTAGATCAAAGTATATTTTTGAATAAATTCTGTTTTTTTGTTTTGTTTTCTTGCTTTCTATTTCATTTCTCCGTTTGTCCTTGCTTAGTTTGCATTGTTTCCTTTAATTGGCTTTACTTTAATTCCAGTATGGAGCAGCCTAATTTCATCAGGGCCTCAATGTCTGTCTGTAGACAAGGACAAATGGTAACACATTGCAGACGGCATGCAACACTGCCACCTTAATGCCATGTATCCATTCTGATATTGCGTTTGAAGTTCAAGCCATTAAGGAGAACCCTTTAATGCTCACTGCACCTCACAGCTCATTGGTTCACAATTCTAATAGTTTGGTATTAATTGTACCCTTTCTGTCGTCTTCTCCCTACCTTTTCTCTCGGTAATACCGCTGTAGGGAAATGACTGCATTTTATAGAATTTCCCCTCATTTAATAACTGAGATGTATGTCTGCATAAAGTGGAAGGTTGCATTAGCCTTTGCACTCTCAAATGTAAAATTATCTTTTCTTTGTCAGACAGACTTGTTAGTGCATTTTATCTGCTGTCAATTCCTTACTCATTAACTTGCTATTTCTTCAACATTAATAATTGATGTGTTTTTCAGAAACAGAGCAAATGTTAAGTCTGTGTGTCTGTAGGTGTGTTTTGACTGATGGAGTGCTTTTTTTCCCCTCATTTTTGAGCAGGGAGTCAGGGTCAGAAGAAAGGAACGCGCACCCCCAAACTACCCAAACAGAGCACAATGAATTGGGCTGACCTCCTGCCCCCTCCCCCTGCAAACCCACCCCCAAGTCGGAGCACAGAGGAGTACTCTCTATCGATGGAAGAAAGGTGGGACATGTCTGCACAGACAAAGACACAGACAATCTGACAGGCACGCACTGTATTTAAATAGTGGTTCATTCTTCCTGCCTTTTCTACAGTTTCTCACATTCATCGCAAGCATTAGCCCCAAGGGTTTTCTATCTATTAGTGCTATACTCATGTCAAACCTTGATAGAAGGATGGCATGAATATTTAGTACATGTTTTCCTGGCTTCACTATATGAAAACATTCTTGTTTTTTGTGAGTGATATGAAGGTAATGAGGCTCGTTTCTCTCTGTTGGCAGCTGTGACCCAGACATGCAGTGCCCCATGCCCCCCTCTCACATGTACCTGCAGCCTGATGAGCTGGAGGATGAAGAGGAGATGGAGAGGGGGCCCACTCCTCCAATCCGAGGGGCAGCATCTTCCCCTGCTGCCGTATCTTACAGTCACCAGTCCACAGCCACTCTCACCCCCTCACCCCAGGAGGAGATGCAGCCGATGCTCCAGGATGCACCTGACAGCCATGAACGCAGGTACACCTGCATGGCATCAAACAGTCTACTGGGTTAAAAGCATAACAAGTAGCAAAAAACAGGTGGTGTCTATTCTCTAAAGCCTCATAGTGAAACATGATCTCTAAAGTACTTGAAATTCACAATGTTTTCCATGTTTTAGCCCATTAACTCCAAATTCTGTATATTGTACAGCACTATTGGCCATTTTTCAAAACCATATCTTCTGGTTTAGATTGATTCCTTTCCTTTCTGGGAGCCATTTGTTTCAGTTCATTTCAGTTCAGCATAAAAGTCAACTTGCAGCATTTTGAGAGTTGTAATACATCACAGCCTAAATTTAGTCCATTTTACCTCTTGTCAAAGTGACAGTGTGTGGTAATCCAGCTGTGAGCAGGAAAAGTGATTCACATCATTGTTATTGTCTTATTGATGTGCTTTGATGTAACACAAGGAGTCATCAGAATTATTGTAAAGTACATGATATTTTGTATTTAATTGGGTAAAACATTTAAAGTCAGCAGTGTGGTCCCATGGTAACTGGCTTTTCCGCATAATCTATCCAAAATTAGATGGGATTCTGATACTGTATGTCTCTCACCTCTTGCAGGCGCCATGCTGTGAGCCCCCCACCCCCTCCAAGGCCCCTCTCTCCTTCCCACACATATGGGTACATCACCAGCCCATTGGCCTTGGACACAGACGGCATGGAGGAGGAGGATATATTGGAGGAAGAGGAGGAGGAGGGTGACGAGACAGATGCAGAGGTGGCCAAGATGCACTACCACCATACCCACCCAAACACACACCCTCACCATCCCCAGATGCATCCACGAAGGTTGCTGCTACGAGGGCTTGAACAGACGCCTGCGTCCAGCATGGGCGACCTGGAGAGCTCGGTGACAGGCTCCATGATCAATGGATGGGGGTCAGCGTCTGAAGAGGATAATGTCTCTTCGGGGAGGTCCAGCGCCGTCAGCTCATCAGATGGATCCTTCTTCACTGATGCTGACTTTGCTCAAGCGGTTGCTGCAGCTGCAGAATATTCAGGCCTTAGGGTGGCCAAATATCCCAACACACAGGGCCACGAGGTTGGAGGAGCTTCAGGTGGGTTTTATGTGGTCAGCCACATTCACAGGAAATGTTACTGCAAGAAATTTGAGTAATTGTAAAAGCAAACAATTCTTCTCTCTTTTCTCAGCACGAAAATACCAAATAAACCCATCAGGCCACCGTCCTGGCAGCCCGGTGTCTACAGACAGTAACATGAGTATGGCAGCTGTACAAAGGAGGCCTCCTAAGAAGCAGAAACAGCATCCTGTAGGTCACCAAGGAAACCAGCGACGTGAAGTCTATAATGAAGGTAAACAATCCTATCTATCTAAATGTTAGGTGAGCTGAATTTATTTTTTTCTAGACAATACCAGCTCAGGTTATTTAATGATTACCTGGTGGACTGCAATGAGCAACACCAAACAAAAGCATAATTTTATAATGTAGAAACTACACATGATATAAAAAATATAAGTTGACAGGTATGTACATGATTGTCTGTGAAAGGTATTATTACAGCCAGCAGACTGATGGAGAGATAGACATGTAGCAGCAGCAGCAGGTTACTTGTATCCCGCAAGTACACAGATGGCCAGTTTGTATCAATGGCTCTCTTTCTATTCCCTCTATAGATATGGATAGTAAAAGTGCAGTTAACTGTGATGTAGTGTCTGTAAATGACTGAGTATGGGTGTGCTGTGAGCCAGAGTTTTAATCATCTTCTCTCGTGTGTTTATGCGCTTGCATACATGGCATCACTCCTAATCTGTGACGGTGCTGAACAGATCGGGCGAGTGGTGGGCTGGAGGCCAGAGCCGTTGTGAGGAGGGGGTTGTCTCAGGGGAGCTCTGCCCAGCTTGGCTATGCTGACACTGGGATGTCTCTCCACTCTAGCCACTAATGAAATTGATCCAGGTGCTCTGGCTCATAGTGAAGTGCCACCTTTCACTCGGCAGGGCTCGGACATAAACCAAACAGGGGCTAAATACCGGAGCACCTGTACACTGAAGAAAAAGCTTTAACCTTGTTAAGTAAAAGAGTAATGGGCTTTTTACAGCACCATTCTTTACATCACACAGCCTACCAGTGGAAAGGCACTTTTTTGTGGTCGTTTCTTTTCGGCTTTGATCTTGTGGGAAGATCTTTTTTTTTTTTTTTTTTATATGCATCTGTTACTGTTTGCACACGCTGTGTACAGTGTGTGCTGTCCCAGAGCTGGCTCTCCTCTTAGTGTCAGGTGTCCTTGAGTGTTGGAAGCACTTGGCAGGGAGATTTAATATCCACCTCACTGGGAGCCAGACCAGCTATATCACTGCAGAAAATCCAACCCATCCACCCCTCCACCCACCCACCCATCCCACCCCCAACCCAACCCTGAACCACCGCCTCCTGCCATCATCCTTATATCCTGGCCTCTTCCCCATCCGCTGCCCCTCCCTTTGGAGTGATCTCTCCATCCCTCTCCACTCTCTCCTCTTCTCTCATGTTCCCCTCGCCTCCGTCTTTGTTTGAGCAGCGAGGGGGCGGACTGACAGCTCTGCAGCTCTGTCTGTCCATCAGCCCTCCTGCTGATTGCATTTGATCTGAATGGATTGTTTTTCATTTGGAGGTTATTGCCTCCCCCCCAACTGTCTCCTCTTCAACCCCCACCCTACATACCCTGTCTGTGGTCTGGAAGACTGGTCCTGAGGTGAGGGAAGGGGATTTCATGAAATTTGAAGGAGGACAGAAAAGAAAGAAAACATTCCCTACACACTCACATTACGCTGTAATGTGCATCCCTATGTATTTCTATACAATGTTTTGTGTCTCTCTCTACCTTTCTAACTGAGACTACTCTCCCAGGAGCATCTCTATAAATACAACACATAAATACCATCAGTAAAGGCAGCAGGGAAAAACACAGAAAAACAAGTGAACCCACAAGGGAAGCAATCCCCATACCTTCTCCACTCCTTACCCCTCTTTGACCTACTCATTTCACTCTTGTTTGCACAGTGGATGTGGAAACACCCAAGTTATATTTCCCTCCATGATTCATATTGCGTTTGACTCTAATGCCTTTGTCTACCTCCTCTCTGAACTTAACCCTTTCCTGTCTCGTTTGATCTGTCTCAGCCTTGTCTGTCTAATTAACCACAGGGCCCTCCGATCCACCCTCCTTGGCAAGCCTAGAGACACTTCTCAGACCTGAGCTCTGTCCTCGCCAACATTTACTCATAAATCTAACAGGCACTCTGCTCCTCCTGTGTAGTGAGCTATATCTCACAGACAGTGGCATTGATCGGACTCGGGCTGAGGCAGGACTCAGGAGGCAAGAGAGATATTAAAAAACTGCAGACGCCTCTCTGCTGTATGATATTGACTGCCCCCCTTTTGTATTCAGGAGGAGTGGATGGAGGTGGAGGATAATCAGAAGAGTGTATTGAAGCTGCCTGATTCTGCCAACAAGACACAGCAAAGACATCACATGCCCCATTAGCTTCTCATGTGTAAAAAAGGAAATAAAAGCTTTGATTCTCCTTAAAGTCCAGTTTTCCATAATCATATGAGTCTAAATGTAGCCTTCAGGATGCAAGCAAGGTGTAATTGTTGGCACTTGCAAGGTTTATTAACTTTATAATCCTATGTGGATTATGGGTCTGGCAGCCAACAAAACCATCCTTCAGGTCGGAAGCTGATTAGAAGATGAAAAGCCATCGATCGCAAGCAGACGAGGCTTTTCTCTCGGCATTTTGTTTAGATGGCTGTGTGATGTGTGAAAGGCCAGGCGGCCCACTGGCTGGCCTCGAATGAATAATGGCTCAAGGACAAGCAGCATTGATTCATTGACAGGGGAAGTCGAGCAGGTCAGAGAGCCAGCTGCTGACCGTCACGCTCCTCTCTTCCTGCTCTCTTGCCTCTCGCTCAAATCTCATAACTCTCTGGCCTTATTCAGCGTCTCTAATGTCATCTGTTCTGTTTACTGTCTGTGTGGTGGAGTTTCCGTTCAGCAGGGCCGTGTGTACAGCTCTGAGTGTATGTACACACACTGCAGCTGTGTTTGCGCATCACCTTGCAGGTGTGAGACAACTGAGTGACAGATGATACACACTCAAGTTTCTAAAGTACACAGATTCTTGTTACTCGGTCTTGTGCAATTACCTAAGCCCCAGTTTTGATGTTTTGTTCTTACTTCCTGTGTTTATTCTTCAGATCTCCCACCTCCGCCCATCCCACCTCCAGCAGTTCTTAAGTCACCCACACACCCCTCCAAGGCAGCCCTGGAGGGCCGGGGAGTGATTTCTCCCAAAGCAGGTGATGGTCGAGACAAGAGAGGAGGCTATCGGCCCCGAGACGGCTCAGACCCAAGAACCAGCTCATCTGAACGCAAAGACGCTCAGGAGAGACAAAAGACTGCTCACGGTGGGAAAGGAAATAAACATGAGGGAAGCACCACCAACAAAGCACGCCAACACGCAGGTACAGATACAATGTGAGGGAATCCCTCAACGCTGTGTGCACTAGATTTGATTATGCTCAATTTCACCCACAATTGTTCTTTGTCCCAGGTTCAGAGGACATTCTGCCTTATAGCCGACCACAGTTCCCCACAGTCAACAGCCCCCGAGACCCAAGCTCCTCCAGCTCCATGTCCTCCAGGGGTTCAGGGGGTCGACGGAGAGGCGAAGGAGGCCGCAGGAACCCTGCAGATATGGGCCTCAACACCACGGGGGCCTTCCAACCAGGAGATGAAGAGCTAGAGGTAACGGATGTTAAAGTGCACACGAAAGAACCCCAACAGATCTGATCTTCAGATTGTTTTTAACATGAGCACAAACAATCTTGATAAGGATCTCTTAGAATTGAGAATTGGGACCAAGATGAAAGAAACGTGTTCAGCGCTTCCCCATGAACAAACTAATGGTGGCATTGTTTCTAAATGACCTCAAATCTAACTAAATCTAACATTTCTGTACTTCAGTTATGTGCAATGTGATGATATCTGGTTACGAAAAACAGATGCTAACAAAAATGATTTCTCTATTTTAATCCAGATGGTAGAAAGCTGAAGAACAGAGGAAGAAAACAAGGAACTGTCCCGATTTTTGTCCTAAGTGGAGCACCATTGTTTCTATTCAATTTTAAATATCTCAGTATTTCACCTTCATGTTGGCTGCCATTATACTGTACATCAGTAGTGTTTCTTTACATCTGGAAAACAGACCAATGGTTTTTTTCTAACTTATCATTTTCTATGTCCATTTGAAAAAAAAAAAAAAAAAAAGGAAAGTGTCTGACAATGGTGCATTCAAAACAAAATACACAGTAGTATATTTATGTTTAATTCCAATGCAATATGGAGTGAAATCCTACTCCAGACATTGACATGACTCGGCTTGCCTTCCTTGACAAGAACTTTGGGAGCCCATACAGTCAGAAGTTACTGTAATAAAATAACTGCAAGCAGAGCGGGGTGGACTGTCTGTAAATATACGTGTATACATGATGTCCTCTTGTTTTACCCATTGTGGTACCTCAAATTTGTCTTCCTTGTTTTATTTTGCAATTTCTAATTTTATTATGCCAGTAAATATAATTATTTTATCATTTCCATCCATGTTGTAAATTGCTATATTATTTAGCTGCCCCAAGAAAGTGCCACTTTGGGATTTCTATATTTTTCTTTTGTTTTTGTAATGCACTGTTATGTTTCGTGTTGTCGTCAATGTTTGTTACTTGTTTTACTTTGGTTTTAAAAGCACAATCACTAAACTTTATTTTAAACCATTTTATCTATTAACCTTTTTGTCTTACTGGAGGAAAACAGGTATGACAAAAGAGTCTAGTTAATCCTGATGATGACGATGATGATGTAGGTAAAAGTTGCTGTTTACGAAGGCTGTGCTTGAAAGGAGACTCCTTGCGTTGTGATTGTCTCCCTCTCCGGTTCTGAAGCTAGCTCAAGTGATGAAAAAGACAGTTAATGTGAGTCATAGCTGCAATGTAAATATGTTTTCACATTGACCACACACTCAGCTATTGCACATTAATCGAAAAGGTTATGTTGTCTACTAATGCACTTAAATGAATGTCAAATACAGGAAATTAGAGTCACTTTGGGAATCTGGAGAGGTTGTAATTGAACAAGACGAGTCTCTTTTCTTGATAAGGCAGGGGTGACAGGCCCCTGTTTTTAAAGGGAGAAAGGGCGCTGTTGTTTATTCATAGGACATCTGCAAACATTTGTTTCGTAAAGCAAAAAAGTAAAAAGAACCAAAAAAAGATCAATAAAAAAGTTGAAACTATACGTGTTCCTTTGGTCATTTGTTCACATTCTCTGAAAGGGTAAGGCAGGTTTACTGTTGATAAGAAAATTTCAAAAAAATTCTTAAAATTCTCCATTTTTTAAAATCACACCTATAAAACTGTTTGTCCACACTTCCTGTGTTGAAAATATCATTGGGAAATTGGGTGTACATGCACAGCCCGATTTCCACTCCCACAGCCAGACATGCTATAAATGGATGTAGAGGAGTCCTTAATCACACGCTTGCTTGTCAACACTTCCGCCTGCTCTACAAAGAAGTCATGTAATTTTACTGATTGTGTCACATCAATGAGGCTGTACAACAGTGATACAACAGCTGTCATTATGTGCGAACTTTACACACAGCTGTAGCTATTTAGAGGACTCATATCATTAATTCATTAAACGTACCGGTACCAATGACATCTCAGTCACCACTGTTGATCTTTAAAATAATCAATAATGTAGTTTATGTCACCTCATATTGAAACTGACTCTGCCCAACACAGCAATGTGGCTGATTGATGGAGCGATGGAGGTGTGTAAAGGCACAGGTAATAATGGAATCTATTCATGGTTGGTTTTAACCTTTTTATGGGATTTGTTCATCTAAAAATATAGCAGCTTTATCATCCTTAACCTTTAGAAATTAATTATGCAACTTTTTTTTATTTGATCAAAACCATGAAAACAGATTTAATTTCTAACCATTTAGCTGATGCTTATCAACCATATTTGCAGAGTACACAACAGTAACATTTGAGGAGTTATGAAAAAAAATATTCATAAAAGTAATAAACGTATTTTATGGACACATTTATTATAACTATAAATAAAAAGCATCATAATAAAAGCTCAATGTCAAAGCATCTATCGCATTCTAATTTAAAATCTGCCTCAACCAAAAAGGACACGATGTACTTCAACAACACAGTCAAGGAGGGAACTATCAATATCCCTGGCTCAGAGGCTAAACAGCTATTTCTGCTCTGTACAGTAGCTATTCAAATGTATTACCCAATACCAATTCCATTAGTGTTCTCCATTACTCATACTCACAATATTGCCATCCCATGTCATTCAGTGAAGGCATTTGAAGCCATAGAGGGAAGCTAAAACCAATAGTGAAGGGATTATATTCAATTTGACAGGCCTAGATTGCTGCCAATTAGGCGTAAGGAGGCTTAAATGAGGTTACATAAGAGAGCGTATATAGTACTCATCTTACTTCTCATCACTCACTAGCCGGTGGGATAGCTGCTGACGCGGCAAAACAAAATATCCATAAAATCAGAAGATGACATTGTCGCCACAGAGCGGTTTTAGACAGCGACTTATCCTAATTGGAGACCGAAATACATTTGTTCCAGTTTATTACGTCTAACCTGCCTACTGCTTGTTCTCACGGAGGCAATAACCTGGCCTGTGGGACTCTTTAATGTCAACTGCTGTCTGTCTGGCTTATTCAAACATCAGTGATGAAGAAAGAGAGATGGTTCCTCCCCTTTGTACTCCCTCCTGAGCCTCAAAGAACTGGAATGGAAGTCCTGTTTTTACAAGCTAATGTCTAGTGCAGCCCACCTCAGCGTCCTGGAGCCTCAAGAGAGCGACGGCTCTGAGTCCTCTGCTGAAAGCCATCAGTGATGAGAAATTTTACATCTGCTGGAATGTTTTTTGGCATTAAAAGACATTTATTTTAGTTCTGATTTTTTTTTTTTTTTACATATAAAACTACAGGAATTTGCAGAAGTAATCTAATCAAACATATCAGTTATCTCTAATGTTTTTATAATGCTTCAGCTAGAACAACTGAATTCCCACTGCCCATCTCCTCCTCCTCCACCGCCCCTCTCTCAGCTTTTTGAGATCCCTTCCCCCCTTCCTTCCCCCAGGTGTTCTCTAATAAGCACCTTTCTAAACAAGTACAAATTTGGAACAAGGGAGAGCAACCCCTTATGCCTCCATCCATCATTTTAATGAGTGGAGGTGTGTCCAGGCTCCACAATGAGATGCAGGTGATTAAGGATATTAAGCGGATACATTGGCTGCCAGGGTTATTCACCCCATAATGGCATGAATATTCACAATGAGGCTGAATGGTCTTTGGTCTGGTCCTAACAGTTACTCTACCTGTGTGCGTGGGGGAAGGCTGCGAGGTGTACTGGCATGTCTTCAGCATTAAAACTGGGGGAAGGGGAATGAAAAAGATGAGTGTGTGTGTGTGTGTATTTAGTATAATGTTACATTTTTTCTCCCTCACTTCGAAGGTTGTCTCATATGTATGAAAAATACCTGCATCACTGTATCTATTTATACACTTATTGTGTATACCAACTGCAACGCTCAGCAAATGACTGTAGAGTTGTGAAGCTGAAACAATTAGTTGTTTTCAACAGAACCCATTTCCAACTTTCAAATAGTGAGGATTTTGCACACAAGAAGTTCTGTGGCTAATGTTAATATCTGCAAAGCCAGTGCTTCAAGGAGTGGTGGTAACACTGCAAAATACAGTATAATATGTACTGTTTTATACAGAATATTAAAAAAAAGTATTTGTTGTAAAACAGTTGCATTTCTAACATTTATATTATCTAAATATTCCTCAATTATACAATCTATGATTACAAATGTATAATTATATTAAGAAACAACGCCTTCAACAACTAAGCTTTCTTTTAGCCACAGAAAACAATGTTTGCCAAGCTGTAGATAAAGCCACAAAACTACCCAAGCAGAAAGAGATGACAGAAAATGGTCTAGGTTAAATAAAAATCTTTACAAACCTAAAAAAGAAACAATGAGGAGCTTTAATTGCACTAAACACAATTGCAGAAAAAAAAAACAGACCATATTCTTTCGCTGAAGTCATTTTTACAGGCTCCTAGGACTAAAAATAACATCTGCACAAATCTTGGAATGCAAATATGAAGAAATTTCTCAGAAGGAAGTACATTTACAGACAAAAGGTTTACTCACAATTTGACATGCCAATGTATTCGAAACATGCACAAATCCGTAAAGCACGCTAACCTCTCCTCCTCTACCAGCTTCCTCTTTCTTTATGCCTTCAGTGTTTCAGTTTTTGCAATCAATAATTTAAACTGCTGTTGCTTTCAACTCTGTTCCAGCAGCCAGAAACTAATTTCTTTTGTGCACATTCAGGCTGTCTCTTCTCTCTGATCGCCAAACTGCTTCATTAACCTCCTTCCCAAACTAGGAGGTAATTAAGTGAACAGCTGTGCACTGTCTGACAACTCATCTTACTGTCGCTACCCTCCACGAGAATGCCAGCGAGGAACCCGTCATCACAGGTGCACAGTGTTTAGACAGCTTAGCAGCACCTCTCCACAGCCATTTAGACTACAGCTGCAGGTCAAACGCCACCTCTTCAGACAATCAATCAAAACTCATTTGCGTTTAATGATGTTACCAACCAACTCATCACAATTTCACATCATTACAAAAAGTTGTTTTTAATCAATGTTAAACACTTAGTTCAATTTTCACAAGTTGAAACAAGCCTGAGATGAGTTATTGTAAAAGATAGCCGTCAGTGGTGAGACTGCCAGACGTAATGAGAGAGGGAGTGTGGACGCCAGCCAGATCCAAGTTTTTTTAATAACTGGGAAGTAATCTCGGTGATTTGTACATCCATTTGTCACTTAGCCAGTCATTCTAACCATCCTTATTTAGTGCCGATGGGGTCCGCACAATTAACCCAGAGGAATATAGCCTCCTCATGCCGTCCCTGGGATCTTCCCTCCCTCAGCTTTTTGCCTCTGCTGTCCTCTTTGCATCTGTAAGCTGATCTCACCATCTAACATTTAATATCACCAATGCGCAATGGTCTTTATCAAAGTGCTTATGATAATTATTAATACTGCTATAAGACTTTGATTAGATACATTTACCAGATTGACTGCACTAATTATGTACGAGGTGTAGAGAAAAAAAAAAAACACTGATATGAGAGGTCTAAAAAGACACCTAATAGAATTCCAAAGAAGGCTGATATTCTGTGATTTAACTGCAGATCCATCAGTCAGAAAGTAATACTAAATCATACATTATGTTGACCGGAAATATTTATCAAGTTTATAAAATATATTCCAAACACAATCACAGTGCATCAACAAAGGTCAAAAGCACATGATGATCATATATTGTACCATACAGTACATGCTGTAGTGGGGGGACACCACCCAACATACAAACAACACAACAAACAATTCGATTGCGATTCTTCGGCAATTCTCAAATGCCAAGAAACAATTTTTGAGAGGCCATTCTCAAGTGCTAGAGACATAATGTTACATTAATAACACAACAGAGCCCTATTATTCAACATTTTTCATTAACGACTCATCTAAGCACTGCATTCAAGATCAGCTACATTTCCTAGAAATTTAATTGAGAAACCGTAGAAAAAAAAAAACACAGATGGGAATGTCTGTTTTGGGGCTAATGCAGTAAATTAAATACCTGACAGGGTACTTCATCACATTGATGCAAAAATTCTGTAAATCCCATATTGCCGTAAAACAGTTCAGCTCATTGATTTGCAACATTGGAGCTGCAATATAACCAGGAATGTTAAAGGGATAGATGGCTTGTTTCACCACTACTATTGCCTTATAGTGCATAATCTTCCAAGTCATTTTTCATTAAGTGTTTATGTTATTTTGTCTACCCCCTGAGGATTTTAAATCAGGCTCCTGTCCAATACAATATTTGTCCTATTACAAATATGATTGACTTCTGCTAATTTACCAGACAGAACACTAATTAAAAAAAAACCTCACACAGAGATATATAGTGTAGGTGTGTGAATCTGCCAGCCACTCAATTCCCTGTGAATTCAAAGAAACCCATTAGAAGGTTCTTGTCATAGTCAAGGTGTTAGGTACACCTATAATGACAGCATTGAAATAACCCTTGAACCCCAGGAGACTCCTCCCCGAGGTCAGGAATGCACAATGCAAACACACAATCACACCATTCAAAAGTGACATGTTTTCACAACATCATCGCCAAACATGCACCAAAACACTGACATGACCAATCATGGAGGCTAAATGCAAAAGATGATAGACAAAAGCCCTGGCGGTGCTTGATGTTCAGCGAGGGCACATAATGGGGATAAATGAGGATGTTTTCTTAGTCAAATGACCTGGGGAGTGCTGTTAATTTGAATGGCTGGTGTTCTTCAGGCATTGATAGATGGAAGGTTAGGACATGGGTGAGTGGGCTGTGGAGGTGTTACAGGGAAGGGAGGATTGTGGCACTGGAGTTTAAAGGGTGTGGGCGCCATTGGATTCAACCTCCACCCTCTCTTTCTTTCTGTCTTTGCATTGCTGACAGGCTGCAGACTGAGCGGGGGAGATGAGACATGGGTTCATCACACTTTGTGTGGCCTTGGGGCATTTTTCTCTTCACATAGGACGGCTGATGTGCTTGTGTTGCCATCTTAAGCTGTTGTTTTACAACCCAGCCATTTTTCTCTTTTATGACTGTGACCTACTCGAGAGCAACAGCTACACCCTTTCACCTCCATTTATCTTTTCATTTGATACATTTGTATTTTAACCGATGAACGTAAAGCAGATAAAACGGGGAGAAATTGCCAATGACAGGACAGCATCATATGGCATGGATTTGATGGTTATTTGACTGCAGTATATTCCTAGATCGTGTCCAGAGCTTGTTCTATCGATTATTATTTTTCTCCCCCTCAAAAAAGACTAATGAGCCCAGAGAATTCCACAAGAAAGGTTAATACAATATTGAAATGTCAGGAGATTAATGATATTGTTCTTTCTTCTTATGGTCCTGTAGGAGAGGGTGACAAATGTCTTGCCCTTTTCACTCCATTCCTCCCTGTTTGTGATCTTTTTCTCTCCCCCTCTCATTCTGTCTCTCTGTCTGTTTCTCTTTTATTCTCCATCCTCCATTTTTCCCCCTCTTCTTTCCCTTTGTGTCTTCCTCGTTCTCCTCCAGTGACCATGGTCTTCAGAAGCCAAGGATTTCTCCCCACCATTGCACGCAAATGCTGTAGCTATATGCAGTGACACAACACAGGAGATGGGCTGTGCTGTACAATGTGTGCGGTTGTCAGTAAATGAATAGCATTGATCCATCTTCATTAGGAGGCATTGAGGTTTCAATGCGAGGAGTTTGCCTTCTGTCAAGAGCAGAAACTCTTCCTTATACACCAGACCATCAAACCGTACAATGTTACTTTAGAGTCAGTCCTGGAAAGTGAAACACTACTGCCTTGCAAAAGACACAGAAATCCTCCTCTGTGCTTTGGTGCTTGTGGTGCAGATGTTAACTGGTCTTATGTGTTCAGTGTGTCTATGGTGCACATCTTGACTCCTCACATGCTCCTGCAGCACCCTGGCATGGGGTCCAAGTTTTAATTAACTCTGCATAATTGGAGTGATTCCCTGTCTTGCTGTATATTTCAATCCATCTGTATAATTACAGTGAATTAAAGTCTTTGTCAGAAGAAATGGGGAGGGAGAAGCCTCACACAGCCCCCCCCCCATATCTCCATCCCCCACCCCACCCTTCACTGTAGCTCACACAATTACACACCATCTTGAGAGAAAGAGGAAATTACCTCTTTTGTCATCTCATTTTTCACTGATGGGGGCTAAACGTGCATGAGCATCAACAATAAATAATGCATCACGACAACCTGTGCACAGCACAACTCCTATATCCATTTCAATATAACAGATTATCCAATTAGCTTCACACAACGTCACTGCCATCCTTACAGGTATTTTCTGCTTTAGGACTGGTGGTAAGAGGAACTGCAGAGAACTGTGATCCTCCTCCTTGGTATGGGGGCTTTTGGCCAGCAATGCCTCAGTGCAGTAATTGCATCGATGAGAAGAAAAGCAGTGGCTTGTGGGCAACCATGGGTCATCATTACTCTGTGTGAAGATACCAGCCCTAAGGTAGGCCATTACTGCAGTCTGTCAATAGCTGATGCTGTTCTATGATAGAGGCCAAACATTAGACCTCCCAGGGTAAAGTGACCACTTCCTGCCTCCAAAGGTTCAGGCAATTACAGGGATAACAATTTATCTTCCGTCTCTACTAGGTGATCTTTTGAATTGGTCAAGTGAAATATTCCACTGCCAGCAACTGGAACAGAAATGGAGATGCAAACACTGTGTCTTTCCTCTGCTCACCATCACCATTTTTGGCATTGTTCCTTTGATACCGTCATTGGCATCCTAGTCACAGGCCGATTCTTGGTCCATGTCTCTCATTTCCTCATCTCATCCATCCTGTGGGAGACAGCTACTATCTCTTCCTCTATATGGCAGATATCTGCAGAGTGTGGCCAAATCACTTTACTATCCCGCAGGGGGAACAGTCCTCCAATAACTTCCACCTCCATCCAGGAAGTCCTGCATTAACCATGAAGCTAGTTTGCCAAGTCATAAGGTTTCATTCATTTTATCAGGCCTGCCAGATCCGTTGAATAATTGCTATTCTACAGTGTGGCTCTTTCCTTTATTGTTCTGACTTCAAGCCAGTCATTGTTCAGCACTGAGGTTACTGTAGTGTTCATGATGTAGTTCACAGGAGATATGCTGTACAAGTGAAGCATTAAAGCACTAAAAACAATTACATGGTCATTATGAAAATGATAATGATCACAATTGTAACTCTGATAACCATTTCTTGTTGACTGTACAGTAGATTTATTCCATAAAAGAAATCTGATAACCATGCACATGTGCATTGTCCATAACTGAATCTGAGCCATCTTTATCTTCATTTATTGCCCTGTCTCGGAAAGGTCTTTTATTCTGAAACAGTCGTCTACCAATCTCCAGCCCTTTATGAGACATTTAACACTGACCTTGGCCTTCTCCCAATTTTCACCTCACTACCTCTTCCCTTTTGACCCTCGCCCTATCTCTCCCTCCTTTTCATCTCTCCATCATTGTCACTCCGCCTCTAACTTCCCAGCAATTGCAGTATTTCCCTGCACAACGTTTCAGACAGCCAATTTATACAGTGGCAGGATGCATCTATCTCTCACAGAGCTGAGGAGTGCTGCTCCATCTCCCTGCCTCACTCACAGTAGTACCTGCAGCCCAGGGCTCTCTGTGACTCCATCCGAATGTTTTTTTCCTCATGAGATTTTTCTTTGAATTTGGCAGGTGTGAACTCAGATGTGTAGAAAGTCATGTCATTCATTTCTGAATAGTGTGTGACATGCTTCCTCTAGGACTCTTACTGGATCCAAAATTTTGCCTACATCCTGTAAGTCTCTTGTTAAATCGTATTTCTAATATTGACAGTTTATTATCTATGACAGCATAAATGGAATGGAATTAATTGAATAAAGCAAAATTTATTTGAAGAAAGGCAGGGGAAAACATGATTTTAGCCCAGAGATAACTGGCTAAATAAATTGATAAGTCCATCAAATTCAATCATTCACCAATCATTTAATCATTTAAATCAAATCAAAATACCAAACCTTCTCTGGTTCCATCTCCAGGAATGTGAGAATTTATTGCTCAGCTTTATATAATAGAAAACAGAATATCTTTGGGTTTTGGACTGTGAGGTGGACAAAACAGCAATTTGAAGACAGCTCCTTGGTTCCGGACACTTTAATGTCTGAGTAATGAAAAATAACAAAAAAGAACAATCAGATTATTTTAGTTGCAGCCCTAAATGTCCATTGTGTGGATTAAACAGAAAGCATTTGCAGCAAGAACCTCTAAAAAAGGACATTAAGCAAATAAACAAACAATACAAGATCATGGGATGATCAATAAATCAAGGCATATTTGTCTAATTTAAAATTAAAATATCAATATCATGCAATACTTGTGTAGATTTGTCTCATTGGCTAAATAAACACAATATTCCCAAACCATTTCTGTTTGGAGTCATATAAAGTATGTTCTAGAAGATTTAGGTGTTTAACAATATTGACAAATAGGTCAGCAGTGGGACCGTTTTTTTGAAGCAAGTATTTTGTAATTGTCTTTTTACTTGCTGCCGGCAAGATCTTCAGGAGGTAAGTATCATCCATAGTCTGAGATTTGCCCAAGATGGGAGGGGAGGATGTGAATGTTGGACTGATACAAAATTCCAGGTTTTTTGAGAGGTTTGTTGGTACTTCCCTCCAGAAAGTCTGAATAGTGCCACAAGACCAGAACACATGAGCATGATCAACCATGATTTCTTCACATTCCCTCCAGCACCATAGCTGAGTGCCAGTTTGTTTAGATCTCTGTTTGGCAGTGATAAAGAGGCCAAAAGAAGTCTCTCCAGGAGTTGGTGGAAGACTACTGTGCTTACCAGCCATTCGGCCACGTGTCTTTAGATGTTTCAATATCCAGCTCCTCCTTAAAACTTTTAATGTGCTCATCATAGTACTTTTTCTGAGATTCAATAAACCTCCCATCAAGCCATGTCACAGATTCAGCTTCTGTAGCATGGAAATGTCCCTCAGCTAGAGTCAGCGTTCAGAACAAAGCACCCATTGGATGTGACTCTGAGTTCATATCCATTAATGTTCTACTCAATGCCACTGGTTCTCTCCTCAGTTACATCATGATCAGCCCTGACTTCCTCACGACATGTCCTCTAGGAGTCCAGGCATGAGATTTGTGCAGCCAGCAGAAACTGCAGCTAGCAAGTGCAGCAACAAGAAAGAGCAAAACAAGCTGTGAGTGGAGTGCAGCAGTCAGTTTACGCAGGGTTATTGTGCCTTAAAGGTCTGCTCAAACTACTTTCAAAGCACTACACTATTTGATAACCTAATACTCCATCTTTTCTTCTGGATATCCTCTTAATCAGTCATGTAATGAACTACGCTGGTACTACTGTTTAGATTAATTATGCATCAACCCAATTAGACACAGCGCATCCATGCTACAGTTTTATCTGATTACAAGACCAATAGAAAGATCAAAAACTCTTCACATTTTACATGAGTAGGCCTTCCGTTTCTCAGAGACCAGTTATCTCCTTGAGGACACGAAGTCGAAGTAAATTAGTGCAAATATTTTTCTTGGAAAGAGGACAAATCACATGCTGCATTTTTTGTCACAAGTTGCGTTTTTCCAATTTGTGTTTGTAATTAGGGTGTGCAGCACCCAGACATCCAGCGGATAATCTGGCCTTTCTGTATTAGACGGGAAGTGGACCGTGAAAGTAATTGGTGAGTGTAGCACAAATTGGATCTAAGCGTGATGCGATTTTTATTCCTCTGAGGCAATATTTGCAAAGCGATTAGAACAATGCTGCTGCTGCACATTTTCAAAAGCTTTATTACATACATGCAACGTTTATGATCGAATGTTAACAGGTCCAGTAATCAACCTCAAGGTGGGAGGTAGTATGTGAAACTTACAGTCAACTGGAGGGAAAAACCTGCAGTTTACAACTGTGGCTTTGGCTGCTTTAAATGGGGAATAAATAAATAATTGAAATAAAATCCAAATGGTTTTCATCACTCAACTGTTTCAAAACCAAATCCAATTACAATTCCTATTAGATGTCTCTGAAATAAATTGTCAAATCAACCACAAAAAATATGGATTGCAGAGTTGTTTTATGAGAAAAACAATCCCACAGAGAGACATTTTATTTCTGTTCCTGTTGGGAGAACTTCAGCATGTTTTAACCATGGTTGTGTGAGACACGTACAAATAACATGATTAGAGACAAATTCATTATCGAGTAACACCAATTGGTAATGAGATCTTGAGCTTGAGGGGGTAACCACTCAGGGTTCAGTAAGCCAGCCAGAATCATACTGGTGTGACCCTGGCATCAAACACATCGAGACTGGATATATCTACAGTCTGTGGACGCTTCCAGCTGATAAATGGGGTTTTATCACTTTTGGCAGAATCCTGGCCAGTGTGCTTGGCTGAATGCTGAACAGGACTATTGTGTGTGTGGGGAGTGAGGCCGGATGGGCAGAGGTTTACTCTGGCGTGGGAGATCTGATGTTGTTGGAAGCATATAAGTGCTATGCCAACATGAAGACGGACATGAGCTTCTTCACAGATATAGAGGCACAGGGGCTTCAGGAACACACTGCAGGTCCACGATCAACAAGTTTCAGGTAACGGGGGGCTTGCAATCAGCGGCCTTTAACAATTATTTTCATTATCTGTTGATTATTACTATTTAGTTAATGACTTATCAAATATTCATCACACCACATTTTCCATTTTAACCTAATCAGAAATTTTTTTAGTTTTGGCTGCGATTCTATTTTAGTTTTTGTCTTCAGATGTTTTGTAAGGGAGGCACAGCTCAGGTTGCACAAGTTATATTTTGTTTTATTTTATATTTTTTTTGTTGACTTGATATGGAAACTTCATTCTTATGGCACCCAGGTGGCCTGGGGATTAGGTTGTCAACTTTCAGCATCCCTAACTGGCATCTGACTTCTGATGCATGTCAACACCCATCTCTCACTTCCTTCGTTTTGTGCCATCTATCCACTTATATCTTGTCTAATAAAAGGCCTAAGATGATGACCTTGGAAACAGAAGCTGACAGAACAACTCACCACAAAGACTATTTTTGAGGTCAAGAATGAGTGGTGGTGCTCCAAAAAAATTGTGATTTTAACATCAGAAATTTCATGACAATTGGACAAGCCCCATCTGCTTTGGAAAATCAGATGATACAATCAATTGATTGTGGTCTTTATGTTCATCTAGATTTTGATGAAATGTATTGCGTTTTCCTGATAAGTGCTTCAAATATTCAGTCTTCTATCACTGACATACATGGGGTGGACAGCAACAACAGTTCATTTTATACACTATATTCTATAACCTTCATGAAGGAAGGATTTGTTGCACAACTGCTATATTAGACAACATTAGTTTTAGCCAGTGTTGTCTGTGTCGATGTTGAGGATGGGCTTTACTTGAAACACAGTAGCTAAGTGTTTACATTATCAACACTTTGCTGAGATCACCTCTTGGTTTCCAACCTGCTAAACTAATTGGTGGGGTTAAAGACTGGTAGGGTTCCTCCCAGTTTGTGCAGTGTGCTTGTGGCAGTAAATCCCCATCAATTACCTGTTACAGTCTGTTTCATGCTGAACATGGAGGAACATGTCAACACCCCAAGATACTGCTCTGCACACACATGAAAGCCCGGCCATCCAAACAGCATAAATTACTGGGCGGAAAAAGGTGAAGGCACTGTACATGTATCAAGTCTTGTTTGCTGTCGTAAACAGGAGACATGGAAACAAAGAAACGCACAGGAGCTGAGTAAAGAGGGGGAAAGAGGAAGTATGATGTAAAATGAGGAGCAGAGGAAGAGGGGAAGAAGAGGACATGTAGATGGGTGATGGACTGGCCACTCAACAGGCTAAAAAAACCCCTCCAGTAGTGTCTTCCAGGGGACTGTCAGTTACCATATGAGTAACATGGTAAACAGGAAGCAAAAATAGCCTTCAGTCTTGTGTGGTGGCAAGACAAACAACCGCCGGCACAACCCAGTGTGCTCATTGTGTAGTTTGTGGAAGAGGAGCTGTGGAACTATTTGATGAGGGATATGTCTGGGTGCCTCTGCTATTGTTCGGCACAGTTGAGAATCATTTATCACAATAGGAGCACCTGGTGTTCAGAAAAAAGCTTTAACAGAGCAGGAGCTGGGACACCACAACCAGATCGTCTCAGCTAACAAAGAGGGTGAAAATAGCAACATCTTTCTCCGCATCTATCGCTGTTCCCCTTCACATCTCTCCCTCTTCCCTCCATCTCAGCCTTTCCCTCCCCTTCACTGCTGCTTTTAACATGCCTCCATCTCCTCATGTTAATTTGCTGCTTCAGTGACACGCATCATTGGGGGAGTCATTTCTAATAACCCCACCAGCCCCCATACAAGTGCCTTTGAGTCATGCACAGAGATGTCATTCAAATTATTAAGCATAATGGTGACAATGATGCATTTCTAAAGCCTTGCTTCCTTCCTGACATGACTGCAGTTAGCTCAACATAGCCAACCAATCCTCCAATGTAGTCTACCCCCCCCCCTCCCCTCGTTTTCAACCCATGTCCCCATCTCATCTTTTTGAGTAAGAGCACGTACTAAGCTGCTGGGGAGAATCATTTCATTTCCCTGAGCGTTTTGCCACAAGAAAAATCTTTTTATTTCTGAAGGATCTCGGCATGTCACAGACTCCTCGGTGTCACCATCTTATCATATGCCGTGATGCAGGGCTTCACATTGAAAGGGTTTCAAGGTAAGAGGGTTAGAGGTTTCTATACCTTCTTTTCCCTGACCTGAGTCAAAGTATAGTAATTATTCATTCATGCTGGGCCGTCAGGAATGATGCGAGAATGACATTTTCCCTCAGCTGCTTTGTTGTTGCGGATCCAAGGCAGAAAGAATTGTCAGAGCCTAACATCTGCTGTTTTCTCCCTCAGCCTCAACTCAGTACAACACATCTCAGCAGCTAAGAAAATGACTGAACAGAGCCACAGGGACTCTCCTTCTCATTTACAGACTTTCAGCTGAAAGCAACACATGTGAGGCAGATGGAAAGAAGAATACATACCAAGACAATAATGTTTAATATCATCAGTTGTTTGTTAGCTTTTTTTTTTTTTTTTTTTCCCTCTTTTATTTTTTTTTTGAGCAACACAAGCCGAGGAATTCGAGGCCATGTTTATTTCACAAACATGGCCTCAACTGCCTGAATGATGCCACAGTGTTTTGGATTAAAAAAGCAGAAAGCAGATGCCTCTGTGATAAAGACAATTAAACCAGCAGCTGCACCATCTGCTATTGTCCGTGACCGAAGTAATGAGTGGAAAAAGGAGTTGAAGAGGCATTTCGAGAAGGTAGCAGTGTGTGGGTACATCTTAAGCCTCATCAAGGATATGCAGACCCACGAGAGCCAAGACCAGTCAAACCATGCTCAAGTTTTGCAACCTAAATATGTATGATATAGCCATTAAATAACTGAGTAATAATAATATAAGGATAACGTGAAATATACCTTGAATATAATCTTCTCCAGTAACCCTTCCTCCTCTTCCTCCTCCTCCTCCTCCTCCTCCTCCTCCTCCTCCTCCTCCTCCTCCTCCTCCCCAGCCCCTCTGCTGCCTCCTGTGTGGCCTGAGCTGAAGAAGATAAGTGGTTGGGCAGCGTGTGTCAACAGTGACCTTGCCCGTCTGAGGGTGATTAACTGATTATGCCTCAAACAGTGGTGACATTCATGCTTGGAAGCCAACAATTGTCCTCCTCTCTGCACACATTACTTCATAGGAAGTAGAGAGAACATTATCAGGACGAAAAGACCAAGGCTCCCTCTTCACTAAGGTGGCAATGTGTTCTGTTTTAAATGCTGCTGCAGGAGAGTTTGTGAAATACAAAAAAAAAGCATACAGTGAATCAGTCCTGTCATATAGTTATTATAATTATCTAGCAATTTATTAAATAATCTGTGCTGTACACGCTAAGAGCTCTGATTGGATTTATTCAGTTTTTTCTTAACTTTAAAGTTTATTATGTGGCAGTGCCATTGAAAGCAGCCACAGCCTTGTAACATTCAAAAGACGAGGGCGGACTCTCAGTGCAAGTCCTTGGCAAAGACTTCTAGCTGCAGAGCTCAGCCCATCACACACGTTGAAGTGCTACTGTGTGAAAAACATGAGCAAGCTTCCATAAAAGTTTGGCTTTAAAAATATGTCAGTCTTCTGCTTTATCCCTGTGTGTGTGTATGTGTGTGTGTAAAAAAGGCAGAAAAGAATAGTTTTGCATATTTCCAGCCCACTTCATACAACCAGAGACAAAAGCTTGCCTTGGCAAAGCTGCCTCTTTTTTTCTTCAGTGTAGTTTTCAAGCAGGAGGCAGAGCGTGGGTTTAGAAATGCCTCACTTTCTTTCGTGGACAAGATTTGAAGGACGCGCACAGGGACACGTGTAGTCGGGCTCACAGTCAGAGAAAACATTTCTGGATTCCTTTTACCATATGTACGCTTTGATTTCCTTGAATATACATTCCAAGACTTCTATAATCATAAATTATATTAAAGAAAATCTCTTTATGGTTTACAGAACATCCAAAAACCTCACAGAAAAAAAATCACCTGAAGATCATGTAATGTTAACAAAATCTTATGCAACAGTACTGTCACACAGCTGTGATGCAAACATTAGTTATCTTGAGGACTTTTTATTTCCATTTGATTATGCTGCATAATCCAGTCCCAGATACTGTTGGACCAAGCCTTTAATTAACGAGAGTCAGACAAGGTTTTGGGGTGTCTCCCACTGTGTTGGTTAACACACATCATTAATCAAGGGTGGGGTTCCATTACGCAGGTCACTCAGGATCATGCTAAACAATTAAGCTTTGATTAAGAGATTGCTCATCCAGCCATCCCACTAGCAGCCAATGGCATGTTAAAAGCCCACAGGAACTGGACGACTTGCACCTAAAGCTCTGTACTCAGAAATAGTGGCGCACTCTGTCAGTATATGACAAGGGTACTTTGATTAAAACATCTAGTGGCAATGTGTGGTGCTAATACACACAGACGCACAAACTATTCAAGTCAGCAAAGTAAAATTGTGCATACAATAGTCTTTTCACTAGCTTGTACCTTCCCTGGATGTCATTGCAATACATGGCAATCAATTACCATTTATTTCTGCCAATAAGGTTTTCTTTTCTCTTGAATAAAATGTCTCTGCTTTTATGAACCTTCCTGCTTTCTGCAAAGTCTCTTTTGAAATCACTGCAGGTGAAATCCATCTATTCATCCACCCATCTGAATAGACAGAATATTTTAGATCTCATGCAAATTGACTCAAAGGATTTGCAACTTACAAAACTTGCAACAGACACTTACAAACATCTCATTCAGTTCATTGTCAATTAGTAGTACTTATCAACTATCAAAGAGGTGCAGTAATCAGCACTTTAATGTGCAAGTTATTAAAGCAACACAACACAAGTAACAGGGCTCGAAAGAAGCCTGAACTGCACGTGCAAAATTAATTGATCGCTCAATGTGTCAAAAGCAAAAGCCTTGAAAGATCATGATAACACATGCTGATAAACATATGCATCAGTCACAAGCTGATATCAAGCAGGAACATGAAATGAATTCACACTCTTGAGAATCTGGCTTTTCCAGCACCGTCTACACTCTGCCTGAACAGCAGCCTCAGTCCTTCACAGTCTCCACGGGACGTAATCATTTTTCAGGCAGAAATGCTGAATATTCAGTGGTTCAGTGTGCGGTGTACGGTTTTACATCACTGTAAACTAAAGATCTTTGGGTTAGGAATATCTTTTATTGCTGTTGGCTGGATAAAACAAGATATTTGAGGGCATCATCTGTGAAACCACGACAGGCCGTGGTAACTATTTTAGACACTTAATAGACCAGTTATCAATAATCAAGAAAATAATTGTAAGTGAAAGCCCAAACAAAGACAGCCTGGCTAATGAACTATCCTCACCATTAACAAGTAACACGGTCAATCTCATTCCGCCAAACTGTCTTTAGGGACTCAGCAGCATGGAGACAGTAGTTTTAACAAGAAAGAACTGCATGCAACCAGCTGGACTAGTCTGTTCTGTGCCACAAAGCTCAGTATATGCAAAGTGTTGGTCAATAACATCATGTTTTCATCCAAAACAGGTGGAAAATGATGTGGCTTCTGGAGTCATTTATCAAATGTGGAGCTATGATGGAAATATATATAGAGATAAAGGCTGAGACAGACAGGGAAAGAGAGAGAGAGAGAGAGGGAGAGGGATGAAATGCTAATTTTTGCTGCTTGTCCCCAGCAGCTGGTCTAGCTGTTTGACATGTGTGATGAATGGTGTTGCATTGGTACTGCTGCCCTCTCACCTCCACTCATTGTCACCAGTCCAGAAACAAAGGGGAGGAGGAGCAGGAGGGAAGAAAAAATCCCGCAGCACGGGCAGTAGATGCTTCCTTTCATCAACACACACACACACACACACACACACACACACACAGATATATATGCAAGCACATACACACCAGCTCCTTTCTCCCAGCGCAAACACTGGTACAGACATCAAAGCACACACACATATGCACACTCCCTTGCACCCTGATAACTTCTATCTTACTGCAGTATGTATTTGCTGAGCAAAGCTTATTTCCTTCAGCCTGGATAACCAGTTTTCGCTCTCTCCACAGACCATGTCCACCAATGTCTGATGCAACAATTACACAGCCGTCTGAAAGCACAGGCCTCTGGGAGTGCGCAGAGAAACAGGTACATCACCGCAAACTGCATATTTGCTGCACATTCTGGCGGAGGTGAGAAATGAGGAAGAGATGGAAGAGTGCACAGTGGTAAACAGTAGGAAATAAAAGATGGGAGCGGAGAGGGAAAGTTGCTTTGTTGGCAAGGAGCAGGGCAGTCATTACTCGTCCTGCCCCCCAGGCACAGACAGAGGAAGAGGTGTGAAATGGGAGCAGTTCCTGCCTAGTCTGCACTGATGGGTTTGTTTAAAGGGTCAGGACAGATCATTGAACCTTTTCTATAAATATGAACGCAAAAAACTGAAAGAAATATCATGAAACTGAGTTATTCACACAACATTACTCTTTGACTGTGCGGGGGTTGTTTTACATTTTATGCATTAATGGCTCCACATTTAAAAAAGAAGGTTCTACCTCCAAAGTTTTTTCTCAGTTTTGGCTTCCTAAAAGTCACGCAAGAAAAGTTTTCATAACTGAGCCGTAGGATTAAGAGAGACAGCTCTTAACAGCTAGATTTCTCCTGGAAAAACATGATTTCTTTGCCATGTGAATGACTTATAATGCTTTCTGGTGCATGACAAACACTTCAAACAGCGAAAGTATAACTGTGACAGCAGTGCAAACGAAGGTAAGAAGAGATCCTCACTGTAAGCAGTGCAACCTTGCATCCAAAATCATTAAATCCAACTAAAATTAAACCTGACACCAAAGTAAACAAGTGTAAATAAGCTGGTTTGCACAGCTCAATAGGAGGCTATTTTTAAAGATAAAACTGTGCAGTCTCTGACTAGCAAGCATGTTCTACCACTGCAACATCAGCTCAAATGCTTATTATAGAGTATATAAATAAACTCTTTTATGCCACCCGAATACGCCACAAAATATATATATTATAATATATATAATAATAACGCCAGGATTTGGGGATAAATTTGCTTTTTTTTGCATAAACATGTTTATCAGATGAAGGAGAATAAAGCTGAAGGGAGAAAAAGAGTATACGATGAGAACCAAAACATGGAAAACTGCAATGAGTAACAGTTGACATTTATGAGGAAAACTGTGAAGCCGTGCTTAATTGGTCAGCATTACTGTACACGTCATTATTCATGAATGCCAACAGATTGTTTAATAGATTTAAAATGAAGTGTTAACCTTTAAAATCTTAATCGCTCATCTTGGAGAGAAACTACACTTAATGCCACCGCAAAATAAATCACATAAAGATTTACAAGCCCAGACAATGATGTGTGTCAATTGTCAGTACCCAAAAGACAAATCTAAGACATTGAGAAAGACCCATTTATACAAAGTAAAGAGGCAGAAATGGAAGGAACAGCAAGCCAAAGCGGTTGGGACCTGGGATGCTCAGCCACACTACTGAGCTCCAACAAAACTGGATTTCCCATTTTTTTCCACATTTATGCATCAAAGGCAGAGAGCACATGCACATAACCAATAAGGAGCCATTTTCAGCACGCAGGAATCACATTGTTTGCTGGGAAATGATGAAATAACTTTCTCCAAATTACCCAAACTTTTCTGTTCCCCCTGCAGATCATGACTGGACAGGCCAGTGTAGCAGACACTAGCCCTGTACCAGATGTCAAGTATAAAAGTCATGATAGTAGACACCTGTCCTGTGTCTACTGTGGCTAATATCTCACTCAGAGCCAAGCAAACTATGTCAACACGGGATTTAATAACTAGCCACCTCTAGCTGCCACTGAACTGTAAAAAGGTCCAACACACACTCATACAGGCCTGACAAATGAAACCAGCTGTCGACAAACACACAGTAACAGTTTACTGTCTTACCATGTACCAGGTCTTCTCTCACCAAGCCCAGTCCACGTCTGAACATTTCATCTTCCACACAGGAGTTTCCCGAAAAATCCTCCTCTGTATACCTATTTTGTACAGAATACCACAATATACTATATACTTTTTCGGCTTAGAAATACTACTGTATAACAATGTTTCACTTTCGGGCAGAATTTCTTAACTATTTGTGTCAAGTTTAGGCTGAAATCCTGGACATTTCATTTACCAAGAAGTTAGCTCATGTGCTACTGATTGATTGACAGTCTACTGGAACAGTCAATTAATCTGCTGAGGGTGGTGAAGATGATAATATAGTCACCTTCAGCACATTCTCTGAAGATATCAGGAGTCCTCTTATCTGAGTAACTCCAGCATATGCCCACCTTCCTAAATGGTTAAGTCTGCACCCGTGTTCTCCCAATTATCAGGTCACCAGAAGCAGGTAGATGAAACAGCTTCACTGATCTTTGACAAGCTAGTGATGCAGACTACCCACTGGAGCTGGCCTTCATCATTTGACATGAAGTGGCAGCGTTCCTTATGTAATGAATTGGTTTGCCATTCTCCCACTTTTTTTTGGCCAATATGAACTCAACCCACTGGGCTGGTCCTTATTTCTTCTACATTGAAAATGCTGATACCAACTTACACAGAATACTGCTCAACACACGAGTCTATAATATATCAGTGGCAGACACGTCACTGCTCCTTTTTAAATCAAGGAGTCACACTAATGTGGTCATTACATACCCAGATCTTGCAGATTTGTGGTCAACTGCATCCATGCGGTTGGTCCAGTACATACAGAGTATGGAAAGACTGATATGGATATAGAAAATGTTTGAAGGAAAGCTATAGAACAAACTACTTCCTCTGAATTTAAATTTCCACATAATGCTGATACAGAAGAAGCTCCTGGTTTTCTACATCAAATTTTGCACCATTTCTTTCACAAGTTATTTTATTGTGAGCCCCATGTAAGAGAGCTTGAAAGCAAGCTGCCCGTCTCGGTGATTTGGGAGATTTGGATTTGTGTTTGAAGCTGCTCCTCCAGAAGGATCAAGGTAGGGATTGGTTTGACAGAAAACGTACAGCTGAGTCAGGAGCTTTTTCACAAACACACACAGTGGGTCACACATCTCTAATGCACATATACGCACACACTCACCCAGCACAAAGTAAGTACACACATGCTGTTGCTGAGCCAAACACTATCAAGATATCAGAAGGCGCATGTTTTGGATAAACAGGCAATCTTGCCATTTTTTGATGTTGTTGTAGCTGAAGTCTAAGGAATTAACCTACAAAAACTAAAATATTAGAACTAAGAGGAAAACGAAGACCTGCAGTATTTTTCATTATTTTTTTTACACCCAATTTGGACCTGTCACTTCCTAGATGCACTAGTCTTTCTATCAAAGACAGACTTTAGTCATTCATTTCATTTTTCAAAAATATTTTATTTGATATTGATCCAGGTACAAGGAAATAAAAGAACATGGATTTATCTTACAGGACATGGGAATGAGTCTGTAAAAGTTTATTTTCTTGATCCACTCTCCTCTTGGACAAGGACATGCAAGTGAATACAGAAGGTGGTTTACAGAAAAAAGAAAGGGGGAAAAAAAAAAAGCAGAATGTACTGTACCATAGAAATGGCATTGGATCAGGGTTTCACCTCACCCCATACTGTACAGAAAGACTTCACCCAACAACTTTCTCTTTTTGTCATTTTTAATCCTCTTTTATAGCAAAAAGGCAACACACAGATAGGCTACAAAGAATCAACAATATTGAGAAAATGAACAAAAGAGAGGGAAAGCCAAAGTACTTTCATCCTTCCGAAAAGACGTTTTCTCTATTGTCTTGACAAGCAAATTGTGAGCGCTTTTGCTCCTTGTGTTCAAAAAGGTTTTAAGTTTCTTTAGTTTTGACATGAGAGGAGCAGTGTGGTGAACATGCAGGACGAAGAGTGACTCAGACGACAACTGACCCGGCATTCCACCATGCTGTGAGCACAGTGTGCCTATCATCTCCTTATGGCCTCGCTGCTCGGCTCTGACAGCAAACTTTACAAGGAACAAAAAACACATTTTATATTCCACGAATCTTTATGCATATTTCACAATATACTTTTATTATCATTTTAATAAATACAAAACGACACCGTGATTTAAAAGAAAACAATGAGTATTAAAGAGACACTAAAACGCATTAGACATTAGAAATATCAATCTTAATTTGGTATGTTCTTTTACTGACATCTTGTCTTAAGGTGGATGAACCAGCACATTATACTCAGAATCAAAATCCACAGCAGAAAAGAAAAGAGGGGACGACAAAATCGGACATGAGAGGGATTTTTGTCAATGAAAATGGAATGGCATAATCAAGTGGAGATGCGTATGGATATATACACATATATACACATACATAAACACCACCAGAATGTAAAATAACCTGAGATACTCTTTGCACCTCATTTCCAGAACACTGGCCACTGGGTGGATGATATAAAATGACGATGGCATGACGACAACAGTACAACAGCATCTGACGGCCTTTAGTTTCCACCCCCCTTTTATCAACATTAGCAGTACAAAAAAGACAAAACAAACAGTCATTGAACCACAAAAATCCTGAACATTAATATTGAAAACATTGTTGTAAGCAGCGTTTTGGAGTCCATAAAAGGCATACAAAGAAACAAGCTTTTCATTAAAAAAGGACAACCAATAAAAAAATTGTTTGAAAAGACAAAGATTGAGAATCAGAGGCTGAGAAGTCGAAAGCTGCAGATGATAAGTGTGTGTTTTGTGGCGGTCAGGCAGATAGAAAGTGTTCTGCTCCACACTGTGGCTGTAGACATGGAGGCAGTGGGACCTGCTAGTTAATATACAAGGCTTTTCTCCATTATCACGTCACTGTTTGGATTCAAACAGTGACTCAAAGCTACATTGTAAATCGTACACACACCATTTCTTCTCAAAGTTAATGACACTAAACTGTGCTGATCATAGTGGAATAGTAACTGAGGCACCAACCTTTTAGAGCAACAGGTGACCTAATTTTAGCAGCACTTAGCTGGTCTGAACAGGTCAATGTGTTATTTTCATAGGTGATACTGTACCACGGATAATATAATTAACATAAAACAGTAAGTGCTCTAAAAAGCAAACCATATTAAAATGGATGGAACTAAAGAAATCAAATGTAAAACATAAAAGATGTAAACAAATAATGTTGCTCCACTGATATCTATGGTAGATTTTGGAGTATCATTGCTACTAATCACAAGACACACTCCCATGTCTGCTCACCTATTAAGGCAACAGAAAAATCATAAATCTGCCTCTGTAAGTGCTATGACTGGACGACAGCATGTGGACAGATTTCACTCCCTCGTCCTTTTCACTTATGGTTAGTGTGCTGCTATACTGAAAGAGGAGCGTAAACTCAGTGTAGTACATTTTGTTAGGCAGTAACTTATGAAAACAAAACTTGAAAAGTTTGGAGATCCTTGTATTAAAAAACGAACAAACAAACAAACACAAAAAACTCCCTCAGTCTGTTTCCAAACTAAATGACTTAATGTTTCTGTATCAAACTATTGTTTCAGGACAGTTAATTAGGAATTAAATAATGAACTCAGTCACCTCCAGTAATACAGTATCCTCTGTGTACAGTTCTACCAGCTTCATATCTGCCCTTCAGACCCTCGGGAACCTTGTGTGTCTGCCACCCAATTAGTCTCAACTATGGAAACGGGTGCCTTATTTGTTGCTGTCTGCGAGCAAAGCCTTACTCTTTAATATCTCTCTGTACATTAGTATATAATTTTCTTCTCTTTACTTTACAGTACAGAAACTCCTCTTCACATATTCTTCCGGTTCTTCATGTCAGCAGGAGCTATGTTTTTGTGCTTATCACCAAAAATTGCAGTGCAAAAACAATAATTAATAATAATAATAATGATAATAATTAATGGTAACTATTAACAAACAATGGATTATAAAACAATTATTTTATGGCACAACAGCCACTCAATTCACATATAATACAAATAACCAGATGAAACCAACTGTTCCTGTATATGGAAATAAAAAGCTCAAACTGAATTAGGCTTGCATAGCAATGCAACAACAAGTTAAAGAATATATTTACAGGAAACAAAATTCCCTTTCCCCAAGGACAGTTACCAGAAAATTTGTTCTCGTATAGATGTTTTCTTTTTTTTTTTTGAACTTGCCTTTTTCTAACAAAAAGAAAATTACAGTAAGGTAGGAGGTGGAAAATATTTTCTTGAGGACAAAAACATAGTGAGATGTACAGTATGTCTGTGTCTATACATCACATTTACAGTTCTGTGACACTGCTTTTCTCTGTAGTGCCCTCTGCTGCACTCCTTCCCTCTGAGCACACACAGATAAGGACAAAGTTCGCTGCCCCGACTGGAAGGGCGTCATTCTTTCAAGGACAGACCGGGTTTTCTCCAGTTCACATCCCAGGCAGATCACTCTGTGGGAACCGAGGGGGAAAAAAAGAAAAAAACTTGATAAATGACACATTCGTTTAAAGAGACAATGCAGCATTTTGGGAAATGCCCTTTCTTATTCCCTTTCTTTTCACAAATCAGATGGGAAGAATACAGAGCTGGAGGTAGGAGTTTATTAACTAATTAACTATTAGGCTAGTTCTGTACTGTAACCATTTCTAAGTGAACAACAGCTGGGTGCAGTGGCCTCCCAGAGACAACTTCACAGTCAAGTTGTGAAGCACCCAGCTCTATAGAAAAGCAGTGGGTGCAGCAGATGGATGAATTGTTGTTTGGTCAGAAGACGCTATGGTCATACCATGGTCATAATTTTTGGACCACAAACATGACTTTTCTCACTACACATGAAGTGTATATCACAAAACACTGCTGTAAAACATTAAAATATTGATTCACTCACATAACTCTCCCGAGTACTGTCCCTGTCCATTGGTCCCCAGGAATTCAGCGTGCTCTGTGGCGGTCCACTGTTGTGGCTGTCGTGGACCCTCGACCTTGCGTGGCCCTGTTGAGCCCTTGGAGGAGGCTGTGCCAGAGGAGCTGTGACCACCAGGGGAGGGGAAGGATGGTTTACTGTATGGCAGGCACCCCTCCTCTGGAAACACAGCGAGTGATCGAAAGGCATACTCTAAGTTAGACACAACATGTGACTTTTATTGTTGCAGTGAAACACATCGAACATCTGATGCATGGGGACAAAGAGCACTTCGCTCCTCCTGACATCTGCAGAGTGGCGATGCCAACAGGCCATGCCAGGGCGTGCCACAGAGAGGACTCTCAGCCTCACACATGGCCCTGCAGCTACCAGCCTTATGAGGGGGTAAATACAATAACAGAGGGACCACTGGCTGCTGTGGCACCCCCTGCTGCAGGGCAGCATAACATTGACCCACAGCAGTCTCCATCGTTGCGTGAAATCTCATCAAACTGCTCCCCACTGCTCTGCTAATGACTGTAATAGAGCCTGCCCCGACCTCATTGGATTCTACTGTGAATCAGTCAGCACTCTGACACATATGGGAATTTACCTATGGGTTTTTTTTTTGTAAAGATGCTGATTGTGGCACCTGTCTTTGTCTAGCAGTCTCAGATTAACTGTCTGAGAACTGTCCTGGCACTAAGAGAGCAGGGCGCACAGCATGGAGATCTCTAATGGTCACAGACACACATGCATGCATGCACAGACACATGAACACAGACACACACAGATGGGGTGTAGAATGGCTGCTGTTTGGGTGAGAAAAGAAAGCCGAAGCGATTAGAGTGCATTTCAGTTGCTGGGGCCTCCTGCCTCATTTGGAGCGGAGTGGGCCGATATTGGCAACAGTTACAGGGGCATTGGGGAGGCTGAGGGAGGGCTGAGGGGGGCATTCTGGAAACCACAGCAAGTGGCAGACAGTGCAATCTGTTCATGGGAGCCCAGTCTCATTGCAGCATGAAAGCTAACTTTAACACAACAATTTGGAGAAAAATACACAACTGCCAAGTTAAAGCAGCAGCAAAACTCCTGTGACATTGTTGTTTTCATACGATAATAGTCCACTTGTTTTAGAACGTGAAGCCTAGATGTTTTATTTCCTCAGTAATGAATAGTTATAAGGAAGCAAAATAATTTTATGGATTTTGTTTAGCTGAGAAGAGGTGCAGAACTGTGCTACACAAGAGTTTGATGGCCCTTTTAGAAATATATAGGGTGGGTGTTTATGGAGAGCCTAGAGAGCACTACCCTGAAAAGCTGTGTGATTGGTTTTCCTCAACTCTACGTAACCTTGCTGGCTGCATGGCTCAGTTAATGGAGATGTCAACTCATCAGTCCGTCTGTGCATCTGTCAGTTCAACATTTGCTACAGATTAAATTCTCGATGATTGGATGGATTGCTATAGAATGAATCTGAATAAGTTTGGTGACTTTTCATCATTCACCACAAAATTTCCAGCTGTCCATGTTCATGAAAACATACATACAGTACATTAAAACCTAATGATCAAATCACTGTCAGCCTCAACTGACTTTCATCTTAATGCGTAGTTAGAGAGGCAGGTTGGCTGTCCAAACTATTTCATTTGTTGATTTCTGGCTGTTATGAGAATTTCAACCAATTTAACAAAAAGTGCTTCTAAATAAGATGCAGATTCTGCCTTAAAGCAAGTCCTCCTACATGACTGTGAACGGGACTAAACCTGAGCACGTTCACCGATGTTTAGCTAAATGATTTAAAAAAGTGGGAGTGGCCAGGAGTGGGATTAAAAACACCTGTTCAGTGCTCTAGTGTGTAACACTTGAAGCTTTACAGGGCCATCAGCCCATCCACATGGCTACAGACTTAAGTCTTGTTCCAACATTACCTGTTTTGTGTCCCCTGCGTCCATCATCAGCTCGATCTGTGGAGCCCAGCCTGTCTTGAGCCTGGCGATGATGTTCCAGAGAAGTGCGTGTCTGTCTGTCGATGGAGCTCTTCATGTCGTCTGGCCCAGACAGGGCTCCTGACATAGGCGGGCGCTCCAGAGATGATGCCTTCCTATCTGTAGGGGGTACCATGCTGCTCACACTGCGGGCCCCTTGGATACGGCCCTGCCCTTGACAGGGAGGAGGCTCCGGGGGAGGAGGTAGGTCTGTGCCAAAGGGGAAACCCACAGAATGAATCAATGGAAGCCATAAATTACTTATAAAATGCAGTTTACCTGAAAAACCCCCCCCGTAAGACTCTAAACATGTCATGAGAAAGTCCCATCCAATATTATATTACATGTTATCAAAACTCCTTGTTCATAAACCAACAACAGATTGTTTGGGGAAGTTTCTACATAAACTATTTAAAATGTGTTTTCAGTCACTGCCTCACCGTCTGCACCAGTATCTCTCCTGTGGGGTGCTGTGCCCTGGCTTCGGGGTTTGCGTGTGGGCCTGGTGGCCCTCTGGTGGCCCAAGCTGTGTGTGCCGACTGTGCTGCCATCTGTTGAGAATGGACTGCTGGGCCGGGGCCTGTGGGACAAGCCTTTACCTGCAAGAGGGATACAGGGCCACAGGCCAGCTGGTTAATAAAGACATTAAGGAGTCAATGCTTAGACAGAGGACCTGAGGCAGTCACCAAGAAGGGTACAGATTATCAATCAAGATCAAAAAACCTATTAGAAAACAAAGTTTTTAATTAGAAGCAAAAGTAGTAGAAGTCTGTAAAGGTTTCAAGTATAACATATCACCCAGTTATTACTCAATGAACCCAAGAAAGCCAGAGCAAAGCCTGACGAGTTACAAAGGAGCTGAGTTAAAGTTAAGGATAGAGAGATATCCAGCCAGCCACGGCCAACAGGTGCCATGCACAACCTGGGCACAGCGTCCACAAGCAGCAGAGAGGAAATAACAAGCCAACAACAGCCAAAGGTTGGGAGGAGGAAGAATCAGAGCAGAAAGGAACAAGTCATCTGCCACTGGTAGAAGTTCCAGTCCAGCAGTGGGTAGCTGGTCTCCACACACCAACCTCGCTTGCTGAGGCTAGTGCCCTCCAGGCGGTAGCCTGCTTTGTCTGCAGCGGCCACCAGGGCCTGAGCAAAGCTGCAGTGTGTAAAGATGGAGCCATCAGACGAACTGCCCAAACTGGACCTATGGCTGGAGAAATTACGGTCATCCTCCGAGGCTGAGCCCCACCCATTCACCATGGACCCTGTGGAACACCGCAGGTTTCAGCAAATGTTGTGTGTGAGTATGCTAGACTGTGCTTGTGAATGAATGCTTTTATTATTTCAAAAACACTCAAATTCAACCATATCTTTTTCATATATTTCAGCTCACTGGCCATAACCTTTATGGACGTACGATCTGGCACTTTGAACATCTGGGCTGTGATTTTACATTTTGATGGATGAATGTATTGAGTGATCTTATAAAAAAGAGTGAATATTCTACACTTAAATTATTTTGGATTTGCTGCAGGGCATTTCTGTTCTTGCAGGTAAGTGCTTTTGTGTTGTCATTCTGTTCCGGCCTGTCTTCTTTCATCTAGTACAAACACATGCTGAACATAAATTGCATACACACACACACACACACACACACACAGGTGAACGCAAACACACGACAGAATGTACACAGTGGAACAGCAGGACTGGGATCAACTGATTTCGCTCTCCTTTTGATAAGAACAGTGAGCGCACCTGTGCAGAGCAGAGTTAGCTACAAAACTGCCTCAGGTGACACAGATGAAGCATCTCACAAAAAAGACGTTAAATCAAACACCTGGTGGAATGCAGAAACAGTTTTTTTTTAATCCTGTCCACTACCATCTAAAAGGTACTATGGTATCAAGAAAAGAGAGAACATTACCACAAAGCCAAAAACTTTCACTGTAGTTTTAGACACTTCATACATGTGACTGTAAAGATCATTGAAAGATGAGAAGTAAAGTCAGTGACCTGGCAGGATTGAAAGCTTGTACACAAGGAAGACGTGTACATATAGAAAGACTTTTGGCTTATATATCTGTGCTACTGTAAGTATTTCTTTACGCTTTCATTTTCTTCTTCAAATAAAAAGCCAGGCCAGCACTTAAAATATATAAGTATTAGTCTGCCAATGAAAATATGGCACTTTGGCAAGCAAAAACACAGAGAACAGTCGGCTAATGTGACAGCTTTCAGTGGGACTGGTTTGGCAGACTTTGCTCAAGTGGCACAAACCCAAGTGCTCTGCTCACATCTCTCCCTCACACAGAACACAAGAGTGATGTGATTGAACAGACTGGTGTAACAGAGAACTGGGGAGGTGTGAGGGTAAAGGTTGCAGAGGGTGTGATGGGGACAAAAAGTTAACAGCAGGATTTATTAAAAGGTCAGTATGATACAAAAGGTAGCATAATCCTGGCCAGGACTGTTGGCAGAGTTCAGAGATTCAAATGAGCACAACTCACCCATACATTAGCTTCAGTAATGGTAAAGAGTCTGCTCTCTCAGGTGTTTCTTCTTCTACATTAACATTTGACAGAAAACTTGCTAATATGATTGTGGTTTATTTATGTACACACTGGGAAATCCCCTTCAAAGAGTTTTCCAACTTCCTGCCCGGGTCTCTTCATCTTTAACTATATGTCTCAAAGAGGTGGTTACTCAGTCTCTGGATGTGACTTCAGGGAATTGCACCTTCAACGGCTAAAGTTGCACCTTCCACAGCTAAAGTTGCAACAGTTTTTCACTCCTATTGCAGTAAAACTCCCTCAGATTAATGGAAACTTCTATAAAATATAAGCTTGCATAAGGTAGAGAGCCCCTTACACAACCCATTTTTACAGCACTAACTGAAATCCAAGGCAGTAACTACTTCGAGTCCTCCGTCTTGCCTTGCTATTTTCTTTGAAATTCTTTTCTAAGAGTTTTTCTCTAAGAAAGAAAGACAGCAATTCCGCTGGGTCCAATCCTCCCACAAAGAATAGAGCAGATATTGAAGTATAGGCACTGCCAGCCAAAGCACTGAAGCTTCCAACTCCTCTGGCTCAGTGAAGGAACACTGCCTCAGCAAATCACATCACAGAATGACTTTTCAGTTGCACTAACTGCCACTTTCTACTGCAGAACCTCTGGAGCACTTCTATTCTCAGAAATAGCAGTCCAATCAAACTGTGATCAATGTAACATAATTTGATAAAAATTCAATCTAGTTTTCTTTTTGCCCTAGAAATGTGGTATTTTTTTCCTCTAGGTCCAGACCAAGGTTTGCACTACGGCTCTGTCATTTTGTCACGTCTTGAACCTGAGCAATGGGCCAAACCATGTACTCTAAAATCCACTGCCGTGTACCTCCCATGCGCCACACAATGATAGAGCCAGGCCAGTAAACGGGAGATGGTTGAGGGGCTGTAAAACCCCACCCAAGTCCCTCCTGCCACTAAAACTGATTTATACATACCAAAAGCCTAATCTGCATGTCATTAAGCTGGAAAATCATTCCCTCTGACGAGCAGGCGTCTCTACCTGCCGTCAGGAGACGTGACCCTGCTCCTCACAAACCTGGCAAGGCTTTATGGGGGAGTAATCGCCCAGAACAGTCCAGCTTTCAGCTCATTGTAGGCGTAACAGCCTCACTGATAACACATCTCAGCTTTACATGACCTATACCACCCACACACAAAGCCAGGTAATACCTGTGTGTTCACTTCATCTCTCTAGCTCAAGTAAGACATGGCTCAGCAATACCCACCACAGCATCAGGATTTACATGTATCCACTAAAACTATGCTGTATTATCTCAGAGCATAGAATAACACATTGGAAAGCCTGTGTGGAAAATCTGCTGGTGAAAAATGGCCCCCGAGGAGAGGGCTTTTTTTTTTATGGAGCATCAGTGAAAATGTTTGATTTACTGGCCTTTGGAGTAACATTAAGAAAACAGACCCATCTCCATATTATTAAACAATGACAAATCTATCAAGCAAGACTCGACAGGAATCCCAATCCTACCTCCCCCTATTTATATAGCCTCAAAATGGTGGCCACAATAAATCTCAGCAATTTCCTCTATCCTCCCTCTATTCCTCCTGCTAACCCTGGAGCTGGGACCGTGTCTGTGTTGTCAAGCGATGGGGTGCGAGGCAGACTTGCAGAGAGATAAGAAGAAATAGTGCTGTCTTCAGAGTAATACAGTGGAGGAGAGATGCAGTAGATTAGGGCCCAGTTGCTGCTTTATATTCCTCTAAATACATCAGCAGTAGCATGTGTCAGCGTAACCAAAACCACTGTTCCATCATCCCATGGAAAACTACTCTTTAGGGCTGCCGCTGACGGGATAGACCAACAAGCAGCGCTGTCAACCCTCTTATTCTCATGCTCTCTCTCTAAACTGGCTCAGCTCCTCTACCTTCAGATACAGTATATTTTCTGCTCACTCAGTGTCTTTCCACCCATACATTTCCCAATATGCATTTCATTTTTTAGTATTCGCAGACTTTATTGGAACACTTGATAGATACATGGTGTCACCTCACCACCATTCTGTGTCACAACTGGTCCCCATAGTGTGTGATAGCCAAATGCCACACATAAATATCCTTGCAGTTGTACCCTCTAGTTTATAGATGGATAATGTGGCCTGGTCAGTATAAATGCAGCAGCCCAGATCCCAGCTCTGCTGCTGCAATGTCGTGCCCTTCACATGTACCCTTGACAGACGGCTGTAAAAGTTTTCAGTGAGTAGTAAAAATGGAAATGGTGCCTCTGGTCTGGAATGGAATATGCTGCACGTGAAATTTATTTCAAATCTCCTCGGGAAGATATGGGTGGCGCTGGCTCCAGTGCTGTGTGCGAGTTAAATCACAGTCACTCTCCCCTGCTTGCCATGCCTACTCCTCCTCTTCATTTCCCTCTCACTATCCTGTTTAAAATTCATGGACTTTCTTATCTTTTTTTTGGAAATGATAATTATATTTCCCCAGAGTCTGCCAAAAGTGCTTGATTAAGGGACACTCCGTAAGCATGTTCACATGAAAATGTACGAAAAGCAGAATGATTAAGAACATGCCATGAACATCAATCCATTTTTACTGTGAGACAAGGTGTAACAACAATGGGAACTGAATGTTTTCCCCATTCAGAGTAATTAAAACAGTAATTTAAGGTAACTATCTTACCTGTTAAAGAGCTGTCCAGGTTGTCCATGCTAGACCCTGGTGTGTGCTCGATACCACGGGGATGCCTGGCTCCGTAGCCTTCATCCTCCTCCTCTTCTTCCTCCTCCTCATCCTCATCAGGCAGGTCAGTCTCCAGATCAGAAACCATTGTGCTCGACACGTAGCCCACTGGAGGAGCTGGCGCCTGGGGAGGAAGTGAGCCTACTTGCATGTGCCTGGGAAGAGAAAGAGATAGCACATTACTCTACTGGAGTGAGCATACGGCATGTACCAAGGAATGTTGGGGACTTGTGAATATAAAGATAATAAAGGGAAGGGAGATAGTAAAGGGAATATTCAGTGGTTTCTATGCCACAGGATGGTGATAAATGTATGTATATGGAAGTGGGGTGCTAATTTTAGAGACCTCTTTCATATGTGACGCTCTGAATAAATTTGAGCAATTCCACTAATTCTACGGTGCTGCTTGCATGCTAACACAATGACCCACTAATTGCTGCTGTAGATGATACAAAGACACGCTCTCCAAGCCTGTCGACACATGGCTGTCACCTCAGTGGCAGCTCGCTCTGCTGACAGCCACATTTGTTTGAAGAGTGCAATGTCTTTGACGCATTTTGCAGTGGGAATTGGTTGTAATTACTGGCCCTCTGGTGTTTTCAGAGATGCTCTCTAACCAACATAGTCATTACTGGGTTACATGACATCTCCTTCCTGACAGGGCTTTCTTGTCTCCCCCCACTTCACTATTATGAATGAATGCCAGTCTCTCATTCTCTCTGCATCGCAGTCAGAATGAAGCATGGCCTTCATCTGACTTGCATGAGCACCACAACAATGGAATGTGCTGTATGGGTGTGGGGGAAGTAAACAACCCTGGGTAAGAAATTGTGTCTCTTAGAGTGAGCAAAATACAGTAGTTGCCTAAGTGGTCGCATGGGCCCATTAAAATGAAATGATTAATGGGTTTATCTCCACTGCACACACAGTTGACATGAAGAATACCGAAGGACCCAAATAAATCCTGACAGCAATACATGCAGAACATAATATACAGTAGGCATTTTAAAATGACAACAATGCATGCATTATCAAGTATAACTAAACATGTTTCTAGATAGACAGACAGACAGATAGACAGACAGACAGACAGACAGACAGACAGACAGACAGATAGATAGATAGATAGATAGATAATGCTGTTTTACCATGTCTGTTTTGCCATGTCCAGTTGGTATGCTCTGGTGAGTTCATCCAGATGGGCTTGGAGCATGGGCTGCATCTCGTCCCGAGGCGAAGGGGTAAGGGTTGCTGTGGACTGCTGTCCAAAGGAGACAGCTGCTGGGGAAGAGGCAACCCCTCTGATGGGTGGGGTGGGTACCCTCTCCTCCTCTTCCTCTAACTCATCCTCCATGCCTTGGTGAAGATAGGTCTGCACAGGCATGGGTGGGCCCCAACCATCACTCTCGTACCTGACGTAAGAAGAAATGTTTACTGTAATAGTTCTCCCAATTTATGTGTGAAATTGTGTTTGCAATCTTCAGTCTAATCTAGGGCTGCAACTAACTATTATTTGTATTACTGATTAATCTACATTTTATTTTCTCAATTGTTCAAATAACCATTTTGTCAACAAAATGTGTGAAAAATGTCAATTTCCTAAGGTCAGAGGAGGTGTATTAAAATGACATGTTTTACCTTATAGAGATGCAAAACACATTTATTTAAAAGTCTATGCATACTGAGAAAAGAAATTGAAAAAATCAAAAACACACGGACAGAAACAGAACTACAATAGGGTGTGCAATACTGTCAATGTCTCCAAATGTAAAAATGTTACTGAACAGGGAGGGAATAGCAGACAGCCTAAAAATATAAATATTTTAATGGAAATTCTAATATACTAGCATAGTGCTTTGTGACCTTGTCCAACTTTTGGAAGAATTTGTTAGATGACAGACTTGGGTGGAATTATGGAGGAAGCCAGGCTTCACTTCCTCATTGCCGTGCTTATACATGCTGAAATAATACTGGCCATAAAGAAAATGTTCATTAAAGAAATTTGTCAGTGCACACTCCATGGGACATAACTGTTTTAATCTGCTGCCATTAAGAGCAGCTTCAGATTTACAGTGCACGGGACTCTTCATTTGCCAGATAGCCTATTAAAGCAGATGACTCTCCCAGATTGGAAATGGGAGAAAGAGGACATATCACCTACTGGACCAAAGAGAGAGACACACACTCACACTTAAATAAACCTCTGTTACTTCATACCCACTATATAATATTATGTTGGATTCACCACACTAAATGATTTTTAAGAAGTCGTGCAATTAGTGTATAAAGAAGTGACTGGTATTACATCAAACATCTCTGAGAACTTTGGAAGCTTTTTACATCTATTTCAGACTAAGAGGTGGATAACAGTCTGCTGGTATTAATTCCCTTTGTTTGTCTGTCTCTCGCATTTGTCTTTACGAAACAATGCAATTATGATTTTTTTTCCCCCACTATGGAATTCAGCAAATAGATTAATCTGAAACCATCTGTGTGTCGACACGCTAGTAGCAGCAGGAGACGTTGAACATTGTTTTTTTCCCCCTTCATTTATTTTCCAGTCATGAAATCATCCCATAGATTGAAGGTAGGATCAGCAGATAGTTTGATCTGCAGCCATCTGTATATGAGCTTTTGTGTGAAAGCCAGTGTAAGTGAGTGTGTGTATGTGTGTGTGTGTGTGTGTATCTGGCTGCCTGTGGAGACTATACACACATTGACCGTTCACTTTTCTCCAGATGTACAGTAGTACAGTAATTAGCTGCAGAGAAAACAGAGCTGAACCCTGTTATTACACACAGCAATGTGTGGTGTTGCTTAAGTTGGCAAGCACCGTCTTGTTTGTTCCAGCAAGCAAAAAACTAGACTCTCTACTACTAAAGTAGTCAGAGGAGGAAACATACAATGATAGCAATGAGTAAGCTCAAGGGCATATACAACAAAATCATTATAAAATACTGCTTCATTTTGTTCAATTGTTTTCTACTGCAATTTTACAATAGTTTAACCACTTACCTACATTAATGAAATATTTAAACAAGGATTGTATATGAACCCTTTTTCAGAAAATTAAAAAGGAAGCATAAACTGAGGCTAGATTAAAGCTGTGTAACTGTAAATGGCCTGAGTGGAAATAGGATTAGTTAACTGAAATACACCAGAAGGTTTAAACAATAGGAATATACATGTCATAATTGCATGTGGCCATATAGTATGATTTCTCCTCAAAGCTGGAGGTCTTGTATACAATGGGAGGGCAGTTGAAAAATAATTTGACTTGAAAGGTCTATGAAAATGAATGAGAAAGATATTGACAAAAATATGAAAAGCTCTCTTGGCTACTTTGCATGCACTTTTTGATATGGTGCCTTACTTCAGCTTGTCAGTTCCCTGTCTACTTTAAAGTCTGGCAAAGTGCCAGGCTTCAATATCTGATCATGAGGTCAAAATAAAACCTGTGTAACAGTCAAGTTTTATCCTTTACTGCACAAACAATAAAATATACAGTAACTGCAAAAATGTATGCTTTTGTATCTATTTAATGCACATTATCTGCTCATATTTTAATAATGTATTTGCGTTAGTTCACGTCTCGGGTAGACATACCCTCCTCCTTCATGCTGTTCATTGGGATAATGGTCCATCTCTGTACCGGGCAGAGGGTGAATGGGGGGAGGGGGCAGAGGAACATTGGCCCAATTTGACCCATTGGCTTTGCTAGGTTTGGAACCAGCCTTGGTCTTCTTCTTCTTTCCTCCCTTTCCACCTACAAAAGGAAGGGATTTATGAGACATTAATTAGATTGCAAAAGACAATCAATTAAAAACGTTGATGTTATAAGTGGGATAGCATTGCAAATTACAGTAGTTGGCATGTGACAAATGTATATTCTAAAGAAACTCACTTTAATCCAAACATGTTACTTAGATTATGGATCCATCTGGACTGAATTTCAACAAACCCTTGGAAAATCATACACAATTTCAAACACAGGATTTCAATGGGCTCCTGCCTGTCAGTGCTTACATAGAAAAGCTCAAGGTTACCTGATGAAAAGCATGCTTCCATTGATTAATTGGCTGAAAAGCCTCAAATCTCCATAGAAACGGGAGAGAATGGCAGTAAACGAGGCTAAGGCAGACCTTTGTGCTCCACCCATCCCTCAGTGTCCCCTTCAACACCAGGCTTTGGGTTCCCACAATGAAATATCTCACTTCACAGCATCATCATAATGAATGGCTTGTGTAGTGTCAGTGTGTCCCTAATGGAATTCACTGAGAGTCTATTACTACTTTCATTTCTTTTATTACACCGGAGAGCCACTAACCCCATCCATTTCCACTCATATCCCTCCAAAACCAGATTCTCCACTGCCCCATCCATCTTTATAAATCTGCCAGCCAGGTCAATACTGAGTTTTATACGATTTGGTCAGTGTGAAAGCAACCTCTTTTTCCATCTTTAAAACACATTTAACTTTGAATCCAAATCTGTTTTTATGTTGAGGTATATACACTATACACCTGAAGACTTAGACATGCTGCTGGAAAATGTATTCTTAGGGTAAAAACACATTTTATACACTTAAACTTTTGTTTCTATCAAGTTTATCACATGATATGATATGATATTATCGATATGTTGTGCACTCCTTTACTGTACCATTCATTTTTGAGCATGGAGGTTTATCAATATCTATCTATCTATCTATCTATCTATCTATCTATCTATCTATCTATCTATCTATATGTATATATATATATATATATGTATATATATATATGTATATATCTATCTATGTGTGTGTGTGTGTGTATATATATATATATATCTATATCTATATATATAGATAGATATAGATATAGATATAGATATATATCTATATCTATATATATATATAACTATAGATAGATATATATCTCAATATTTTCTGTAATGCTTCTGAGATTAAACATATGAAAGGGAAGTAGGGAGACATACTTTACAGTTTGTGCATATATAAATCAATTTGTGGCAGGCTGAAGTGCCTTTCTACCAGTAAACACCTTAAATCTTAAACCAGGATACCTCAAACCTACGTCACCAGCCACACAGACTAGTGAAACTCTGTTGAACACATTTGTATCTGTCATCTGTTGGTTAGCCTTCACTGCCAAAGGCCTGTAATCACTTTTCCCAGTGCCACAAAAAGCTGCCAATACTGCATCTTGCGCAATGTAACATCATGCGCTCCACTGTAATCTAATAAACTGACTCGACTCAGACACGGCAAAAAGTAGATCACAGCCATCATAAGAAATGTACAGAAGTGATGACATAGATTTCTATTGATTTTCATGGAAGCCAGATGGTTGAGGAATAAGACACCCTGTACAACATGTTTTAAGTCCTTAAATTTTGATTATTTTACTATAATGAGGTTTTTACCAGCAAGAAAAACAAAAGCACTTCATAGATGAGCATGGTAACAAAGCTGGGGCAGGGGAGGAAATATCAGGCATGAGGAGATAGAAGAGGTGTCGGAATAAGATTAATAAAGAATGGAAGTAATAAAAGAAACAACTGTAAGCCCAAGGCAAGCAGCACAACAGTGTAAGTATAGTCTGAAAGTAATTGGGTTTCCTAATCGTACCTCTGGGCGACTCTTGACTTTTACCAATAAATGGTGAGCTGACGCGATTGTTCAATCATCCTTAGTCCCTCCACACAAGACCAACCATCAATATTGTAAATGAGCCTCTTCTAGGGAAGAATGGTCTGGCACTGGAATTACAACAGCTCACCCCAAATATGAAAAATACAGAGCGCGGCTGTGGCTAGCAGCTATACAAGAATTACACAGTGAACCCATCTCCTTTGACAAAACTGGGCCTCTCTTCAAAGAGGAACTCACACTAAATATAGATTCAGCATTGGGTATTTATACCCAGGGTTTGGGCGCTCCCAGCCTATAACTGCAGGGCTGCATAGCCTTGAGCTTGCTTTGTTTTCATTGGGTGCGTCAGTGCTGAGGGGGGAAGCCACAGAGCAGAAACTCTAGAAAGACTATGCAGCCACATATAACTTATGAGTTGGAGAATAATTTCAAAAAGGACATCAAAATAAATCATGTATCATCATTTTTTTTTTTTAGATTAGTTAAAAAAAATACAATATGTTACATAATGGGGTGAGATGCAACATATATGGGGAGTGCAGGAGCACAGCAGGTCACACACAACCATGGACTATGCAACTTCACAGGGTGTAAGGGGAGTGCGGGAGTCTTCAGGGTCTCAAACTGCTATAGAAAACACAGAAAAACAGCTACCTCTACTCCCTTACACTAAGAACAGTTTTAATGAGCAGCTTCATGTCCCCAGTGGAGATCCATGCTGCCATGAAAGCTGCTCTATTTCTGTTCCTTTTCATCCTGGCTCTCCTCCTTCAGACCTGACATTCATTATTCCTTCAATCTCCTTAGAGGGAGAGCAAGGCACTGTAACTTCAACTTTTCCACCCTTCAAATGCTGAGTTTACTTTGGTTGAAATCTGAATCAGATCTTAAGCTTGTGTTGATTCAAACCTGTCACTGTAAAGATGAAGCGTACAGTGTACAGCATGTAACCTACTGTACAGAAGACGTACTATATAGTCAGGAACTCATTTTAGTCCTCATCTCCCGTTCGATATATCAACAATTCATATCATATCTTCTGTTAATTAATTTGCTTTTATGACATTGTTAATACAAATACAGACTTATTATCTCTTATTTAGGTATTTCATTTTTAACAATAATTGTTCACCCAACTCCCTGAAATGGGGACTTGCCTATATTACACAGTCCACATTCCTCTAATCCTTTATTCTGATATGGTGTACTCCGTAAAGGTAGGCGGAGGAACACTGACAAAGGTGAAATCTTAAAACAATACATTAGTTACTGTTACTCCCTCACAGCAACCACATGCTGTAAGCATCTATATACTTATTTTAACTGATAAAAACCTTTATGTACTTATCTTGCCCAGAGTTAGAGGACAGATTGATACCGCTCTCCTGTCTGTTAAATATGAAACTACAGTCATCAGGAAGTTAGCTTAGCATAAAGACTTGGAGCAGGGGAAAACAGCTAACCTCTCTGTCCAAAGGTAACACAATCCATGTACCAGCACCTCGTAACTTCATTATATGTCTTGTTTGTTTAATCTGGGCAAAAGCCGAGGTGTAAAAGTTGCGGCTTTATGTAGTGTTATGTGCTAGTCTGGACAGAACCAGGCTAGATGTTTCCCATTACTTCCAGTCGTTATGCTTAAGCTAAGCTAACAGGCTATTGGCTTTAGCTTATTTAGCGAACAGAGGTAAGAGTGTTGATCTTTTTTTTTTTATCTTTTCTATTGATCTTTTTATCTAAATCTCAGCAAGAAAGCGAATAAATATATCTTCCAGCATATCAAGCTTTTCTTTCAAAGCATATTCTCTGACATTTTATACTACGCAGGAACTCCCCATCATTAAAGTATAATACAACATGTTCCAAGCTCATTCCAAGCCTTCAGTAAGCTGCGTGTCTAAGGGAAGAATCTGCCTGTAAGGCATGGCCACTTCACATCCCTCTCTCCAGCCCACTGTGTGCCAGCGCATTGAATTAGAGACCAGTTAAGGCAGTGGCTTGTAACTAGATAAAAGAGAAGAGTGGAGGGGAGGCAGGCAGAGGGCTGCCTTGGTGTCCTATAAATGACATTGTAATTCTCTGAACATGGGTTTTAGTGTAGTCAGCTACCATTAGGGGAAGAGGGAAAAAGGGAGGTATTTTTGCCACTTTACCCAGCCAAGCATCTCTAATGGTGTGCGTGTGTGTGTGTATAGTCCACTCTGTCTGAAAGACTCCCTCTGCCCCTATTCCTGTCTGCTCACTCACACAGTGAGAGACAAAGACTTTACAAGGAGTGGCAGTGATGGCAGAAACCCAGCATTAGCACTTGCAGCCATACTCTGTAAGGAGACCACAGTACCATTCTTTCTCTCTGATTTAAATGTCCTGTTTCTTCATGCTCCAATAAGCTGTCGACTCCTATCCAATATCACAACATGGCTACATACAATAGTTGATGTTTCACTCAGAGCCCTGTATAACAAAAGAAATAACTTCAAAGCATCCTCATGTAATGAACTGTAAGCAGTGGGAGCTGAGTGAGAAAAACATCTCTGGTGAGGGAGAGGGACTGTGTTGATATGAATTTTCTTAGATGGTTTGTACATGCAAATAAGAGATCAATAAAGCAATTAAGACATCAGTCAATCATAAAGTCAAGCGGCAGAACCCCAGAGTGTCCCAGTTTGCTTTATAAGATTCTCTGCTGCGTAAACCAACCTGAGAGACTGCCGCTTCGCTCTGAGCTGTTGTGAGAGCTGGTGGTGCTGAAATCTTGTGATTGGTTGTGTGGTATTCTATTAGACAATCCTTCGGCCAATCGGTAGTCAGGAATGAAAAGGAGGGCTACAGTGAGGGTTAAAGGGCAAAAATCACAGTGGCATCAGGTGATTGGCAGTTAGCACAAGCACATGCAAACATGCAGTTAGAGCATTGAGCAAGCAGGACATATTCAGGATTCACACATTCAAAAAGGTGCACTTGTTCAGCCTTTCATCCACTGTCTGATTTGTATGCAGACAATACATTTGCTGGACAAATATGAATCCTTGTTGATTTGAAAAACATAGCGTAATCTTTCACAAAACTCTTTTCAATTCATGGAATTGGATAAATGAGTCAATAGTGGGGATTTTAATTCAATATTTGTCCCCCATCAGAGAGACATAATCATATGAGATTACACTTCTTAAAATAATGCCAGAGAATCAGAAAAAAATGTTTTTTTAAAAGATTAATTTAATTAAATGAACTATGAAGAACTATAATCAATCTATTTTAGACTGTTGGAAAATGAGATCCAAACATGTATTAGAATACAGCCGAGGAACACTCATTACATCTTAAGTATGAAACTCCACTTGGCTTTAAAAAATCCTGCATCAAATCCACGATAATTCATTTGGATTATTTTCTTAAATATTAGTCAAGCTAAAATGGATTGGCAATTACTCTGAAACTGAAGGAGGAGTGGAACCATCGTGAAAACTCAGCAAGAAAATAGACGAATGACTTAACTGCACTACTCCTTCATGAGATGTTTATTCAGCCTTGGAGAGTAACCAAATGATGTCTACTGGGGGGGAAATCACTATTTTAAGACACCCTCCCCACAACCACAGTTGGCCTTTGGAAAGACTACACAGACCTTTGGTGGAAAAGTTTAAATTCCAAATGACCATCTTCTTATAACTGTAAATTTGTGGCTTGTGATCTAGATAAATTCACTTCATTTTTGATGTCACAGGACAAGAATAATCTCTAGTAGACACCATCTTACCACCCTCAAACATGAGGGCAGCAATATCCCCACAAATAGCTACTAGCACGCTGACTTTGTTAGTGTAACTTACTGTTGTTGCAGGAGTTCTTGTCGGGTAGGGAGTAGCCCAGGTTGGCCATCTCCTGCTTGGCCTGCAGCGAGGCCTTCCACTGGGCTTCGGGCAGGTCCACAGCCAGCTCGTGGATGCTGCTGGAGTGGAGAATCTGGGTGGTGGCATAGGGAGTGGCCTGGGAAGTTTGGCCAGGGCTGTTGTAGTTGGCTTTGGTGGTGAAGTCTATGCTGCTGTAGATGGCTCCATCAGAGAGCATGGTGCCCGTCTTATCCCCTTGACCGGTGGGGAGATCTGGCAAAGAGGAAAGGGATAGCTGTCATCTAAAAGGGATGGTCAGCTCAACTGTAACCATGGAGTATTTGAATAAGAAGCATGTGGTAGAAGTGGGCTTTCTGCCAGAAAGCCTTCAGCAAGTCAGGTAACATAAGCCTTTCTGCCAGAAAGCCATGTCAGGTGATAGTAGTATAAATAGCGATGAAAGCACAAGTCCATGATGGCAGGAGGTGGTGGATGAATGGTTGAAACACTAGACTTTTACCCATGAGACCAGGGTTCATGTCCTGTGTGAAAAGTCAACATTGACTTAGTTGACTTGACTTGTTATTGTCAGTTTTTTCAGCCACAATTTGGGTATGTGTAGGCAACAAGAGTACTTGGTTAGGTTTGGGAAAAGATCATGTTAAAATAACAAGTCAACACTGACTTTTGCTTTCACATAGAGCATGAACAACAGCTTCCTGACAGAAAGGGTCACTAGCAGGAGGCCCTGAGGGCAAACTTCTAACTTGTCAGCACTATCCCTGCACATTAGGACTTGAGTGACCTGAGAATTAAATGCATGTGATCCTGGTGTGTTATGGAATTACAGTCTGGGTCTTTGTGTTTTCATGTCAGCTCACGTCTTCAAAAACAACACTTTGCAGGTTCACCTCATCCATCCCAAAAATCATCCCAATTATTCATCCTTTCCAACCCTAAGCCTCACAGTCGAGGTGTCCCTCTCCCCCCACATGTGTGGATATCTCACATCCCCTCCCTTCTCTGTTCACATAGATGAGGGATAATGCTGCTGCTCTGCATGTGTGTGATGACAGAGGAAGGGAGGGGGAGAGAGAGCTAGGGAGAGAGCAAGCACACTCTCCCCGTAGTGCATGGTTTGCATGCCCAGTCAAGGGGAGATGATGTAGAGCCATGGCGGAAGTGTCCGCATCTGCGCCAGTCAAGCTGCGCCTGTCCTTCACGACTGGCTGCTCAAGACCATCCTTTCAAACACCCATCCACCCCCTGCTCCTCTGCCTCCTCTGCCTGTCTCTCCCCTCACGTTCTCTTGCTCTGAGGTATGGGCAATGACACCGGGCTGGACTATCGGCCATTAGTCAGCCTGGTGACAGTGGAGGCCCTGCTGTTAATGCATTAGCTGTCCACTGATGGGATATAAATACTTAACCTAACATACATGAAATATGCACATATGTATATACATCATAAATGCACACAGTATATGAACATGATGAACAACAGGGAATCTGGTAGAACAGAAAGGAAGACAAGCCATCATCTTTCCTCTCGAATGGTCTCTTTCTAAAAGCACCAGGGTACTCACCTCCTCGGCCAAAATTACTCAGGTCATTGGGTCCCCCGGAACTGCTGTTGACAGGCAGGCTGGTGGCTGGCCAAGAGTCCGCTAACCAGGGGTAACCTGGGTCACTGGCATTAAGCAGGCCTGGCCGGCTAGGCAGAAACACAGATTAAACAAAGGCTGTGAAATTACATTAATACCAGTTTTTGTGCAAATTATCCTAAATTACTTATTATGCATGACTTAATTCTGCATTATGTTACTGGATTTAGAAATAATGAATAAAAAACATGACAGCAATCAGCAGTGAGACAATTTGAAGAAAAAAAAAAATCAAGCATATGTTTAAATGTTGTGCACAAGAATGTGTGTTTGTGTGTGATAAGCTTGCCATAAGCCACTGAAGCTAATGAAACACTTCTGAGATAGGGGGAAATACTGTACGGATACATTTCTTCCCCCACAAAGTTGGAATTCCTTCAGGCAAACACAGCCCTTTATCTCTCTGTTTCTCCTGCTGTGTCTTTGTCACATTCCCTGAGTTATTAATGCAAAAGCACACTGTGGAGTCACTAACGCATGCATTTGCTCTCTGCACACATGTGCAGGCGAACACCCACATGTATACGTTTCCTTATTCATTAATATCTTGCACATTCTGCTGTGTTTTCCCATCTACCCCTTGTGGTGGTGTCCAGACAGTCTAAATCTTATTTGATGAGACGTCAAACATCGGCCCTGGCCCCACCATGATGCTTCAACCCACTTGTGGGATGCCTGCATATGGGAGAGGGCAGCTCCATTTAACAGGTGTTGTGTCCCTCCTGAGGGGGTGAGAACCATAAAAAGCAGCCATTAAGACTTTAACCTGTCATGGGTGACTGCTGGGAGGCCATTAGGGCCACTTTACTGTACAATCACGTCTGAGGCTCGTTACCATGGGTAACACAGATGGCGTTAAATGAGAATGAGAGATGGAGTTAAATGCCTTTGTTTATGTCTTACTTCATTGATACATCTTACTCCACATCTTTCCAGTGACTCTGCATTGAAATTGATTATCATGCAAAAAAGGACTGTATAATCACCAATTAACATCAGTAGGTGAGCAATACAAAATACTAAATAAACATATTCTAAGCAGACACAAGAGCCTCAACAGAAATATTTTAAGTATTTTGTTGAAGGCCTCTTTTATTCATTTTTCCCTGAGAAATCACAACCTGCAATGGTCCAACAAACATCACATGTGATGAAGGATGTCATTGCCTTCTTAGAAACACAACACTCCCAGCTCTCAGTGCCCAGCAGTGCTGTGTGTAGCAGACTGCAGATGTGTGCTCGGAGAGGCTGTGGAGCACAGTAGTTAGCAGCCAGGCAGTCTGATGGGGTTTTTTTGTCTTAGCTCCAGTAGTGTGACGTGTAGGCTCTGGGGGACTGGGAGAGTGTCACGCCCTGAGGACAAGGGCAGGTAATGGGCGTGCTGCAGTCAGTCTCTCCCTCAGCCACAGGTTCTAATGAGAAGAGCTGTTCCACAGAGGGGGGAGTCCAAATGAACTGCAGCCCTGGCAAGCTAAGAGCCCTCGCTGTGGTTCCTGAATGCCAAAACAGGCCCTCGGGGGAGACGAGTCATTCAAATTGATGGCTGTGCATCAGACAGATGCACTTTTATAGGGTAATACATCTCTCCCTGTCCTTCTGCCTCTGTTTCTGGCTGCCATGTTCCACCACTGCCATCATTCTCTTTCACCATACCATCTTTCCCTAACCCTATTTTCCTTTATTTTTCCCTTATACACCTCCACCTCCTCTGTCTGTCCTTCCTCCCCACCTCTTGTGTGCTTTGCATCTGTCAGACTAAAAATTCCAATCAGATGAAAAATAAGAGGACATTGCTCTCTTTTGTTGACTCAAGCAAGACTGCACCACAAATGCACGCTGTCTAAAGTAAAAGACCATGCGTTTGTCTCATTACTTGTCATACTTGGTGCCGCAGCGAGACCTCCCCCTGCCCACTAGAGAAAGACCATTTGAAAGACAAGGAGATGACAGTGGAAATGGCTGCATCGTCCTTGTATTTATCACACAGCAGTAGTCCTGCTCAGGATAATTAGAATAAGACTGATTTCTACTGGGGATATTTGTTATATATGTGATTGTGTGCGACTGTGTGCTTGTGGGAGATGGTGGGGTAATGGGGAGTGTGTGGGGGTTGGACAGTGGGTCATATGTCTAATAACAAGTCAACAGCTAACTGTTAATCCCTGCCCAACCTACGATGGATGGCAACCTTGGCAGATAAAATTTGATTTGGAGCGTTTCCTCTCCCTGCTAGACATTTCAGTTACTTGTGATGGGTAGGAAATGATAAATATTGCCAGAGATGCCTGACACTGAGCTTCCAATAAATAAGCCAAGTGAGAGATATTAATTCCAAAGCAACTTCATAAATCAGGTGTTTATGGTCCCAGGAACTGGTGGATGGAACTTCGATTAAAAGTCTAGACATTAGCTAACACTTAGAGCAATGGGAAACACAGATTACTTTCTAGATTAACTCTTAGATAACATGCTGCCATTTAGCATTCAGATCTTGGGATGTAAATGAATCTCCATAGCAACAGTCTTAGTGAAACCTGTTCACTGCAGTTATAAGCCTATTCTCCCTGCCTACAAGAGTGAATCTGCTTCACTAAAATATTGATCAGTGCCAAGATAGGAAGTTATTACTACCTTCTAATTACCATCTCCCTATTGGCAGGAGGATAAGGAATGAGCCCTTATCGGCTTTTATCAATTTCAATTGAGCAGCCAAAGTCAAATCGTCCAGGTCTACCAATCTGCAGCCTATTCATCTTCCATGAATCATTTATTTTGTGATCGATTAAATGTAATTGTTCAGTCAGGGTAATTTGGCAGGAACCAATGAGAAACTGGAAACAGACGTGGTTTCATTTGCTATTGTCTAATTAATGCAATAAACATCTCATGTAACAAATGAACACATTTTCCTCTGATACTCTGCTACAAATTTTCACTCTCAGGGCAGATGGGCAAGTTGCAACATCTGGGATTTGAAGGCACTGGAGTGACTAACAGATCAGAGGCTGGTGCTAGAAAGAGAGTTTCAGACTGCATCCTATTCCAGTGTTGGGAAAATTGTGGCAGTCACTGCTTCTGTCGAAAGATATGACAAATATAGAGCACCACAAACACAGACATTTCAAATCCCATTCGCTGGAATGAGAATCAGAACCACTTATGTGGAAAATTGAAGGAAAAACACTACAGCAAAAAGTAGATGAGAAAAGGCATGGCAAGTGGTGTGGCTAATTCATTGAGAGTGTGCTGGCAGCTCGCAGAACAATATAGGCAAAATTGTCCATTGCGGCACCCAGTCATATGCACACAGTAAGGAAAAGATGAAAAAATGCATACATATAAAAATTCTGCAACCTGACAGTAGAACAGCCACATTCTCAAAAGCCCAGAGACACACAGGGTCACATTTAGTTGGCAATCGCTGGCTGAGTGTTTGAGATCTGCAGGCTTTACCTAGTCAGGTGTGATAAGCGGTAGATAGACAGAAGCCTGAGATTCTCAAGGGAGTCTCTTGAATACCCACAAAGGCTCAGTAACTGGTGTCATTGAGATGTGCCCTATTCACTGTAGCCCCTCTCTCTGTCACCAACACACACTGAAATGGAGCAGGCTGTATGGGGGCGCAAGCGGGGTACCTCCACACATCTCTCCCCTGGGTAATTATTTTTACATTATTACATGTGCTCAGATCCCAGCCGCCCACGCAAGGTGACAGGCAAATTTATCACTCCAGAGGGCTTCTGGGTTGCCTGTAGCCAGCAGCAGAAGATAAATGACAAAATAAAAGCACTCTCTGCTTAAATTGTTTCTGTTAATTCTGTTGAGGAGATTTATGAGTTCATCTATCGATGCATGAACGGAGATGTGGTTGAAATGTATATTTGCACACCAGTTTGCATGGCAGGCATACAAACAGGTATTGGCTATCTATCAATCTATCAGTCATTTATCAATGTTGGAATCAAAAGCAGCTTGCTGTAGAGCTAATGCATTGCTGTGGAGGAAGGCTTGTGTTAAGACGTGTTAGGTTTCAGTTGTGATATTGCGCTCAAAAACTGCATGCCATTTTGTCTCCGGTGGGAAACTCACCTTCCATTGCTCATCAGACCGCCATCAACTCTCTGGAATGTCACTGAAGTCAGAAAAGAAAGAAACAGGAAAATGGAGGGAAAAAGGGCAAAGCCAGATATTAGGTTTTTCTATCATAATGCATCACAAACGACCAGGATTTCTTTTCGTAATTAAGATACGATACACTTTTCAGTATTGTGCAGTTTGCCCTTGTGCTTTAACAGCTAGACAGTTGAAGGGATGCAGATGTCCCTCTGTGTCCAATGCCTTTCATGACAATTTAAAAAAAAAGGTGCAATGATGAGGATTGCATATTGCTTTGCTTTGCTTTGCATAAGTGGAGACGTCATGTGTTCCTCAAGGACAAGATGCCTGATGAGAGGCAAAACTCATTTCATCTTTCTTATTTTGCTGCTGAGTTATTATCAGATTTGTGATTAAATCTCAGCCAAAAAATGATTAGAAAAGGCAGAGGGCTCATTAATCACGTTGAGTTTTCTATCTGCGAGCATGGAGGCTGAGTTACTGATCCTTCTGCAAGCAGGGCTCCCCAGAAGCCATACATGTGGCCTGTTCCATTACAGTGATCTATAGATAACAAGGGCCGCTCTTTGTCAGCGGCTAGTAAAACTCCATGGCTCAAAGTGAGAGACGGCTGTGAAGGATCCATTTCATCTCTGTTCAATGACCATGATGACAAAGCAGCATCGGGAGTTCTAAGCATGTAAGAACTTCAATGGATCACAGGAAACACAAAAAAGCAGCCCGAGTTTTGGAAATCACCTCATACCGATGAGGAGGGAAAAAAAGAGAGGAGGGAAAAAAGAGAGCTGGTTTACTCAAGAGAGGGAAAGATAGCTGTTAGTAATTTGGCTCGTTTGTTCCACAGATGGAGATTAAAGAGAGAAGGAGGCTGAACATTCCTCCCCTCTTTTCTGTTTCATTCAGGTTGATTCCACAACAAGCCCAGGCATGGACAACAGAGGGGGCTTTTCTGTGGGTGACGTACTAACACAGATGACAGGTAGAGGAAACTCCCACAGTAGATTACAAAGGCTGCTAACAGGACATTTTAATGCATCATCAACATTACCTAAGCTACCTTAATCCAATTTTCTGTCTCTTGAACAGAATTTTAGGATTTTACACAAAAGAAATGTAATGCAAAACATGTCTCTTATGAATGAGGTTTACTTACTGCAATATGGTTTAAGCCACTGAATACCAGCAAGTGGAATTAAAATATTCGCCGCACCTAAAACAGAAGTTTTACCCTGATGATGCTAACATTGCAAGTGTGCCTGAATAAAATATAGCTTTGACAGCTCGAGACAGAGTTGGCTCTCCTTATTCAGGCATAGCTAAAGCCATTTCCCTTTGTTCCACCACCAACAAACTTGCATTAGAGGAATCTCTGTCGTTTGAGAGAGGACTGACAGGAGAGGAAGGTGGAGGCGAGGGAAGGCTGTGCAGCGGGAAGGCCTCTGAAGTCCCTATCTGTGCTCAGGCACATTTTTGGCCTGCTGTGGAATACTTTCATGTTAGCCAGAGTGACATAGCAGCATTGCTGCGCTTCTCGCCTCCGTTTTCCAGATAAGCACTTTCTCCAATATGAATACAGATTAATCCCCTTTAATAAGCATTAAGGGGGGGTGGACATAATCAGCATATAAAAATTCCATCAAATCTCCTTCCTGCTGGCCGTGCGTCTCAACAGTGTAGTGATTTACCTCTCCTGTACTGACAGCTTTAGGAGGCTGAGACAGGACACTCTCGATACATCAACTAATTGTCAATACAGAGAAGAGCAGCACTGTAAGACTCCTCAGCCACACTCTGGCTCATGTTCTGAATATCACCGTACTCTAACTCTATAATCTCTGCTATATTTGACCTTGTTATGTGCTTGCTGCCCAAAACTGTTTTAGTGAAATAACCTGCTTCCTCTCTGGCTTCTCCGAGGTTTGCTGCCAATTTAAAACCAGACAAGATTCACAAACAAATTAATGTGTTCCATAATCTGTTGTTACAGCTGCTGTGGAAAGGCTAGAGCAAATTAGGTTTTTGGCTGTAGGCTCCACAGGGACCATATGGCTGCAAGTATACTTTACTAAAAAATGTTATTAGTTAAGGTTATCAGTAAATCCAGGAAAACAGGGGGAAGGGCAATGTGCTGACCCCTGACTCATTGCAGCTTTCAGATACACTGATACTGTTCAGTACATAGGCCTCAGGGCATATTTTATACATTAATCAGTAATGTGTTTTTAAGCTTTCTCTTTACATCCAACTACTCAGTATCTTTGATAGGTTAACTCTTGTCTCAGTCCACTGCATCCACAGACAGCCAGATGAATTATCTGTACAGCGCTGGTGCCACTCAGGTTTAATTCAGCAGAGGACAGGTGGCAATATAACACCGTTACTCTCATCAAAATGGCTCTAGTTTATCATAAACAAAAGAAATTTAGCCAAGGTATCCAATTTTGTATAGTCAGAGTACTGGGAGAAGTCATTACAAGTAAAAAAACACAAAAACTTAGTGGACTGAAAGGGAGAAAAACCAAACAGACCATCCAGCTGCCGAACTGACACCTATGGAGAACAGATATCTCAACTATGACACAATCCGGGTCTTAAAAGGAAAACAAGAATGAATAAAATTATTGGAGGAAGAGGAAAATGGAGAGTCTCACCCTGCACCACAAGACTGCCACAAAAAAGATACACAAGACAGGATGAAACTTCATTCAAAAACAGGTAGCCACAACAGACATACACACAAACACAACACAATATGTAAATATGGCTGAAGGTTGGGCAGGAACAAGGGCTTAAGTTTGCAGGGATCTAGTCATAGCCAATAGCAAATCTAGATTTCTTTGACTTGTAAATTTGCTTCTCTGGTTGGTTAAATTGCCTTCATGATTATTAAGTTTGGATTTGCATTAGCCATGACCATCAGTCTGACAATCCAAGCATTTATACTATAAGCGGGCAGGAGATTAATCTGCAATTAGGGGGTGAGGAGACGGGACAAATGAACAGTACCTGCAGGGGTGAAGGTGAAGGACTGAACTGCAAAACAAGAAGACAGAGAAGTTGTGTGTTAAAAGCCTGCAGAGATAAGCAGTGCTTTAGGGGTATCTGCACGCTGGGGACGGGGATAAGCCGAGAGATGCTGAGGGTCAGAGAATGTAAGACCACATCGTCACCCAGTGTGCAGAGCGACAGCCAGGAAAGCAGCCAGCTCAGATGCCACAGAGGTGTAGAGACGGTGGCATAAACCAAAGAAAACACACAAACATATAAATGTAACAAACAGAAATGAAGAACAAATTAACCAAAACGTCTTATAGTTGATGTAACTGTACATGCTCTTTTGACTTGCAAAAAATAAAGAAAATATATCTCTATAAATATGTGTTTCTCTTGAATTTCTCTGAGTTAATAAGACAGGAAATAAAGCTAGAATGTTGTGTTACACTTACTGCAACACTAATGTGGCAGTTCATTACCATTTTCTGCTCTCTAATTAAATCTTGCACCCTTGGCAGTGTATGTGGACGTGGTGGTTGCTAGTATTGACTGGGGGTCACTCAGTGAGATGTCAGGGTCAGTGTGTGGGAGGAGAGCTGGACAAACTGCAGCTTCAGTGACCAGCAGAGAGTCCAGTCTGCCCACTCAGCTCAACCACCCTGGGCTATTAACCAATACCGTGGGTGGATTTGTCAAAAACTGTAGCCCCCCCGGAAATGATTCACCCTGACATCTGTCTCCCTCTTAAGCTTTAACACTGCAGCCGTCTCAACCCCACTGCTAGCTACAATGTTTCATCAAAATTGGACTGAATAAGATATTAATGTAGTTGAAAAAAAAATTGAATGGTAGAATTTTCCATTGTTTGTTAAGGCACAAGAGCAGAATGTCAATGTGAATTTGAATAGGCTAATAGACTGTGAACAGCCTAACCTGCATAGTTACTCAGGCCCTTTCTCTTCTTTCTCCTCCAATAGAGCCAGATGCTGAAGCCCATGAGGATGACCCAGCAAGCCCCTCCAATACCAGCGATAAAAGCAGGCTGTTTCACCACGTCAGTGATCTGCTCTGTGATGCTGTTGTTCCGGTTTCCGTGTATAATCACATCCCGGAACTCCTTACCTGAGGGCACAGGGATAAACAGGCAGCATTAATGTGATGCTGGGTGGATGGTTACTGGAGAGAAACAGGAAATAACAATACTGTTGTGCATGATTTGCTGCTTTAAGGTGAAAGTTAACATAATAATACAGAATGGCTTGTGAATGTTCTACTTTTTCTTTGTGTGGAGATGAAACCTATCGATACATCAAAAAGGTTTAGGGCTAGATTAAGCTCAAAGAAAGTAGGTCTGATACATTCCAGCTGAGATATTGACCAATGGAGCAGGACATAGATCTAAAGGATGTGCAGTGAAATATAATGTACAGATCGAAAAGGACAAAGCCTAAAAGCTTATAACAAACCCCCAGGTGAGCAGGTTGTTTGCTTAGCTCAGCCTTTAATTTACTCTATTGCCGGTAAAACACACCATGTGAAAGGGGCAGAGAGGATCCCGGTCTGCATTGATGTCCAATCGCAGCTCACCCTGACTTGTCTACTTGACTCTATTTCTTGGATCATGATAAGACCCCGAGCACAAACAAATGGTCTGACACATCGGCGGGAACAAATACATGCCGATATAAGATGAATACGCACATATCATCTGAGCATGCATGCAAAGTTGCACTAATGCTCTTCATCTTCATATGACTGCCTAACCACATCAACACACATGTATTTGCACATACACAGACGTGCAAGAATATAGGATATTTGGACTGCAAGCTTGAGGCTCTGCTCCCAGAGATGGATTATGTGAGTGACACTGGGGAAATAAGAACATGCTACAGGCCAAGCCATCAGTTATGGGTCAAATCAGGCACAATCTGCCACAGCTCCACATAAATCATTTATGGTCAGGACACATATCAAAATAGTAGTATTTTAAGAATATTATCCATTTGGCCATTCCTAGTATTTGAATGTGTTAAATTAGGGAGAAAGTTATCAATTAATCTTACCAATGATAATAGACTGAGGTTCACTCTTGACTCCAACCCCTGCACTTGTGCTGGCAGCCACTTCCACCCGGTACACCACTCCCACCTGCAGACCACCCACCACCACTGAGCGTATGGCTGCATCCACGGTCTTATTTACATGGAAGCGCGTCTCATTCCCCAGACACCAGATCTAAAGCAGAGAGGAGACAAAGAGAGGCAGTTGATTCCGTTTGGCTTCATATAAGTTAAATCAGAATCCATGCGGACTTGTAGGGGCAAACCTTGTACTCCTGGATGATGCCGTTCTGGTGGTCTGGTGGAGGGGGGTCCCAGGAGATGCTAATGGAAGTGCTGTTCTGGTTTCCCACAGTCAGGACTGTTACCTGCTGAGGGGGGGCACTGGGAGCTGAAAGATGAGGCAAAAAATTACCAGGTTAAAAATTTAACACACTTTTCTGCAGTTCAGGCAGCAGAGGAGTATCTAATCCTTAGAAACAAGAATACTGCTATGTACAGCAGTATTGTACATCTGAATGTGTTTGAACAGGAGCTCATAAATATGTACACACAAGTGCACACACACAAAAACAGACACACACATACATACTTCTCTAAAGAATGTTATTCCTCTAGGATGACACAGGTGGCTGAAGGCTGTCAAGATGTCTCATTAGAGGGGGATTTACATGGAGACTAGGCAGGTCTGACATGGCTATAGCCTATCTTTAACATTTCGCTATGATTTAATACATCTGTACATCTCTCTGCACATCCTCTGCTCCACCTTGTGGATTTGCGCAGAGAATACTGGTATTGATTTGTGGAATGACGGCCTGGATAAGCCAGGCAAGTTCTTTCAGTCAAGCTAAGACTCGGCACTGACAGAGCCAGGGTGGCATGCAGGTCAATGAGCTTATAGCGCAGACGAGAGAGAAGGAAATTTGAAAAAAATACATTTCAGGGGAAAGAAACAAGGTCTCAGTAAACATATTGACTGATTCCATCGATTGGCCAGGTGAAACTAAAGCCAGTAGGTAAGGATCATAGGGAAGCTTCAGAGTGAGGCACATCTAAATGAATCGGCTCTATCCACAGGCAGACAGAGAGTAGATAGAAACAAGACAAGTCCAAGCTTTCATAAACCTCACTCTGTTGTTATTCTGATGGCAACAATCTTCTGACCCCACAAGGGGTAACAGAGGAAAAATAAATAACAGTTGGCTCAACTGGAAATAACGTTTTAAAAATAATGTTTTCTCATTTCCGCAGTCGCTGGCAGGGGAGCGGCACCACAGCAGAATACTGACAGGTCAATTACTCCTGGGCTGCCTCTCCCTCACCTCTCCTCCATCCAAAATGGCACGTGTCACCCTGTAAATCTGTGTTCATCCCTCAGCACGATTGGCCACACCGGCCCCAAGAGAGCCAGAAGGCCCTGGCATGGTGGAAGATGAATGGGTCCAATGATGAACCCAACACCTTGGCCAGATTAGAAACAATCTACCAAGGGAGCATCTGATCAACCATCATGCTCAGGGCTCTCCAACGCTGCATTACACGCAGGTGACAAAGTGCTGGATTGGTACGTGGCAGCCATCAGAGACAATGTCGTTCAAAGTTAATGTTATGAATGATTTAGCAGCTTATTATCATGCATATTTGTGCTAAACAATACACATTTTTCATTAGAGGCCTCAGAGGCTGTGCTAATAGAGCCATTAGCGGAGTGATGTATGGCAGGCAAGAATGTGACCCTGTGTCTCTCACACACACACACACACACACACACACACACACACAAACAGTGCTGTGCTGCATGATGAAGGAATACGAACAAATCATATCCATACAAAAAAGAAGCCAGTAGCTAATGTAAAGCAGTGGGTGGTGTGGGAGGAAACCTGCGGACCTTCATCAGAGATACTCATTAACATGCATGAAGATTAGTCCACTACAAATAAACATTTACCAATGTTATCAATTTCCCTTTCCCCTAAATAAGTAAATACGATAAATAAATAAGTTAAATTGTACAAAAGACGGGCCTCCTTAGTGACTTCTTAGACAATCATTCAATGGGAATCAGATGGCAACCAGAGTTCATTTGTCAGCCATGACATGACTGTCCAGATGGAGAGTAAGGGAATGTGTGAAAAAGGAGGAGGGAGACAACAAAGATGGACACAGCATTGGAGCGCCGAGCATACTGCACCCTGCATCCATCTGGACCTGCTCTCGGGATTCTCTAATTGTGTTAGCTAATGGACAACCTAAGTTTTAATCACCCTCTAAACAAGACTTCTCTATCCATCTAGCTGCCCTTCTCAGTAGTCCCAGGGTCTCTGAGGAGCCTAGAGCTGTGTGTTTGACAGTATATCAGCTATGACCAGGCACAGCAGTGGGGTTGTGACAGAAATAGAAAGTGTTCAAGCTCTCTGAGGGACTGGGATGCAGATAGAGCAGAAGAAGGGAACGTTATCAGCATTGGTAATAGCTGGGACATGCAGGTTCTGAAGGCCTTAGGGAGAGGTGGTGTGCTAGCATGTAGGTGTCTACTGTGAGTGTGTGTGTGTGTGTGTGTGTGTGTGTTGGGGACAGCTGTAATGTGATGGCAGTTCCACTACAGCAGTGTGTGCACTGGCTGGCCACAGGAGATATGGTCCCTCTGAGAAAGGGAAAATAAATGGGCCTGTCACACAGACAGGATGTGAACTGTCTCCTATACACGCAGGCCTAAATATGTTGTGGCAAGATGGGCTTTGTCTCCAGTATAAAGAGTCTGTATTTGTCTTTTTGTGCTGTTGTATGCATGTACTGTGTGTCTTTACTTCAGATCACATCATAATTTAATTTCCGTTATTAGACTTGAAGGTTGAAGCAAGGCTGGTGCAGTGCTGTTGGATGCATTTCTGTTTTGGCATTGGTCAAAATAGAAAATTCACCCAAACACAGACCTGTGTGTGTGTTTGTGTGTGATATTGTGCCACACTGCTCTATAGTCTTGTCAGAGCCTGTTTGAATCAAGCTTTGGGCGACAGATCATATTCGCAGGAGGAAGTGCGTGGTGTGTCCAATCACAGCTCAGGCCTGTGGCTGCTGGGTGATGGATTAGAAGAAGGTTGGCACTAACACCACCAATCATAGACAAAAAAAGCACAGCAGGAAGGTCAGACAGACGGGCACAAACATGCAAGCGTGCACACACACACACGCGCATTTATACATATACCCTAAATTCTTAGTATCAAAGTGAAGAGCAGAGGCGCCTGTAGTATCGTTGTAAAAATCAGCATGAAAGCAACCAATGGGTCATGTGTCACCCTCCCTCCTGCATTTATGCAGATGCACCATCATTTGACTCGTTATGTTGTATTGCTCCTGTGTTCTTTTAGTCATACCTTCCTCAGTAGTCCGTGCCGTTCTGGATTCACTGTCCATGCCTTGAAACTCGTTGAAATAAGGACGGACCTTGATCTCATACACAATGCCCTTTTTGAGTGCAGAGAGGACGACACTACGTTCAGAAGGAACTTTCACATCTTGGGTCTGCCAGGGTCCTGGTGAAGGCAGGCCTGATGTCTGCCTGTACAGAACTCTGTAACCCTGGATGAACTGGGACTGACGATCCACCTGAGAAAGTGAATGAAGATTATATTACTGTTGTATTTCAAAAAGAACTGTGCAAAAAGAATTATGCAGGGTAGATTGGTAGATACTACCTTGGGCCAGCTACTAGATCATATAAAAGGATGTTTTCCGCAATGTATTTCTTCCTCATAGGATTACATTCATGACACTTTAGAGGCTGTTACTCGTTTAATGGGCCTTTCATCACCAGCTATGGCACACTTAGCTCAATTAACACTCTGACGTTACCTCATACACCCAGCTCCCAGCCCAAAGTGTTCCCTCCTCTATTAAAAAGACTTCCTGTAATGCCACCTTAAAGGACATTATGCAAGTCTCATATGAGTTATAAATACTAACTTGTGACACTGGAAAGCAGGTAACACCACATCAAAAATGTGCTGCGAATATGAGAATGCCATGCAGCAACAAATAGAGCACTCTGGGGACATAAGGAGAGTACACAGCAGAGATGATAACAGCAGATCTGCCCCATAGAAAAGATGGAGAGACTGGAAGTGTGATAGCCCCCCGCAACCCACAAAGGACCCTTCTCTTAAACTTGGGCCTATTTAGCGACAGAAAAAGCCGAATGTATGCAGAGGAGGAGCTGCTGCATAACTCATTGTAATGGCTTGTTAACAGTAGAAGAAGTGAGCAGGGCTTTCAAGTGGGATATTAAGCAGCTGTTTTTTCGCCAGTGTAGCCCGAGTAAATCAGCAAAATGGATGCGTGACTTTTATTAATGGAATGATTTGGGAATATAAAAGCTCTCTAAGAGTAGTTCCTCTGTTTACTGAAAGGGTCCCTGATTGATTAGTAGCCATGTTTTTTTGTTGATTGTACATTACAATCATAAAGCAATGCTTTACCATTAAATTAGTTACCAAGTCTTGGGGTGAGACAGGGGTCAATAAACATGTCATCAGGAAAAGTGCTAATGTGGGTCATTTGAAAATTGAAACAGGCACCCCACACCATTAAGTGATGAGTGTATACTGTAAATACCTTCACCAGAATGATTTATAGCACCACAATCAAAATAAACCAGCATACATATACTATATAAACACCTCCACTTTGAATAAAATAATTAGCCTTTTTGTCCTCATTATCGTGTAATTAAATAAAAACCAAGGCTGTAAATGTTTTTGCATTTTCACATTCATTAAAACCATCTAATTTCAGGACATAATATGCTGATTCTTGTGGTAAGGCAAACACCATGATATGTGCATACTGTTTGTATGGTGGAAGAACAGGTGTGCATTTGTTTTGTTGGCAAGTATGAATCTAAAAGATTCACTAAAAGATTAATGCGTCATCTCATGGCGGTAGGAAAACTTATATTTGCAAAACGCAGATCAACCACAGACATTAATTTCAATCTCCTTTTATCTGTGCAAGTCTGTGTTTTAAGAGGGAAGCAGCTGAAGACATATGGAAGATTGATGAACAACCAGATGTCTCTGACATCTCTTTTGATGTTCAGTGGGGTTAAAAGAAACAATTTCTCAGCTATTTGATGTTCAGTTACTTTTAAGTCACCAATTACAATCTTTCAAAGCTGCAGTTTTAAGGAACAACCTGACTAAAATTTCCTAACATAAAACAAGCTGTTGCCTCAAGGAGTAGCTTTTTGGCTTCAAAGAGGGATCTTTAATATCAGCTGTTTTGACTTTATGACTCAGTTTTATAAAATCAAAGATGTAGAATGAATGCAGAGACCTGAGATGACCACATACAAATCAAATGATTTTACATTTCCAAAGTTGAAGTGCTGAAAGTGAAGGGTTTGTTAAACATAGCTGTATCCTGTAATCAAAAAGACAAACTGCATTTACCGTCCATGTGACCTGAATGGTTGTGGGACTCAGGACAACTGGGTTGTGCAACCGAACTATGACCTCACCAAGCTCCTTCTGTACATGCCTGTGGTCAACACCCTGAGCTGGAGGACTTATATCTATGAGATCAGGAGAAAAAAATATGAGGGAGAGTGAGAGACAGAGAGAGATCCAAAATAAAATGCTGCCCACTTTCCTCCACTTCACAGAGTTAACTCAGTTCCTAACAATAAACCTTCCTTCATCACCATCAGAGGTAAATGGGAAAAGAGTGACTGAATAGACGAAGTGGTTTCAACAAAGAAGCATACACTTGGTGATCACGACTTCATTTTACAAGGAGCAACTTCATCTGCATTAAAATGACCTCATTCCATTTTGTATTAAGGTACTTGTCGAGTTTGCTGGCAAAGTTCTTTAGATGTGTGACTGCACTTACTGGGGCCTGACTGAACAAGCACATCAACGAATGACGGCTGAATGCCCAACCCCAGACATATTGGATGGAAGATGAATGGACACTATGACACTATTTTATAGCTCATTTCCCATTTTGCACATGCATGTGTTTTAAGTTACAAGCAATAAAAAACTCCAGTGTATGAGATGCGAGAGTGGGGCTGCAGTGAGCCACATTTTGAGTTATTTACTGAAATGATGCAAAAAAAAAAAAAAAAAACTTGCAAGATGAAATTATTATTATTTTTTTTTAAATGCCATTCAGTCAACCCAAAAATATTCATGAATCACAGACCACATTAATATGGCAAGACAGGCCAAACAGAGTTCAAAGGAAATGGAAGAATCAATTTGTCATCAGTGCATGCCATTGTCAATAAACATGTCTATATATCATCTCAAGACCTTCACCTCAGCATGAGAGAGATATGCTGCAGTTAAAGTTCACTTTTTTCAACATACTCTTGGCTTGAATTTGTCAGAGCTTGGCCAAATGTTTTTTCTTTTTTTTTTTTTTTTACAGGGGACTTATCATATCAATGTAATCTGGAGACTGTGGTCTGTCCAGTACCATAATCAAATCTTCTTTGGGTTTAGAGGCAGTAATTTTCTCCTGTTATGATCATTAACATAGCAGGGATAGCACTAACTCACTTAGGCCATCCAAAAGTAGACATGCTTATTTTACATAATTGCTTAAGTGTAGCCTTAATGAGCTGGGCTGAGATGGAGAATTTGACCTCTGGAAAGTTCTGCAGTGTTTCAGTACAGCTATTCACTGCAGATCGCTGAAGAGGAGCACATTGACCTTAACCTATCAGCACAAACAAAAATTATACTCAGCAAAAAAGAAACAACATACCAACAGTGAAAGTGATAATGCCAGCCTCTGAAATAACTATACATGTATTCAATAAATAGTATCAATGTAATGAATTGCTTTCACATTAACGTACCTTGTGTTCTGACAGGATCAGACATGGGGCTTGGATCACTCAGGCCCTGGCTGTTGACTGCTCGGACCATGAACAGGTAGATGGTGTTTGGGCGGAGACCTTTGACAGTAAACTGGGTGGTTTTGATATGATCTGCTACTGTTTGCCAGCTGTTGCTCACCGACTGACTGTAATGCAAGAGAAAAGGGTGATTTCATATTACACATATCATTTTTCACTGTCTTTTCACATGGTACAATATATTTGTACCTACATTGCATTGCATACCAAGGCAGGTAAGTAGTGAGTGAGGGTGTGATGTTCCTCGTAAAAACAAACCTGAATGCTTCAATGACAAAAGAGGAGACGGGTGACGCTCCAGCCATCCCTGGCTGCCACGACAAGGACACACTGTTTTTGGTGACATCAGTGACTTGAGGTTTAGATGGTGGGCCTGGGAGCTCATTCTCATCATGGTTTTTAATGATCATCACTCCCCCTGATTCTGAATGGATGGATAGAGGAAGAGAGGAAAAAAAAGATCAATTTTCTCTGATGAAAAGTTGAAAAGCATTTTTTTCCTGCACAGTAAAGCTATAGAGTCATTCCACCATCTTTTACCTTTGACTTCCAAGAAAGCACTCCATGATGTTTCACCGCTGGAGCTAGTAGCCACACATGTGTAGATCCCAGAGTCTGAAAGCTGATGTACAGTAGAATACACACATATATATATGAATAAAGCAAACACATGAACAGCGCTGACATACAGAGCTTAATGACTCCACTAATAACACTTTTAGTGAAAGGGCCATTTCATTTCACACTTCCTGAGAGTGCCTGAGCATTGACTGAATACATGTGATCTTCCTATCACTGAAACACTGAAAAGTGATGGGGTGACTTCATGAGCTAGCCTTGAGCTGGCCAAATTGTGTGTCATTTGTGAGTGCCTCAAAGTGCTGACGCTAATTTCCTAATGAATTCCATTTTCTACTCACCACCCTTCCATCACTTTTCCACTCCCCCTCCTTATTTCCCCACTGTCCTGCCGACCACAACAAAGCCAGGCTAATTAATTTAGGGTGGGCTGCTGGAGCCCCCTGGACCGATGACAGCTGGCTTGTCTCTCCATCCCTCTTAGGAACTTTGGTTGTTTGTTGGTTTTTGTCCCTGTGCCTTCCTTCCATTTATTAAATAACATGTCAGTGGTCGGCAGCTTTGTCAAGCGTAATAGATATTCCACCGAGGCCTCTGAGCGGGGAAAGGAAGAAGTGAGCCTTTTAAATTTAATCAGCTCTAAATGTGTATGTGTGTACACATGTGTGTATATATCTGTAAGTGCATACATGTTTCTATCATACAGCTGGAGTCCATCCAACCCTGCACAGCTGAGCCCACTTGGAGCTGCAGTGCCACTAAGTGATACTATCAAACAATTAAAAAAAAAATCAATACTGCCTATTCATCTCTTTAAGGCATTATGGTGCCTCGCTCATTCAAGTTATGCTTGAGCCATATCCTACTGAAATCTACAAAAGCTTGTATCCTGCAGTGCAGCAAGCATGACAATACAAAAGCATATATTTGTTTATATATATTTGTAAAATTGTTTAAATTAAGATACATAACCAAGGTAAGTAACAACTTTGAGAAAGTAATGGTGGCAAAGTGTGAAGCAGTAAGGGAGCTGACAAGAGACAGTTAAACTCTAGTTATGGACAAAGCTATTGGAAAGATATTGGCACAGTAGCACAAACTGATTAGCTGTTCTTAATACCAATAAGACCAATGAAATCCCTTACTTTGATATTTTTGATCTGCAGGCTGCCCAGCTCCTGCAGGGACATGCGGGGGTCCTTTCCCAGCAGACTGATCCCATCCTTCAGCCAGCTGATGGAGGGGATGGGGTCTCCTGACGCCTGGCACTTCAATAGTGCCACACTGTCCACCCCAAGAGTCTGATTGGATGGGCCTTGGCGAATGATGGGTGGTGGCCTGTCTGTGAGCACTGCGACACAAAGACAAAAATGTAAATGAACATTTTAACTGTATAATTCTGAGGTTCACATGGATGATGGTGTACACATAAGGTGCCTGACTGTAAAATAAACTGAGTGACAGCATTGATCATACAATGCACAGGGGGTGGATGTGGGTATCTATCATAAAATAGACTATTTTCTCTGCAGGTCATGTAATTGCACCACAGAACAATGTCCATATCCTGTATTTCCAGGAAGCAAGCAAAAGACAGCTGACTAGTATTTTCTAGTTTCATTGATGTGGCAAAGGGATGCTAAGCAGTTTCCAGTTACTGCCTGGGTAGTCGTATTTTTATACACTACTCTAGACTCTGTGGTACAGTTTAGCGGTGAGACTCTTGCCTATTGACTCAGTGTGGTTCAGATAAATACTTCATTATGTGCAGCGTGGAGCACAATAAAAGGTGAATTTAAAACACTAAACATTGTATAACTAAACTGTATGAGGCGTAAACAGTAAAGAATAGTATCTAAATCTTAACATTAAATAATCAGTCAAACTTTTCATATTTTGTTCAGGTTTCACTTCAAATGGATGCTAACGGTGTGATGACTTCCATTTACATAAGCAAGTTCATATGTTATTGTGCGAAGAAAGGCCTATGGGTTCCTTCTATGAAATAGTGGGTATGTCAGAGGTGATCTCAGAGAGACTTAGTACTCTAGTATGCAGGCAGTTTATATATTTAGAGTTGAATAATGTGGAGTCCCCCTGGCATCACAGAACCCACATTAATTAGAAGGTATGGATTAATGATGTCAGACCTGCAGGGGCTAATTACCAAGTCTACCTCAGTAACCTTTCAACACATTATCACACCCTCGCTTCCACCCCTATTTTCTCTCTAGCAGCTATATCTGACAAAAGGAAGTGATTCCAAGTAATACACTTATCGGGTGTGGTGGCCACCCCATGCTTTGGGTCATCAAAGACAGAGAGAGAAAAACTGTGTAGAAACCAGATATATTATGTAGCACAAGCCAGATGTCGACATCAATTTCAATAATGATGTTTCACTTACTGTTTTAGACCTCTGGAATGTTCATAATAGGGCAAATGAAATCATATGAATCAAACGTGATAATGTAAATCAAAACCTTAGCCAAAACAGGATTCAAAGCACCTGCTACTAGCCAGGACTCACTATGCTGTAGTTTATCTTATCAAGTAAACACACCGGGGAAGTTTTCAGTCTGCCACTGCTCTCATTTTTAAGATTTACACCAACATTACAAGTGAGAATAAAGCTTTTGTTTCACGAATTAATAGCCTGAACCATGTTGTACATCCAAATTTGTTAATAGATACTTTAAGTGAAGTGACTCCGAGGTTTTCCTCATTAAGAGAAGACAGTAAGCTATGACTAGTTTTGACACCGTGCACAAGCAGAAGGCATTGCTGGGTCCTGAGTGACAGAAGGAGGAGGCAAGGCTCAAGTAAGACCTTGGGTCTCTGGATCAGGAATTTCTCATTACAGATCTCCTTGAACTCCACAGACTGTTGTCGGGGCTCGGGGCAGTAAATCACATGAAGACCGCGGCAGGTGTGGCCATGACCTCACCCTGGCCCTCCTGTTCTCTCTTCGTTTCCCTCCTTTTCTTTTACAACTGCTTAACACCCGTCTACCTGGCATGTTTTTGGTTGCACATTTCAGGAAAAAAAAAAAACGATTTAAACCCAATAACATACAGTAAAAGAAAAATAATTAAAATGTTAACTGATAAGAGCATTTGGCTGTAAAATGTGATGATACATTATTCCAGGCAATTGAAGGACAAACCAATTTAAAATGTGAAATAGAACTAATCCTGCTTTATACAAAATCTTGGAAAAAAAAAAAGTGTTCCTGTAGTGCTTTTAATCTTCCTGCTAGCAGGTACTTCAAAAGACATATGGATGGCCGTCTATCTTACCATCACAACAGCTGAGCAGATTAGATGCTCCCACACCTCGCAGGACCACATCATTCATTCCACAGAAAACCACTGTCACTCACTCACTCAATCTTGTCCCCCCTCTTTCTCCGTGTCTCTTTCTCTCGCTCTTGCGTGCACATACTTGCACCTCGCCCACTCTCCCAAATGCTGATCATTAAACTTGAAGGAACTCAAGGGCAATGCTTTATTTCCTCTCCAAAAGGAAAAGTAGAAAATTTTAATTAAATTGTGTCAGGAAAAAATGAAACAAAGGGCGTACTGCAAAAACACTAACTGAAGGTCATGGGCAGACAGACATTTCTCAAACCTAAGCTGAATTCATTCCTGCACATGGAATGACAAAAAATAATAAGTTCTGCTTGTGTACCTATACTTTCAAGGGTATTAAAGGCCAAATTCCCATATAAACACAGCAATACAAGAAAGATGTTAAAACATGAAATAAGATTTCAGTGTAAATAATTAGTTGTCTAAAGAAACCTGTAGAAACTATATCCTTGTTCATTTGCATTTGCAGTGGTTCTAAGGCATGTGCTAATGTGCTAATGTGTGTAGTGTGCTGGCATGGAAGAAGTTACGCGCCAGTTTTCCCTCACCATCTGTGACCTCCAGTTGAGCCTTGGCGAGAATACTGCCTGCAACGGTCAGGGCCTGGCAGATATAGTAACCAGCATCTACCCGCTGCACAGATGAGATGGTGAGGTCTCCGCTGGGTGACACCGAGAAGCGACTGTTGGGCTGCTGGGGTTGGTTGGGAAAGAGCAAATTCTGCAGGAAGAGGAACAAACAGGCAATTAGTGAGAACATGGAACCAGTACAACCTGGTAAAATGACAAAAAAACATCACACACCCACCACCGCCAAACTCACACACATACTGAGCACACTCATGTACACACAGATCAGACTATTACAGCTACAGTATGAACAATTTCATCTACCGCTTGGTTAACCAACCTCACAAGCTGCCCAACATGTACACAGTTTGATGGCTTGGTTTCATACCATTTCTTGGGCCAAGCCAGAGGCTCCACTGTGTTATGAAGGCAACTTTTGCTCTTGTTGGCATCATGACTACTTTCCTCTCTGCTTCAGTTCCACAGCAGTTTTGAGCTGCTCTTTCGCCCACAGAGACCACCCCATTGGTTTGAACTTAAACTGAGTATAATACAATATATCTTTAAAATAGAAGAGGGTTAATCCATCCTGCATATTTACACAGGATCAAAGGACCAATCACACTGACAAAACATCAAATCTACATTTTTTTCATTAGCTATTCAGCCACTCTATCTTAGCTCTTTTTCTTTTTTCTTATGATCCCCAAAGGTAACCAACAAATACATTAGTCGGATTTAATTACACCTAATCACTTTAATGCAACAAATTGTGTTGTTTTTTTAAAATTAGGTTCTACACATCTCCAGCACATGAGAGATATATATTTTCATTATCCTCAAGTGTGAGAAAAAGGCCATTTCTGTCATTTAATTAGTGTACTGAATTAGCTTTAATTTGTTCTAACAACAAATACTATCATACCTTTTATACTTCAGTGTGGGTGAGGCAGAGAAAGCATCGATGAACACAGGGACAGAAACAAGTGCAGAGACGGCAAAGACATGCAACTGCTTGTACAAATGTGTTTGTGGTGCATTCATTTCAAAAGGCTCATCTTTAATGACAATGTGAGACACACGCTAGATATAAATCTGCTCTATGTGAACAAGTTCACAACATTACTCAGTGTTACTGAGTCACACACTTTAGGTTAGGTAAGGGGAGTATTACACCAAATGTTTGTGTGAACATGTAAGCATGTGTCTCACTTCTGTTCACTCTTTTAAAAGAACTTTGCTGTAATTGTTGGCCTGTAGGCTACAGTATCAGTACAGTATGTGTGTATGTGTGTGTGTGTTGTGTGTTTGAACCTTAGCCAGGGCTGAATCATATCTCTAGTTCATCTACAAGCCCCAACAGGCTCTTAATTGGCACTGTTGTTGAGCGTTGTGAGGACACCCAGGTATTTGAATGGTTTATCTGCTTGAGTGAGGGATAGGATCGTTCTTATCAGTGCAGGGTCAGGGGAAACCGATAAGCACTGGCACACTGTCGCTTGGCGGCTCCTGAGAACAAAGGTGCATCTGTGACTGTAGTAAAGATACTGATGACAGATAATGTAGTTTGAAGTGCTGTGTGTACGTGTGCGTGTATGTGCAGTGCAAGGGAATAATAAACACTCAGTAATTGTGCAAACCGCCAAGGGAATCCAAACAAAGTGCTGAGCATTAAAACCCAGATGTACTGTAGATAACGAAAGCTGTCAACTAAGAGAACAATATGTTTTAACACATCAAAAACAGTGCAAAAAATAAAATATAAAATATCGATAAATAAAGATACAAATGTTTCCCATACACTGAGTTGTGTGAGATTGTTCGCTCATACCTGACTTCCTTCCTTCTGCCAGAAGACAGCAGGCTGAGGGTTTCCTTTGGTTTCACACGGGAAGGCAGCAGTGCGGCCTTGAGCCACGATTTGGTCCCTTGGGCGGATGACAAACTGAGGTGCAGCTGAAGTCAAAGGGCAAAAACACCAGTGTTAGCAGACCAGTGATACCTAGTGTGGCCAAACAGCAGGGCTGGAGGTTATCAGGGCTTGGGGATTTCAAGCAAAAACAAGCAATATACCACATGTTCAAATCAAAATGGGAGTGCCGTACAGAGCTTCCATGCAGCGTTATATCCATTGCCCTCTAATAGCCCTGAACAGAGGGAGAACACCAACGACTATTATGACTATCATTGCCATGGTAACCAGGTTGGCCATTCATCCAGGTGAGGCTGAGCCTGAATGAATGACAGTCACATTGGCATTCACACTGGGAAGCGCCTTGGTCACAATGGGATTTAGATTTCGAGACAACACAAAGGCACACCCATGCCCTGGAAACATCCAAAACTATGAACAGACATAGACACATAGGGGTTAATCATGTCTGGCTTTCCATATGTAACATTTAGTCTGCATGAAAATGCATCACATATATAAGTCAAGATCTGAAGTGGCTCAGTACTTCTGATCAAAGCTGTATCAAAACAGAGTGAGAGATAGAAAAGACTATTTCTGCGTTTACCACACTTCAAGCTAACACCTCTCCGTCAGAGAGAAAGGAGGCTTGAAAAGCTACCAAACTTTGAAATCGCAGTGTGAAGCTTTCTCAGTCAATATTCACGACTCCGTCATGAGCCAGACCAGTTGTCGCACACTCGCAGTCTGGGCAGAGTGAGATATTTCTGACTGACAACTTGACAGATACAGTTCAATAATAAAGAGAGAGGAGTTAAGAGATTGGATACAAGTTCTCTTGGTGTGCATTGCGCTCTTCTTCACTCCCTGACTGTTCCCTGATGATAGGTTAGGGGGGCAGGATTTCACACCACCCTCCCCTCACATTTCCTCATGTCCCTGTAACATTTATCTTGATTTTTTCACAGGACAATGACCAAGCAAGTGCTGATGAGTCTGAGCACATCGCTACGATAATAGTGGAATATAGTGTGTTCCCCAGGTCATTTGTAATTTACTGCATTTTATTCTATGATGTCACTGGTGGTCTTAGTCCCATGTAGGACATTGATAAGACATCAATGACATGGTCTTTAGAGGAGTAAACATGGTTCCTGCAGAGATAATGAAATTCAATCAATTTAAGACTTTTAATTGGAAAAGTGGATAGTACAGGCCATTTTCTTTAAACAAACACAATTACGAGTTAAGAAATTCCCACAGATTTTATTAAAATTCTAAGACAAAATAAAATCTGAATTGTTGCAATGCAGCATCTTGCTCTCTTTCTGTTTCTTTTGATTTCTTTTTAAGTCCTTTCACTGATAAGCCAGCTGGTTCTAGTAAGGCCAAACTCTTCCCATTTGGCTGGTTTCTACATGTAATCCCTTTTTGGGGGTGTGTATTTGTCAAAGATACACACAGTTGGGAATGGTACAGATGGCTACAGATTTACTGCCTTCCCGTTTGGCCTTCTGCAGCTTGGATATCTTGTGGCTCTCACAATGCTGGGCCTGATACAGAGCTCCTAAATCATGCTCTGGCAAGGACTCAATTCCCTCCCTTCACTTCCTCTGCTCTGTTCTATCCCACATACTGAATTACCAACTATTCACTAAAAATATGGTTCAACACCTTAAAGCCCCCATCACTGCACTGCCCGGCCTTGTCCTTTCTTACACTCTCAGTGTTTCCTTTTTTCCCTCATAGACTCTTGTTGTACACAAACTCTGTTTAATTTATACAGAAGAGTTCACCCAACCATGGTTACGTACTGTCAAACAGAATTAATGTATGTGAATGTTTTTGAGGTTTATAATTGGTTTTTGATTGTTTGCAGCTGGGTGTCAAAAACAAAAAAATGCTGTTCAGCTAGATTTCACCAAACTTAATAAAAGAAAAGAATCATTTGCAGTCACCAACTTTATGGAGGATTACTGTAACAAAGATTCCTAATTCTAATTCAATTATTTAACCAATTGATAACAGGTCAAAATATCAATATCTGCTTTAATTTGAGTAAAGTGTCTATCTGCCAAACTTGTAATTTAGGCTTGCTTAGCTTTTTCTGGCGGCATGAGATTAATAATGAGCTTATTCTATACCTGTTGCAGTACTATCAACCTCCCTCTCTATCTCTTAAATCACATTGGATGGACCTAAAAAAAAGGACAAGGAGGCCCACAGAGAAGCATAGATCAAAAACTCAAGACAAATCAAGAGAAAGTCAGTGTGTGACAGTTTCACAGCTTGGCTCAGGGATATCTCATACTGGCCCTGTTTTGATTCAGAGACCCTTAATGACATGTGAGGGGCTCATTCCTGTCCCCTCCAAAGGAAACACATGATCAGGTGCCCATATTTAATTCATGACAAGTCACATCTGCCTGGTTTGGAGAGGGCTCAGCATAAAACAGCAGTCAGGGTGAAAAGAACAAATGGACAGAGAGACAGACATCAATTCAATACACCCCAGCACACAAACTAAGAAGCATTTCCTCCTCCTTTAAAATCCCACATTCAATCATATTTTATTCAGAAGTCGACAGCAATTACTGTCTCTTCCCACAGGCAGGGTGAATGTGTAATTTCCTCCATCTTCTTGAAAGCTGACAGTTTGACAATCGCAGAGCAGCCACTGCTGTTTTGGCAACCAAAGTCCTGCCACTGAGGCAGTGTCTGGATTTCTCTGCCAGTCAAGCCTGTCTTCACACACACTTCTACCATTATTTTCCTCTCCCTTCTTTGTCCTGATGCTTGTTTCTTATTTCCGCATTCCTCCTGTTTCTATTCAAAAAACCTTTACCTTTCTCTCCAGGTGCCCATTTCCCCTCACTTCCTCTAACAATTTAACATCCTAAGTGTATCATATTTGGTTTTGTATTGACCTTTTCCCAATCTATAGGGAAATAAAATGAGACTCCCAGCTCTGTGTTATGGGGCTCAGAAGGAAAGACGCTTGTCCAAAACAAACAGATCTCGGCTTTGTGTTCCAAAAATCCACAGATGGCCTCAAGACTTGCAAGTTAAACACGTCCTGGACCATATGAGATGACAATGTCTGAGACTATCAGACTGCCAGCCCACTCAGTCATTGTAAAGGACAGGGACTAGAATCTATTCAAAGGTTTTCCACTTATTTTGTCTAATGTAGCCCCACAGCCCTGTTAGATGAGCTCAAGTACTTTCACTCATTCACACCACTCGTCAGGATCTGAATAGGTTCGTTTGAATTGATTTCAAACTGGATGCTATTTCAACCATTTATCAATTACTGTTGTTGCCAACTGTTATTACTGTTATTTGTCCATTACTTTTCACTAACGGTTCAGATTTCAATCCAAGTTTTCCCATCACAACATAGTTCAAGTATCACAACAAATTTCATATACATTTTCCTTGATTAAGCTACAATATACTTTTTCCATGTACCCACTGGAAACTGCAGAAATATCCCCTGGTTGGGGATCAGTGTTCTTAGTAGTGCTTTTTTTTTTTTTTTTTTACATAAAAAAATGTGCTTGGACAATTTGCTCAAGATATGTCAATAGACCAACTTTTACATGAGGTTATATATTGATGATTATCAGGTTTGTTAACATGTATTTGAGGTCAATTCTACTTACTAAATTGATCAATTTAGAAAATTCTGTGATAAAATGCTTACTTGGAGCATTGTCTCAGTTCTGATTTCTGTCAAGTTGCTGCAAACAAAATAACTGCAGCTGACATAAGATCAGTGTTTAGGCTATGTATCATATCTAATTAACAGACAGACTTGGTGTAACACACCATTAGTGTTTTTCCAGGTTCATAATCCAGGTGGAGCTGTAAAATCTACGCAGGCTACATAGCTATTTGCATACTACAATTCTCATGGTCCTCAATGTAATGTAACACCTGTGTTAGTCAAATACGGTAATGTTAAAGCAATGGTAATTGATTGTCAAGCAGTCAAATGCAGGTGTATGGAGAGGGCATGCAGGATGGAATCAAATCAGAAGGATGGGTACTTACCAACAGGGCGAGCTGGAGACACAACAATGGAGGAGTGGATACAAAAAGAAAAAAAATTGAGACAAAGACGCACGAACATATAAAACAAGAGGAGAGGAACAGAACAAACATAATAAAATAAGACAAAAAGAAATCAAAGTCAGAATGAATGACATGTTGTGTTGGGGCCAACACATTTCTGGCACAGGGTAAGCATGACAGAGAGGATCCAGCAGCTGTTGCCCTCCAGACAGTTTTATTGATAAACTCAGACACCTGAATGATAAAGGCAGTCTGGTATGAGCGCCCCCTGGTGATCAAAAATATTCAGTTGCATTCAAACACCTGCAGGGGCAGCCAATTCTACTTGTCAGGGACAAACACACTACTGGACATTCGCTGTCTGCATTAATGAAATCTACAATTCTACGTGCTGATGGACAGAGCACAAAAAAGGAGACCGAGAAAAAGAGAGAGAGCATTTCAAAGGCTAAGTGAAGACAGCATGTGGGTTACAGCCAGAGACAGGAGCTATTGAAATCCCACACTCTATCCAGAGGGGTCGGTGCAGTGATTCCTTGTGTCCGCTATTCAAGTAAAACACTAAGAAGCTACTTTAACAAATTCACCTTCGTTTTCACCTTCCTTACCCTTTAAAAGGGGTAAAAAGAGAAGTCAACCCAGACCTTGTTTTACCTCCCTCTGGCCCCCCGTGTTGCTGTAAAGCGCTCCACAGAGACTGTAAACACTTGGTTTTAATGGGAAGAAGAGTGGTGAAAAGAGGGAAAATTATGGTTAGAATGTTTTTATTAACCTTGCAAACCCCAGGTGTGGGACTGGCGGTGTGCACCAGTAATCTGTGAAATGGCTTTGCTGACTGGGTGGTTACAGCATGGAGAGTAGCGTGGCTAGCAGACCACCACAACAGGGGGGAGGGTGGCAGAGTGTCAACGCTGCACTTGGAAATGTAAATAATTAAACAGATTCATAGACTGTCTGCATCTTTGGCAGCATTCTGGACTTCCTTTGTGCAAAGGGGACCCTATGGGGTCACTTATTAATCTAAACCTCATATTGGTGTACAAGTACAATAACCTCAGTGGTCCGTGACTTCTCTAAATGCTGCTACGTGCTAGCTGATATGAAAAAATAACAAAGAACAAAGGTGTTTTGTACCTCTGACTGTGAGAGTGGCGGAGGCCTCCAGCTTGCCCACGCGGTTTTCTGCCACACAGGTGAACGTGCCTTCATCGTTAATGGAAGCTTTCTTCACTCTCAGCACATAGTCATCCTTGTCATACTTGATCTCATACCTGTCCAGAAAAAACACAACATCATGAAATGGAAGTTGCCTGTTCAGCAATAAATGCAAATACTATATTTAGAGATAAAACATCAACCCTGTAACAAATAAAATGTGATTCAGTGATTCACCCATGCCTGTTGAGCTGTCTGGCTCTAGCAAAAAACAAAAAACTGTATTTACTTTTGGAGAGCTTCACAAGAGCACAACTGTTCATTCTGACAAATGGAGATTGCTGGGAGGAGGATCAGTTATTCAACAATGACACAAAGTACACAGGGAGGAGTGCGTTCAGTTGGAACCCTCAAAACGTGTTTAATATTCATGAGACGTTTCTCTATGTATGTCTGCGAGTGTATTTAGATATGTTCAAACCATATTCAGAGCTTTGTGTGCCTTTTACACGTACATGGATAGACTGTTGTTATAAAACTATACAGGGCTACACTTCATTGTAAAGCAACTGACTGAATAAATACAGCGACATCATCAAGTCAAAGTGGGCCCTAATTTCAACTTCCACTGCAGTAGTCAAATGTTTGTGTTTATGCGTGTTTGAAGATGGCTGCTTAGACATGTATGAATTTTATGGCAGTTGACAGGGGGATGATGCTGGTTTGTTGTTCTAGTATATAATTGAAGGGGGTGCTGGCCTGACAGTGTGTAAGTAGTGTGCTGGCAGGGGTGGTGGGGCTGTGTGATGGTGGTCTGTCAGCCTGACAACCTTCTGCTGTCCACAGTCTGTCACTCACAGACACTGAGATCAGAGTTGGGAGCAACAGAAAAGGAGTCACTCTATTAGAGATTGACAGTACGTTTTCCCCTTTAAAACCCCTGTGTAGAATTTTTATATTACTGAATATTTTAAATTATCACTTTGTATAAAAAGGAGACAATTCAGATAAAATTAGTGCAGTCTAAGTGTTGCTTTCAGCTTTTCAAGCTTGCAGTCTGCAAGAGTGTCTTTGCTGAGACTACCACTTGGAGTCCCCAAAGTCAGAATTTTCCAAATCCACATAGGAGCTGTAAAGGGCAAGCTTGATTTTATATTATCCTTTTATTATAGCTTATTCCTATGTGCCATAAAACTCCAAACTTGTAGTCCAACTACTATTAAAAACACATTAAAAAAAAAACAAGAGCAGTGATGCCTGCCCAACATGGAGCTAACCCTTTGGAGAGTGAAAATGCAGTCAAAGTTGTTTTTCGAATGAACTACATAGACACTGTTCATTGTAATGAAGAAATATGCCACCCAGAGCCACAGTATGACTCTTTTATGTGTTTTTAATAGCCTTTGGATGACAACAGAGCTCCATGGCACAAAGGAATAGGCTATGCTTTGTCTGCAGAGATGATACGTTTTATAGGGATATATTTATTTTTGTTTTCGGTGTCTTCGGGGGATGCTATGGTGAGGTTTGTGCACAATATGAGGTTGTTCACCTGGATAACACATTGGACAATGAGATATGGCAACAAACTATGGTTTAGAGCAACACTTTCATATGAAGCTTTAGAGTTACAGTATGCGTTGGTCCTCAGAGTGGGAAAGACCCCTCTGTTCAGCCATCAGGTGTACTGATGGCTGCTTGCCACTGGCAGCTGCAAAACTAATCTGTCCTGTCTATCCATGTCTTATTTTTTTCGCCTGCTGTTATGACATTTCCTCAGCAAGCATTCAAAGGCAGCTTTATTGAAGCACATTCCTCAACTTTGACTGCCAGTTCCTCCTCTCCACACAGGTACTTAAGGAGCCATAATGATTATTTGACTGAGTCATGACTGAATGCTTTGTTCTACAGAGAGGGGATGTACAGTTCAGGTAATGGCGGGGGACGTGAATAAAGCATTTATTGTTAAAACCGAATGAGTGTCATCCAAAGGAATGAGACAGCACCTTTTGGGACAAGCCTGTTGTCAGATGAAAAACAAACAAGCTAATATCTTCCATACCTTGCCCTCTGGCTAAGTTAGGTGGCTCAACATGAACTTCTGACTTGCAAGAGGAGGTGGAGATGAACAAAAGAGAGACAGGGATAGGGTAGGGCTTCAAAAAACACCATGATTCCCCAGCACGCCATGATGAAAGCAAGTGAGTGAACATTTTTCCCAGTACTCTCAATCAACCTACCTGAACCAGCTCTGTATCAACAAAGAGGAAATGTAATTCTAAAGCAGCCTTTCCATTATAATCAGCTAGTAGACGCTAGGTACAGCAATGCAATGAATCAAATGCTGACAGTATGCTTGCATTCTCACAATGTTTAGGGGGTATAAGGTTTGCTGTGTTAGTTTAGCATGTTAACATTTACTAATTCACACAAAGTACAGCTGAAAATGATACGAATGTCATTCATTTTGCAGGTATTTGGTCATTAAGCAAATTGGAAAATTTGGAATTTTCTAGAAAGAAAGTCTAGGGTTGACCAAAGTCATAGGATTCATCCTCTGTACCATGAAGGTGAAACTGAATGTCATGCTAATCCATCCTATAGCTGTTCAGACTCAAAACCACATATGACATCTTCATGGTGGTGCTAAAGGAAAAGTCAGAGGATCAGCAGTACCAATCAAATTCATCCTCTGGGAACCATTCACACATGTTAAGAATTTCATGGCAATCCATTTAATAGTTGTAGAGATATCCATCCATTGTCTATACTGCTTATCTTTAAGAGTTGTGGGGGTGCTGGAGCCAACCTCGGCTCACATTGGGCGAGAGGTGGGGTACACACTGGACAGGTTCCAGTGAATCATAGGGACTCCAGATATTTCTGGAGCCAAAGTGGTGGACTGACCGACCAGACAGATGACAGAGTGATGCTGCCATCCGAAGAGCAACGCCACTGTGGATAAAAGGGATGCTAGGATGTGAGATTGCAGAGCCATGACGGTAGCTTTTTGTCCAACTATGTAGAACAAAGCATGACACTGTTAGCTAGCCAGGTGCCAATGCTAAATAGCAAGCAGCAGCAAACTTACTTAAGAGTTAGCAGCTGAATAGATCAACACAAAAAATTACAACAACCAACAGTGGAGGTTTTGAACTTCTCTCTCTATAACAGCATATATTGAGACAACACAGTAGGCTTTCACCTCGATTTTGTTCTTTCACTTTATGTTCAGAACAGGAATGAGGGCTTAAAATTGTGTTATCACTCACAGAAGCGCTGTTCAACTGCTCATACAGGTTCCCACAGCCTGACATTTGCACGACTGGGCCCTTGCTGTGCGAATAACCCACGTATGCACATACTGGACAACATGCTGATTGTTCTTGGTTCTGTCTCCTCTCAGCCTCTCAAACAGAACTTCTGGCTGGTCCATGACTTATTAGTGAGAAACATGAGCCCAATCAATCTGTAATCAACTTCCTATATGGAATCAGCCTAGATGACAAGATGAGTGGAAATACTCAGGGATAAGAGGTAGTTGTGGCCACACACACATGTAAGTACACACAGAAAGGGAACAGTAGCTCTTTATTGAGAGTGGATTGGAGTAGAGCTCTGTTCTCTATTAGAGCAGGAATGTAATTGCACATGTAGAAGGGCTGTGGAAAGGATAGGAGAGCCAAGCTCACCCCGCTCGACTCTCCCTCCTTTTCAACTAGGAAGGGCACACTGTATGTACACGCTCACACAGAGAACAAAGTATACAATCATCCAACACATATCCACACATGTGCAGAGTCATTCACTGGTGCAGGCAGATGAGGAGTGATAGGAATGTAAGCAAATGCCAAGACAAAGCAGCACTTTTCTGGGTTGCCAACTTGATGTGTTTGCTGCCCGGAGATGGCTGTGCAAAGATGAAAACTTTATTGGACACACTTAAAAAGCATTACATCTTAAAAATCCTCCACATCATCCCAGAGGATTTGCCTTGAAGCTGTCTGTCAGGAACACACTCACCCGTGTTCCACCTTCAGACTTGTGCCAATTAAGTCACATTAAGAGAATCTTATCTCTCGGTTGTATGGTCAACTGAATGTGTGTGTACAGTTATCCACAAAATGACTCAACCTGAGAGGATCTTATCTGCCTCGCTTCTCTGTGTACATATGAATAGGGCCGGCAGTAGGCAGAAGGCTTGTGTGCCAACACTGAGCACATGATTCAGACTCAAGATACAGCAGAGGGCTAATTCCAGCCTGCTCTCTGGCCTGACTGCTCTGACACAAAGTCCCCTCTCTGCTCCATTTCATTCTGACAGTCTGATCCAGTTTCACACCATCTGACTGCTACCTTACCTCATCCAGATCAAAAGAGCTGGAGTCTACCTGTCCGGGCCTTGTCACCCATGAGAGGGAATCAATTAACCACTATCGCTTCTCATCTTCCTTGTAGCCAGAACTCAGCTCCCTCTTGGCATCGCTACTGCCTTAGCAGGGTCAGGGCCTTCCCATCAGTGCGACTGACATTCATCACCTTATCCTACATTAATCAAAGATCAGTTTGGCCAGATTTCAACCCTGATAGGCTGGGGGTTTGTGGGAAGCAAATGACTCTACTGTATATTTGTCTTTAAAAGAGTTACTTTTCCTCAGTGCCACAGCATCAGTGGCAGTAGTGCAAGCTTTACTTAGTCAAAGCGGTTTGGAGCAGAAACTATGGTTGCACTGGAAAATGTTGCAGATAGAGAAAAAGAAATGGCAAAGTACAGTTCATTGACCAATGCCTGGAAGCCACTCTTACTCTTTCTGCCTTTGTGAGCGTGTGTGCGTGTGTGTGTGAAGAACAAAGAACGCACAAACTCCAAAAGCACTGAGAAAGTCAGTTGTATATGCTGAGGTATTCATTTGTGCTTTCTTAGCTCTGCAAAAGTATTTTTTCTGTCATCCAGGAAGATAAATAAAAAAAAGAACTGATAAATAATGAATGATGAGCCGCACGTCTTTCTAATTAATGCAAAAAAGATATTTTCAATATTCTCTATTATAGAGACTGCATTATTATTTCATTCACCTGACTTTGCTGTTCACATTTTCAGTGTCAATTAAGCTTAAAGAAAAAATATAATGCTGATCATCCTACTGCTTTTCCACTTGCCAACCCCCTTACACATGTGCTCTCATAAATACCAGATGTATCCACTTATATATCAGGGGAAGTAATGGAGACAGGAACCATAGCCTGCCGTATTTTCATTCTGCTGAGTTGCGGAGGTGAGAAATCACTGAAACTGGATGGTCAGCATAACGCAGGCGCTCCTGTCACACTAGCTTTAACAGCTCTCTCAAATAGAATGACCCACACACCTCTATCGTACACAAACCCACATACGCACACACACACATGAAGGGGTTGAGTCAGAAAGAAAGGTTTTTCTGCTGAATGTTGCAGCGGCTGTGCTGCCGAGGTCAATGGGGACAGGGGGTCTGAATACAGATAGACTACAAGACCAAAGGGGCTCTGATAAGGCACAGGAGGGGGCACAAGGGTCCAGAGCAAATGAGGAGGGAGAGGAAAGCCAAAGGAGGGAAATACGTGGGCCACACACTGAGCTGGTAGGCAATGGGAGATAACACACACTGTCCAAGTATTTTCACTAGGATTTGTAGACTATGGCAGAAACTCTTCCATTTGGAGACACAAAGCTGTCTGATTTGGGAGCAGCTATTGTCTGCTTATCCCAAGATTCTGCAGAGATGATTGACAAACAGATATTAATCTGATACTGATATTAATCCAAATGAAGACACTCTTGCAAATTATAAATTGGCCTGTTTACTCATAACCAAATGTTGAGGATGTAAATTCAGCCACAATATAGAAGGGAATATACAGAGGGGATAGACTGTGTGCTGTATACAACCTAAATAAGCCAAAACTCCTGGGTTTTTCCCCTGAGAAGACACACTATTCTATCATCTGAATCTAATCTTAAGTATATTGGCAAAAAGAATGAGCCCCTTTCAAACCAGATTTATTCCTCTAGGGGAGGTTGGGTGATTTTAATATTACATGTGCTGGTCAGTGATTTTAATCCTGCCTGGAGTGCATATATGCAATTGTTCTCCTCCTACCCTGGTAATAATTAAAGCTCCAACTAACTGCTGTTTTTCAGCACACTTATTGGCCGTCTCATATATTTCAGTCCTGTCCTGAGAGAGACCTTGAATGTTGGAGTTTCATTGGCTCAGCGCACAGTATGACGATCTGTGTGAGAATGAAATAGGAACACTTTTTTTTCTGACCTGGTGGCAACAATAAGTCTTATTTAGGAGCCCACTGATGAAAAAAAAAAAAAGGAAAAGCCATTATGAGAGTAAGATCCCGCAAGCTCAACAAATGGTCTGATCTAATTTCAGCTACAGGTAATTATCCTGTCTCGGTTAGTCTGCCTTCCTATAACTAATTTTATGCGTGGTGGACCACATGTATTTAACACCATAACCTCACAGACTCCAGTCCTCTCTTTAAAGTAAATGTATAATAGAAATTCAAACACAACTATTTGATAATTTGATTAACCTTATACTAATAGCAATAGTAAAAAAAAAATAACCTGATACCTTAATTTCTCAGTGGGTTAAATACAGTCCAGAAGATTGAATGTTATGTAAATGTTTCTTTTACAGATTTTGTCAGAAGATAGCTACAGGTGTGTACCACAAATGTTATTTATGGTTATGAACTGAGACACTGATGTGTTTAAGCACTTTATACAAACTACTCGCCCTAAACATTTTCTTATTTAGACATTTTATTTTTCTTATTTATTTAAAAATGATCTTAATTCTCAATCATAATGAAGGCTGCTTTAGTAATAATGTACCTGTTGTTCCTTGACATTTTGATCTATCTACCAGACTTTAATTTGAATGGTTTGAATGGGTGAATGGTGATTGGCGATGGTGGGATTGACCTGTTTTATAACACTGGCAGGGCAAAGTGCCCTAGAGTACACAAGCTTGTTTGGTGATTTTAATTTAGTTTCACAAACACAGTAAAACACCTACACAGAGGAAAAAGAGCATCACCATTGTCTTTGTCCTCTAATTGAAACCATTCTTCTGCTGTCTCTATCTCCTCCTCTATCCCACAGAGACTGAAGCCAGTGCCATCCTGGCATGCTTTATGTCTATGTGCCAGTGTATGTGTGTGTTTGCCTGGGAGGCTGCTGGAGCCACTGAGCATATTAAAGACCTGTTTACTCAGCTGAGGCTCCATTTCCCTTCTTCCTAGTATGCAAGTTGCACACACACATACACACACACACACACACATATATACACACTCACAAACACCCAAACAAAGACACAGGCATGCACAATGCGTGTAAAGGGACTAGCAAAAACGCAGCAAAGAAGTCAAAACAATTTGATGGTAAAGACGGAGCAGTCTCACTAAATCTCTCTCTTTCTGCAGCTTATCATAATAATAAGGACAGTGTAACCTTTTCAAATAAAGAGCAAGCAAAGACCCCTCCCCACTGAATATAGAAGTGCTTGATCTTTAGTCATTGTTGATTTCTACGGTGAAGACTACTCCTGTTACAGCTACAAACACCCACAGCGTAATGGCACAATGGCTGTGCTACAGTAGCTGTTTTTATTTTCTTCTTCAGAGCACTCGCCAGTTACCAAACTGGAAACTATTTTTTCATGGGATTTTAAACAATTCTTCTCTTAGTGAGACAGAAGCCCTGTTTGATGTTTAATAAGTGAGGACTAAACAGTAGAGAAAGCAGGAACAGTTCGTCAATTGACAATATGAGGAGTCTTCTTTTTGGCACGCAACAAAGGCAGCAGAAAATGTCAGAATTAGAATATCGCAGTCTTCATGCTTGCTTTCTGCTTCAAAGCAAAACTGGCAAAGAAAACAAAAGCTCTCACATTGTAATTAGAAACACTGCAATATTTATTGCTTATTAACTTTTGCAGTGTCTTTTTCATGTGTTAGTTCTTTTTTTTATATCCAAATAAGGCTGAACATCAAAGGGATGATACAGTTAGCAAGAACACGGGCACATGACACTCATCCTACTCCGTTTTAAATCTGTTAATTAGTGTACAAAATAAACTCATTTCCAGAGCCAACTCCCTATCAAAGACATGAGTGAAATACTTTTATGTGTTTGCTTTGGCACAGCCCTCGTGTCCCACTGCCCAGTGAACCAAATCCTTATCAGACACAAACAAGCCGCCTACGCTCAGCTCTGCCGCTAGCCTTGAGAGATGTCAGGTCCACTGAGTGTATGTTCTAAGGTGATCTAAGCAGTGTGTGACTGGCTAGCTGGCTGCGGACAGAACGCTGGTCTCTTTCAAGTCTACTCCTGACAATGACACTGCTGTTGAATGTGAGTCCAGTGACTCATGGTGAAGCAACAAGCCAGCACACAGGACCAAACAAGAACAGTATCACTATGTCATCAGGGGCTATTTAGAGGAGGTGAGACAGCTGGTAATGGCGCTGGCATTTCTCTGTAAATTACAGACTTTATTGCTTTTTCTTTCATCAGTCACTGTTTTTGCAACTGTGAGTGAATGCATGTGTCATGTCAGCGAGGGTAGACAGTCTGAATGCGGTTAAATCTGTGAGGGAGGGAGTGATTATCTTTCAGGTTTCTAGGTATCAGTGCCAAGGTTTCACCTGAACAGCTGCACCTGTACACAGACACTTGAGGGCCGCGTCAGCTGCTATACTCTGTCTCTTCCTATTTCCTGTCATTCTATCTGTCTCTCTCTCTACTGCTTTTCAATGTGCCACATTTTTTCTGCTCGTCTAAATGTCCTCCTATCAGCCTCCCTGTCCACTTACCCGTCACTCAGTTTTAATTGTCTACCTCCTCTATGTGTTTGTCTTCATGCAGACCCCTTCTTGACATGTGACACTGCCCCCTGTTATGGCTGTGGGAGCTGTCTTCTGGAGCACCCAAGGGTGGAGTCACTTTATCCTGAATGTGTAATGTGCATTATGTACAGCCTAATAGAGCTATTTAATGCCCCATGGCAGCCAGGCCAGGTGAGAGCTGGCAGTGTGAGTTATCATTAGTTTGAAACAGTCACTCAGACTGACATCAATGCCTCCACAGCTCCTTTGCATTAAGTGCAGCCTGTCACATCACTTCTACACACACACACTCACACATAGACACGCACACAATACTGGTATGGAGAGGCACACACACACACACACACACACACACACTCACTCAAGACTAGTTGCTCATATACTGTAACAGAGGAAGGGTGAAATATTTGCTCCTGTGAGCCATCATCACTGTCTTAAGAAACTTTCCTCCCATGAAATAAAGCTTTTTTTGAGAATATTCTTGCAGCTGTACATACCTCCCACGAGGAACATCAATGTCATCTTTCCTCCAGCGTACATTTGGCTGAGGATCTCCTTGTACCTGGCAGCGGAACTCCACCGTCTCCTCTTCCAGGACCACCTGGTTGATGGGCCTCCGGAGAAAGGTTGGTCGCTCTGTAGGACAGGCACAGAGGATAAAAATAGAATTAGACTATTTTATAATGTAATGCAATGGCTTTATGTCAGTTTTGTGACTATAAACACTATTTTTTCCACACAGTGTCCTCTTCCTACCCTCACCCTCTACTCACTCTGTTTTTTATCTTAAATATTAAGTTTACTTCAGACTGTTACTCTGTTCTGTGATTTTTTCTATGATCATTATATGGACAAAGATCTATGATCATGTGACCTAAAAGCATGATTATGGACAATCAAATTAAACTAAAGGAACACTTTTGAACATTAGAGACATATTCCAGATCGAGAGCTATACAGTAACTGAGAATATACAGTCACATGTATGGAAGTCGCTCTGCTACATCATTGGGGAGAAAAAAAATTTCAGGAGAACTTACCAAACACTGTGACTTGTGCCGTTTCGCTGTCCCTCTCTCCGACCATGTTGGTACCCACACAGATGTACATGCCAGCGTCGCTTTTTCTTGTGTTGGAGATCATTAGCTTCCCTCCTCGAATCTAAAGAAAAAAAATTGCCTTGAAACTCCACAGATAATACATTTAGATTCTATCCATTGCCTCATAATATTCTCGCCTTTTTCCCTTTCCTATGAATTTAAGCCCTTCTTTGCCAACCCATTTTAAGCCAAAGTGCAGCAAGTAATGATCCACTATACTAAATGCTAATAATACATTTCACAACAATTGGTCTTCCTATTCACTCAAGGTATTAAAGCAGATTGTAACTGTACTCACGGTAATTCTGTCATCCTTGTCGTCAATTCGCACTTTGTCTTTCTTCCAGTAGATGGTGGGTTCAGGATGGCCTCTGGGAGGAACACACTCGAGGATTGCGGGCTCTCCTGCTGCCACCACCACGTCTGTAGGGTTTTGTCTGAAGTCATCTCGCAGCACTGAGGGGAAAAAAGGAGGAAACGGCTCAGGATGAGTACAATTTAGTAGCATACTGTTGAATTTAAATGAATAAATGTTTAAGTTCACCATCTTTGAAATATCTTGTTACGCATTAAGTTGTGTGCACAACTCAGAGTGAATGTATGCAGTTTTCACTGTGGCTATTAAATGGGATGTGCAGCTTCATCTGACAAAGCAAGCACAAGTGAAAGCTAATTGGAGCTAATGGAGGTCCCTGTGGAGGTAGCAGAACAAACAGAGACAGAATGCCCTGAAGCCTGGTGTCATTCACATGTGAGAGCTCACAGGGGTGCAACACTGCTTCACTTTTCTTGGCATGTGTGTACATAGACACACTTACACACACCCAGATACGTGCTAATACACAAAAAAACAGCGGGTGGTCTGATGAACAACTGTGGCCTTGTATCTAATCACCCTCAGGTAGGCCTTTCATCACAGAGATAGCCTCTCGCTCTACAAAGTGTTCAGTGGCACAAACAACACCGGCTCATTATCATACTAGGAAAGCTGCCGTCATACACAAACACACACACGAGAACACAAAGGCAAATGTGAAAGCACAAACATACTAAACTAGCTATAAGAAATTAAACTCAGTCAATGGTGTATTCAGAGCAGGATACAACTGCCATACCAATGACTGACCACACATAATACTGTAATAATGTAGTAAAAAAAAAGATTTAAGGGTGCAAACAGGAGGTCACCCTGGCTCTCTCCCACTGTGTGTACTCAAACAGATCTGTCTCCATTTGATCTACACTAAATCTAATCCATGGAGAAGCACTCTAGGAATTTCAGCCTCAACAGCGTCCATCCAGTGAGGGACACACGATTCCTCTGAAGGATAAAAGGACTGAGCTTGTTGGAGGATGTTTGAAGATGCTTGAGGAGGGCTAAATTGAGGGCAGCACCACAGGTCCTTATGTAAATTCCACATCGCACTGGGGACAATGGCGGGAGGGCCGGGATTATAAGAAGGGATAACTGGTCCCTGCGCTCCCGGCTTCTCTCATCTCTTCATTCACTCTTCTTACCCTCTCTACAGAAACCTGCATAGCCATTGTCTTCTTATTTATTTATTTAGACCAAGGGGAAGTGGGGCTGAGGAAGAGGGAAGCTTTCAACCCAATTATCCTGGGGATGCACAGGGGTACAGAGTGGGACTTTTGTGTGACATGAATTCAAATGAAACCTTTACACAAGGGTAATAGGAGAGAATACAGGAAAGGTAGAAGTAGAGGATTTTTCTCTTTCATGCAGGGCTGCCCTCTAATCTAAAGAGCTAAGGTAATTAGCCAGCTCCAGAGTGGCCGACCCCCCTGGCCGGGGTGGGCATAACAGCCACCACCGCTGGGCTCTCTGTATTTGCATTACAAACAGGAGTCGTGCTGTTTAAAATCATAGCCTGGTTTGGACCACTGCCTGTTGTTTTCAAGATCATGTTAGATTTAATTGCTCCTTTCCATTCATTGCTAGCACCCATGGGATTTTGTCAGAATCAATTTCCTTTGAAACAGAACAGTGACAAAAGAAACACACATTAGGTGCATCATTACGGTGCTTGTGCCATGCTGTCTAATCTAATCTAATACCGCGTCACAGTAAATGCACCTCTACCCTGCAATTGAAATAAATACACAAATTGTAGAAACAGAAAAATAAAATCCACACGCTCTAGCCAACAAAACACAATATACACACTTGTTGAGGACAGGATAAACACAGGGTGAGAAACAACTATAAGCAAACAAACAGATGACATCACTGGTGAAAGGATTATGTCCTGCTGTGTGTTGGTTCAGGGTGTGTTAATGCCAAGACAACACTCTGAACAGATACATTTACTAAGTTAATGAGGGGAGGGGCCAATCCAAATACACTTTAATACACTAATCCTAACTACAAGCCCACAGTCATCAAGGTCAACCTCTGATGGTCAAAGCACACGCACAACTCAAATATTCATCGGCTCAGTGTAACATTTGCTTTGCTTCATTACAGTATGAGCATGCATCTCTCTCTGTTGCCTGCAGGCACCTCCATGGGCTGAACTACACTATGTTGAGGATCATAAGGCAAGTGAATTATTCTATATTAGAATCATAACATGACTGTTTTCTCTGTTAATCTATGTAAGTTGCATCTTCTATGTGTATATCATTAAGTAGGTCTGTGTATTTGCTGTCAGAAACTGAACTCCTGCTCCAACTCTGAGGCCCTGTAGGCATTCAGGCCCGAATCATTCGACAGACGTGAGGTAATTGCCTTTCTATCCCCCTGAAACACTCAGCTCTTCCTCCACTGAAAACATCTCACCTCCCATGGATTTTCAGAAGGCTCCAAACTCTGCCGTTTTGCTTACTTGCTTATTAATATTTATATATTTTTACATTTACACCCCTCTGTTGGCAAATGCTACATCTGCCAATCCGGCTGCAGGCTAAAAACAACCCATATCTGAATAATATTAATATGCCTTTGCCTCTTGTATCTTATTTATTTATTTATTTCCCAAATATCAGAGGAGTGGGCTGATTTAAATGAAGGAGCATCAGGCAGGGGGCAAATCATGGCAAATTTGCAGCTCTTTTAGCTGGCATGGTTTCAACACCTCGAACTTAAAGGGGAGCGTGTCAGGTTGGTAGTTGCACTGTGAAACAGCCAAGGGGTTGATCGTGGAGGTCTTTGCCAGAATAAAAACACAAAGGAGACACCCACACAGTTACTTTGTAAACCAGATTGTCCTACACTGGCAGGGGAGGCCTGTGCCAGCAACCATTAGGGAGGTCCACCTGTGTGTGTGTGTGTGTGTGTGTGTTTGTCTGTCTATGATAGACTCGGTACACAAAAAATCATCCCAGTGCAGATACATGACAGCACAAACACCCGGCATCATAGCACAGAGGTGGCAGGGCAAGGACAGGATGAGGAGAGATATTTTGTGCAGTGCACCCTCTTGTCCCACCCAAGATATTACTCACTGGAGGGTGACACTGCTTGTCGGTAAGATTAGTGGGGAGCCTTGACTGAAGCGTCCAGCCTGCATACTGAGATAAGTGCTGACAAATGCATTCACCTACATGAGCGTACCTAGCTTTGGTTCACAAAGGTTGTGCTCACTGCCACAACACCACAGACTGATGATGTCTAAAACCACATTTTTTCCGTCCATTTTGACATTCACATCACTTTGATAGGCATTCACCACAAACACAAAAACTTATACACAAGCCTGAGAGACTGTGAAACATTTCTTAAAAGCTGCGGGGCTTGCTATCTTTGTAATACTACACATGTGAATGTTTGTGTATGTTTGTGTAGTTGTTATTACTTTTCCCTCCCCATTTACTGGAGAAAAAGACCCTCTGTGCTTTCATAGATATCCTCCTGGGTCAGGGGCTAAGACACACAGAGAGAGATTACAACAGCTAGAAGCCCAGGGCCATACCCCGTCACCAAGACCCACCACCTTCAACCCACAGTCTGATTAGAAAATAAACCATGCACATGCACACACACACACACACACACACACACACACACACCCACAAACTCGGAGAGCTGTAAAGAGGTAGCTCCAAGCTATAATATCATTTCGTTCAAGTGCTTTTTGCGCTTCATCCGGCAGAGTGCCATTACAATACCGCCATTTTCAATTCCACCCTTAGAGAAGAGAGACAATATATATGTCACTTGACAAAACATACCAAACCCACTCTATGTGCTGTCATTGATGTTTTGTATTACTGTTGACGCTGAAGGCAGGAGAAGGATAATGCCACACTATATATTACTACACAGTGAAGGGAGATGTGCTCCATTTGTCTGGATGCAAGCTTTTTCTCCATCTCTGACTGGCTCATTTGCCCTCCCACCGGCCAGAGCTAACCTTTGCCCCCCATCCAGATGCAGAAATTACCCCCTCAGCAGGCAGGCAAACAGCAGGTTCACACATATCCCCGGTATTCCTCCTCTGAGAGGTTGCAGGTCAGACCAGAGAAACAGCTGCAAAAATATGGCCGGCTGGCGGTGCCCAAGGCTGTACCTCCTCTGAGAACTGAGAAGAGACTCTCATCATTAGCACAACTCATCACCATCTCTCTCTTTGTCTTATTCTCTTCTATCACCATCAGGGGTCATTCTCTGTCTTTCTTTTTCCCCCATCTTCTCAGTTCATCAATTTTTTCCCAATCCCACAGCGTTGTCTCATGCGTTGCACCATGCCCCCTCCACTCACTTTCACTGGCTTGTCAGGGCTTTCTCTGCACTGACTGCAGATGAGGTTTTGCAGATGAAGCCGTATGCATGCACACCCGATCATTCTCCACAGACCATGGCCAAACCCGATATGATCTTCACCACCATTCTCCCTATCTGCAAATCCAGAGCTAAGGGATTGTAAATAACACTGTCACTTACACAGATAAGATGCAAAAAATATTGAAAAGAGTGAAGGTAAAGAGAATCATATGGCCGGCAGCGATACCATAGTGGGGGAAATCACAGGTGGCGATATCATATGAAATGTGCATCTTTAATAGAGCCTTGGATGGAGCAAAAGAGACAGAGCATATGTGCTCTAGTCAGAACGCTGAGAGAAAAGAGGCAAGACATAACACCACACAACAGGGGATGATGAGGGGATGTCTGATCAAGGTCAAACTGAAGAGAGGAGTACAAAGGTGCAATAGATGGGGCTGACTGTAAATGAATGGGGTGTATTCCATCAAGCTCATACTGCGTACTGTGCTTCTACCACTGATTCAGTAGATAAGCCTAAACAAACATCCTTATTTAAACAGCAGCCCCGTTCAAAGCTCATTTTTCAAACAGCACCCCTAATTTGCCCTAACAAGCCCCTGGGCAGCACAGTAATGACAGTGAGACCACAGTGGACGATTCTGCTGGCCGATACAGGAAAAATGTGTGTTGCTGCTCCTGAGAAACAATATAATTAACTCTTAATGAACCCCTTTCCTTTACACCCTTTAACAATGCAAACACACACACACACACACACACACACACACACACACACACACAATTCAATTTAGCCTAATCCATGCTTTATGGTAATGTATAGCTCATTAAAATGTTAGTTAAAAACTCATTAAAATTCACTTGAAGAAGTAATGGCTTCATTACAGTAATATGCTGAAAAGCAAAGAAAAAGACAAGTAAGGACAAGGAGAAGAAAGAGAGCAGAGAGCGACAGCTTTCTAATCACTTAATTGTGTCTAAAATGGAATACATTTGCATAATAAATAACAACGTGCTATATCCTCCTTTCTATCTTTCTCCATTCTCATAGCACTCTGTAATTAACAGTCGCTACAATTAAGGATGCATCTTGCCCCAAAATGATTTTGGTGGCCACTCCAGTTTTCATTCTGTTTAGCTTGTCTTGTTTATGGTCATAAATGTGTTTGGGGCGCTTGGCAGATGCAGACAGCGCACTGAAACTGGAGCTGGCTGATACTGACGAACAATGTGCCCATGGGTCTTTGTGCCTGCTCTGATAAGGCATGATGTTGTGCTGATGCTTGTGCTCAGTCCAGAATGGACACTTTACAGCCGGGAGGGGGAGACCGACGTGAAGGAAGGAGAAGAAGGGGAGGGGGTGGGGGTTGTAGATGAGAGCGGAATTGATTTCCTGCCAATTCCAGCACAGAGACAGCACAGACAGAGGTAGTGAGGCTTCATGATGGAGCAGGTGGATCTGTTCCTGCATCGGGTAAAGGAAGACTGAAGAGGAAGTAAAGTGAGAAGAAGAAGAGGAAGGAAAGTAGTAGACTCAGGCAGACAGGAAAGTCTCTTATTAATGTCTTCTCTCTTAATCTCCAATTGCATCAGTCCCATCTAAATATGATAGATAATATGGTATGGAAGCTGTTAGAGTTTTTTTGTGAAAGAGTGGCTAAGCAGGCACATTCAAAGTTGAATACTATATTGTATTTTGGAATATCTCAACATATAGGCAAACTCCCTTCAGTGGCTTTAAAAGCTGCTCTCTAAATCTTGTGACTGGATGTATTGATTCTTATCAGGAAAAAAAGTTATGTAAAACAATGTTTTCTGTTTTTTCTCAGAATGTAGGGGCATTTTCCCACGTACAGTTTGTTTGCTCTGGTCTGAATCAGATGAGTTCTTAAACTACAGTTGCAAAAAGCATTTTCCCCTTGGTTCGGATTCATTTCGTCAAGAAAAAAATCCAAGCAAACCAAAATGCATCACTACAAACCACAGACGTTCACTCTGTTTATTGGTCAGATATGTCTGGGATGGGAGACACAAAGTAAATACAGGAAGAAAGTCTTGTGTTCTGGGCTATCGACACCATAACCTCTAAAGGGTCTCACTATGCATGGGACTCACATCAACTCTGGCTTTTTGGTTATGAGGTTACGAACAACTGGACTCTACTATTATGTCCACAGGAACCCACAGGTGAAAAACTTCTTTTTCTGTACATACAGAACAAAACCTTTCATCTACCATCTCTACATCAACCCAAACAATGTCTTAATATCTCATCAGTTTTCATCCTCACCATCTCTCCCTCTCACCTGCAGTGTTATAGTTAATATGTATAACCCCCCACAGTTTTCTCATGTCACAAATCCAGCTGCGTCGCACAAGAGGAGTAAAACCACTGAAAACAGGAAGTGCTAGACGCCACTAGGACATAAATTTGATACATCTGAAAAGATAGTCAGAAATGCTGTTTGAGCTGTGTGTGTGTGTGCTTGCGTGTGTGTTCAGCATATTTTGTGTGAGCTCTGGCCTAATGACATTGAGGTAGGTTGACCTTCCACAGGGAAAGATAATCCCCAGGATGCTGCTGAACTGTGTCCAGGCTGAGAGAGCAGGGCTGGATTTCCTCAGAGACCACACACACACACACACACACACACACACACACACACACACACACACACACACACACACACACACACACACACACACACACACACACACACACACACACACACACAGAAGCAGACTCGCTTAGCCAGTGTGGCATACTTACACGAGCATCTCCGGTGAAAATGAAACCCCTGCAGCCTAGTTCTGCAGTCCACTGTGCGAATCTTCATATAATCTTTAATAGCTTCCCCCTTCTTTTTTTTACGCCAACCTATTTGCTGCAGCTCCCTACGTATCTATTTTATTGTTTTGGTCTATAATTGGATTGGCAGTAACGGCAAGCAGAGAGCCGTTAGGAGCTTGTAAAAGGTGTCACTCTGCAATGGCAGCCCCGTTTTAATTAAGCTCTCGGCTGGAGTTGAGCTGCTTTTATCTAGCTTGGTCTGATGAGCCCCAAGTGCAAGTGTTCTCCCCACTATACTGCAGGACAGGCAGTAGGAGGAAAGGAGGTGTTTACTACATCTGTAGATAGCCCAGTTTACTGTACTCAGCATCCCTCCTTAGGCACCAATATACATGCCTGGACCAAGTAGATATTGGGAGACATAAAAAAATCCAGTGTGCTTGTGTGTGTGTGTGTGTGTGTGTGTGTGCCATTACTGTGTCTCCTTGTGCTCATTGTGACAGAGCCCCACCCATCAGTAGTGTGCAGTCATGTGTGTATTGGTGCAGATGCACAGCCAGCCCCACAACATGGCGGCAGAACATGGGCACAAACAAGAATCTAAACGAACAACGAATACAACAGAAGACTGATCCCACACCACTGCTGTAAATTTGGAACTAATCTTACTTTACTGTGCAGCTGCCTCTGTGTGTGTGTGTGTGTATGTGTGTGTGAATCTGCATGTGAGGCTGACGCTGTAGGCAGTGCTGTACATGGCATAATGATTAGAGAGGTGTTCATCACAGCCCCTCCTTGCCTGGTCCCCCCTCCTCAATCCTCCTAATGGCCTCCTCAGATCATCTTCCCTTCAATCAATACTGCCTGAAAGGAAGGATCCCACACCTAAGGACACTTTGTTCCCCACTGTACATCACAGGTGACACATTTTCCATACCAGGAATGTGGTGCTTCTGGATCAGAACCTTACAGATGACTTTGAACCAGTTCTGATATCCATCAAATGTAAAGGTCTGGCCGTTTTCCAGGTGGGTGGTGTAGGCAGCGGGTGATACAGTTAGATTTGTGAGCAAAGGAAGGTTGAGATCTGTTAGTGTGGTGAACAGAGAGCAGACAGCAGATGTGGCAGGGTGTTAAATCACATGCAGCCTAGATGCAGAGACATTTAAAGAGATTTATTGATCACTTTATAGATCTTAACTCTTGAGGAAGAGCAAAAATTAAACTGGATATGGAGATGACCTTTACAGCAGCCTCACCCATGGATAGGGATTTTTTTCTCCATCTCCATGTCCAAGTACGTATGTGTATGTGTGAGTTGTTTATGATTGAGGGGAAAGGAGCAATTCACCATTTAGTCAGAATGTGTATCTGAAAATTCCTCCCTGTACAACCAGCACCACTATCATCCTGAAGATGTGCTATATACTTTATGTGCATCTACTGAAGCATGATTGAATGCTGCACATAACATCTAAATTCTTGGAATAAATTGTAGTAGCGCTGCTGCCTGCTCAGCAAATCACTGCAACATTAGGCTCACCTAAGTACCACACACTCGTACACACACAAATTACAATTTCAAGTGTCTGTGCTGCAGAGTCTGTCAGTTTGTATGGAAAACAGCTGCCCAGTATACGGCAGAGCAATGCACCAACAGCACTAATAACAAACTGATCACTATATACTGCGCTGAAATAGCAGGAGTTACGCTCATATACAGTCCATTAGTCCATTGCTCAAATAAAAAAAGGAGATAACGCACACATACACAGACAATTTACTGTACAGCTGAATCACATGTGTGTGCATTTATATGCGATGCAAAAGACTTCAGCATGTGTGCTGAAATGCTCTGACATTAACTTGCTTAGCGGAGCATTTAAATGATTTATTGAAGCTATAGCTCCTCTGGTGTCATTCTGTGGAGGAGCTCCACATCTTCAGAGAATCTGCATCACAGTCCGGTTGCTTATTTCACAATCCAATTCGTGTTAATTGCATTACAGAGGAGTAATTGTGTTAGTTCCATCTGTAATCAGCTTACTGCCTCAGTGCAGCTGGATATACCTGTACACCAGGCTTATGTAACCTGCGTGCTAATGGGGGGAATTTCATTCATTTCAGGGCACGGAGTAAAAACCCTGGATACTCACTCAGGTAATCTGGCCTGCTGGAACCGTCAGTCTGTATGTAATAAACCTGGTGTGTGTGTGCATGTGTGTGTGTGTCTGTGCTCATATGCTCATATTATCATGCAAATGGAAAACAATCTGAAACACACCACTGGCTGCCATGCTCAGGATCAGTGCAGAGTGCTGTGTCTAAACCATTCCAGTTCTACCCCTCAGCCCTCCCTTTTTATTTTAAACCTCTCCACTTCTTTCCTCCCGCTTTATCCCTGCCCCCCTTAAATTTTCTCAGGCTCCACATCAAAAAGATTAAGCAGTACTGTTTCATACTGTGTTAATACTACAAACTTGTCCAATACATCTCTGTAGGATGAAGATGTGAGGTTAATCATTTAGGCAAAGGAACAAAGTTAATGAGGCAACTTCTTATCCGAAGCTATTCGGAGTTCTGTCAACAGTATTGACTGCACTGCAGATGGGATAAGATATCGTTGGAGGGCACCGATGACCTACATAGCAAGGACAAGGCAGTGGCTCAACAGCAGCACAGCACAGTGATCCCACAGCACTCCAGGGCACAGATTCTGCAGCAAAGACACGACGCTAAAAAGACACTGAATGTGTGTGTTTGTGTAAGCTGTGTGTGTGTGTGTGTGTGTGTGTATCTGCATGGGCAAGCATTTCCACTTCCACCCACGCAGTGTCCTTTATCTTTACTGTTCCTGGCTTTCATATTACCAAGTAGTAGAATCCAGTTTGCGACCAGCTATATACCACTATTACCACTAGCCGCTGTGCAACACACAATCAATACTGATTCCACCTGGCAATTAGCTAATAATTCAATGAGCTGGAGCTACTGAGCCAGAACTTCTAAAGATAGAGGATGGTGAGGGGGTGGAGTTGGGTATGGCTGTGGTCTGCCACATGTCTGCTATGAATGACACCCTGTAATGACACTCTATAACACTGAGTGTTTGATGCTGAAGCTTTGCGCATGTGTCTAGTAAGAGCGAGAAGATAAAATCAAGTGTTATTTTCTAGTGTCTTTCAACCACAGAGAACATTCATGGCATTATGGGACATTTGCTGATAACAGGCAGCATGATTGGGATGTAGAACATTAGATGGCCACTGATCTCTTTATGATTGAGGAAACATTTAAGAATTTCCAAATAATATTTCCAAAGTCCTAAAAATGTCCAATAAGTAATCTGAAGAAAACAGAGATGAGCGTTCAATTTGTGCACTTCCAATTAATCTCTTACTCAGTGGACAGCTGGATAGCACTCAAAAATGTGACACTGATTCATGGACTATTAGACAATTCAAAATATATGGACTACTGGGTTTCCAATAACAAATTAATAATCAACACATGGTTTCAAATTGAGCTTTTCTTTCAAGAAAATTCCCGTTTCTCTATAATTAGTAGCACATGGCACATTTCTTCCCAAGAAATTACAGAAAGACATGACAAATTGTTACTGCAATATCTTATTTGATTCATCTTACATGACAGATTCTTTGAAACTGCATCTATGCCTACCACTACTAAGGGTAAGAAAAGAAACCACAAACGCCACAGATTTCATGACACAGCTTTTACAGTAAATGCAGCCTTTGAACTGTCCTATAAGTCAGTTTAATTCTGAAGACAATTCCATCTAATGCTTGGATCAAAGGTGACTATTCTTGCCATTTAGGATTGAAGGCACATTTTTCTTCTTTGATTAATTTCAGGTCCTTCAAAGGTCACAGTGATACAATGACATTTGAAATCGTCATGTCTAACCCCAGAAAGCAGGACGTTGGGGAGCCATTAGGGGGGACTTGGGGTTTACATCTACTGTGGCTGCAGACACCACTTGAGCTGCTTTTCTTGCCTCTACTGGATTCCCTGATTGCACATAGGCACTGCATTTTCAGTTCAGTGGGGGTGGTTGACACACATATCTATGATACAGGCACACACATGCAGACCCTAAGACACACACACACGGATGGCTGATGTCTGAACACAGAAACAACCAGACGCACTGTCCCCTGGGTAATAAAAGAGCATTGTGAGACTGTGGTCGCTGTAAAACCCAATTAGTGCGTGTGGTTTTATCAGTTCTCTCAGTTAGAACTACACATGCTGATAACAGCCTCCACGAGATTGAGTTTTGCATGTCTGGTGGTCTGCCCCCTGCTGGACACACACAGCCAAGCAGATGCATGTTGAGAATTAGGAAATATAGGGGGATAAATTACAGTGATCATGTATTCTGGGGTATTGCGTCCTCAGTAGGAGGCTTAATCAAGAGTGTAAAATCACTGTGTCTGTTTTGGCAAAGACTAATTCATAACGCTATACATGAAAACAGAGGCAAAGCCTTTCCTAATAATCAACGACCCGCTACACAACGAGAACCACGTCTCCCTCTTTAATGCATGTAATTAAACAAAGATTATAGCCGTTTCCTGGTTTTTACTCGGCGCGTCTCGGAGCTCGATTTCTTGCCTACAAGTGACTGCAGCTGAGGAATGAAGCAGCGGCTGACAGCGTCACAACACCAGCCTTATCCCTGTCTTCAAACACCTCCATCTCCCACAGCCACATAAAAGAGCAGAACAGAGTGGTGGCAATCGCAGCCGCCGTGCTGTGCAAGTCTCTGCTCCACCGCAGCCATAAAAAGAGCTACTTCTGTATTCATGTGCCGCATCACTCTGGGCTCTTTGATGGCACAGATCACAGTCAAGATGCTGAGGTTCTCACCAAACATACTGTATGGCTGGAAACTAGTGTAAAAGCACATAGGATTCTGCATTCTGCACATAGAGAGCTTGTACGCATGTGTGCCCTGTATGTAGGCGCGTATTAGAGTGACACTGATTTAAACTATTTGATTATTATAGATCAGCTAATCATTTTCAAGTTGCATTAACATTATGGAATTTCAAATGCCATTTCAATGACTTTTTCCCCAATATTATTGACTTCACTGATGCTGGAGATGCCCCTGCTCAATAGCAGTCAAGAACTAAATATCAATCCAGAGACAGAGAGAGAAACAGAGTGAAGTGTTTTTTCACCATCTTTCATTATTCAGCCTCAAGCCATGAATAACTGAATAACTGAATACATGATAGCAGGAATGTGGAGGGCTGTATTTTCATACAACATGTCTGAATGTGGGGGAAGCACAACAAGCCACAAGAAAGCATCCTCCTCCTCCAAGAGAGGTCTTTAAATGAAGAGCTAGGCGCTCCACTCATGCATGACTGCCTTCTCTACGTCAATTTCAGCAAGGACCTCTGCACACCCGCCCCTTTACTGGATGTATTAAAAAAAATTTATAATGATGCTTAAAATCTCAACTACTTGTAAGATGTGTCTTACATTAATGAGCCATTGAGGATGGTTTGGTCAATGTGAGAACCATTCTTATTACAACTACTATTAGGAAAGGGGGCAAATTGGTCAGTCCCCTGCTCCAATCCAGCGGTAACCAACACACATTGCTCCTGCTTCATGGGCTGCTACTGAATTAAAAATGAGGGCAGGACGGGAGAGGTGGAGAGATGGGAGGGGGAAAGAAGGGAGAAGATAAGAGGAGATGGGGCAAAGAGGCTGTGTTTAAATAGCAGAAAGGTGACATGTGAGCACTCTGCCGTGGTAAAGAGACCCCTGACCTCACCATGCCACAGTGACAACCAGCACTTAGAATTCTCCACAGGAGTCTGATCTGACCAGGTAATTGTTACATGTTTTGCATCAACATGACCCTGCAGCAGCGTGCGGCTAACAAACACGCTGAAACTAATAATGCATGTGTATTTGCTTTGTAACATTATAGTTCAAACTGCCCTGCTAAAAAGCTGTCATTAACGCAGATAATTCATGGCCACTGTTCCCTAGAGTGCCCAGATGATTGAAGTCGATCAACTCATTTGAGAAAAGAAATAGCAGTTTAAAATTGCCTTTTCGAATTCATCTGCTGATTACCATAATCACTTCATGGCTGACAATACTTTGTAAATGTGTGTGCTATTAATGTCAGCAATTATGGAGGCTAAATGCAAATGGGCTGCGAGTGTGGATGGACCCATCGATCTGAGAGGATAAAGCACAAACAAACCAAATCTTTGCCACTGTAGAGGGACCCGGCCTGCTCACTTTATCATTATCCTCTATGAGTTTTGTCCAAGCAGTTGAGGAGGAAAACTTTGCTCGCCTTTCTCCTCTACACGCCGAAAATAGCTCCTAGACCAATTTATAGAGGTAATTTTACTGTGAAAATGGATTCATTCTGAGTTCACAGTGAATGCCTTCTTGAAATGTAATGGCTGCTCTACTCTACACCACTCCAGCCTCTGCCTCTAGACTGTGCCTCAAGCTTTACTGTAGATCACTCTCCCGTGAGCCCTCACTTCACTGTCAGGCCAGCAAATTTCACCTTCATTAATAGCAGCCACTCATGTCTGACTTGAATTAACGTGCAGGCTATCAATTAGCTTGAGCAAGGCCAGGCATAGAGTACTCAAGGGGAAAGGAGAAAGGCATCCTGGATGGATGCTGGACAGCGAAGACAGATGATATTGTATCCTTACCATCATTACACCTTTTTTCTCTCTTCCACTTTATTTTTCCCTCATTATCTAAAACTATTCACCAGCTCAACAGTGGTTTGCTCTTTACTCTTGAGTAATTGACCTTCATTTTGACGAAATGCATTCCTCTTTCTGTCAGGCTGCATTACTTTCAATCACTCGAAGCAGAGTCAAAACGCAGGCAGCTGCTTACCATTTACAGAAGCAGTATGCAGGACAAGATGTCCACATGCAGCATGGCTCCTCTCATTTGCATGAGTGTTTGTTTTCCTGTGTGGAAGGGAACAGCTCAAGAGTAGGAGGTTCGTTTCTATGTGCACCATCGCCATCGTCATGTATTCATACACAAACCACCTTCTCACCTTGTGATACCTTACTAAATTATTTTCTACATAAGCCTAAGATTTTTTTCTCTTGATTATTCATGCGCCAATCCATCTTTCCATCTACCCCTTTTCTTTGATGAGTTAATTTCTCTCCCATTGCCTGTTGTCTGAGCGACCCTGACGACCCAGGAGAATCTCCTAACAGGCTCCTCTTGCCCATCAGGATTGATCGGTCCACAGCACCCTGTCAGACGCAATCAATACATCATTCCTTCAGTAACGAGCCCTGCTCACTTGCCACCTCTTCCTTCCCTGCATTGCATTACATCCATTTTATTATTATTTCTCACAGCGGATCGATGCAGGCAAACAAGCCCACTGTAAACCACACCACAATTAGAGCAGTGTCTAATCTTCTTGTTGACTCCATCTCCTTCACAACAGCCACAGAATAAAACACAAATGATAATAGAATCTAATGGGATTCTGTGGAATTAAATCGCTTCAACAATGAAGAGAGCCCAGCCACAGATCTGAACCAATAAAGATCCAGACAGAGGTATATACCACTCAATATTATATATGCACATAGGCCATATAGGCTTAACAAGCCAGAAGAGCAGCTTCTCTTCATGGTGATGCATAATTTGTCCCAGAAACTTGCAACAGGTTAAAGTAAAAATCATGCAAATGTAACACACAAAAATAATGAATTATGAAACAGTACGAAACAATGTATGTTTCTCAGAAATACTGTATATACATAGACACCCACACACACACACACACACGCATAAATGTACCAACCCACATCAGAGAAAATGATGACACACATGAATGAACTCATGCGGAACTTCAGATCTATTTTCATCCCATTAAGTGGATCTCTGCAGAATAAAATTACATTTCTAATATTGAGAGCAGAAAATGACAAGCTTTTCGGTGAGATAATTTAATAACGAACTCTAGCCTTAATTAGGCTAATTTTGTAAGGGGAAACACTAATGACATACATAATGTTGAGATGTCAGCATTTTCCCCAAGAACCATAATGACATCATATTTCTTTGTCTCTGTTTAACATAAAGGAGTTTCCAGAATTGAGGTTAAAACTGTCAGTGACTATGAGAGGACTGGTTTCTGCAATGTCATCACATTGGCAGCTGGTTTACTGGGAGACAAAAATAGACATAATGCTAATTTGATCATTGAATTATAGATTTAACACGCCTGTGTAGTTTGGCCTTAGTTTGAGGATAGGCCTGTCTGAGAGTAGCACTGGTGATGCGAGAAAAGCTGTCTGCTTGGTGCAGGCAGTGCACAGGGCAGTAGTGTGGAACTGCAGGAGTAATTAGCGAATCGGGCCCCTAGCTCCCTGTGAAGTCCAGCCTTTGAAGGAGGGAGCTAAGACCGATCAGTGGCCCCTCTGATGTATGTTTGTGAATCTTTCAAGGGAGTGAGAGCTGCTAACGAGGCCTCATCTATTACCATTTGAGATGTAATTAGCGTTGTTGGAGAAATGGAGCAGGGCCAGGCAAGAGTGGCTCAATCTGGGCTCTGTGTGCCTCTGTGTCCCACAGGGCAGCAACAGCAGGAGGATGAAGCAAGCGAGTGGAAGGAGACTCCCTGGAGAGGGGACAGGGCCTCAGTAGCCCTGACACACAGGCCAGCCAGACACATAGCCACCATACTGGAGCACAGGGGTGTGTAAAGGCTGGCAGAACCAGGCTCTTTGTTGGAGAAGAAAGGGGACCCCAAAACAAGCATATGCATATGCTTCTCAGCCTCAATTAATCTGTTGAATTATCAGATGCTGTGCTTACTAGTCAAAGTTTATGGTTTTTAAACCGTAAACCTTTTTTTTTACTTTTTAACGTTTTTGGGGTCTTTAAGTTAAATCATATCTTGAAGAGAGTATGGCACATCATGTGTATGATGGTTTTGCCTCCACAGCAATGAAGAATTCTGATAACCTCCCCAGAGGGACAATGAGATGACCGTCTTTCTCTCCCTCTCTATCTTTGTCACACCACACCCTGCACCTCCAGTTCTCAGTCATGCTATTCACACCAGCAATTCACTATAGCCTCCTCCAGTGTCCATGACTTTCTATATGTGTGTGTGCTTGGAGGGTCTGAAGTGAAAGATTAGTGGGGATTCTAAGTGGCAGCCTATCTCTGCCTCTCAGGTTACAGTGGGGTCAGGTCAGGTGTGAGTCTTGCTCTGTTAACTGTTTTAGTCGACCTTTAACCCCTTAGGGTTCAGCTGCCTGAGCCCCTGGGTATCTGGAAGGGCCATGAGGGTCATGACTGTTTTCACTGAACATCAACTGTGATTTAGTGGAAACTAATGAGCCATTAGTCTTCATCAGGACTCACTCTCCATACGTACCACCTACAAATTACACAGTGGAGGTAAATGCTACATGGTGAAGTCACCTGCTGAACACATCACTTTTATCTCAAGCCTTCTGTCTAAACACATAAGTCTGAGATGACTAAGACTCACTGACAGCTGGTGAAAACTTAAGAGACCAAAACATGGACCTTCCGTAGTGCAGTCACCTCTCTGGAGAGTGGTGGTGTAACTGGAGTGCGAAGCAATGAGTACTCAGTAGAGACAGTAATCTGTGTCAGGCCAAGACATTTTTTGTCTTTTTCCCTCACCTTCCTCTACCCAGTAAGGCTGTTGTACTAGGGCATTAAGCAGTGCTGCTTGCATCAGTATACAGCATGGAGACGGTGAATCAATGGAGCCTGGAAGACTTTCCACTCTCTCTGTGTCACAGCCCCACTATTAATGAGCAGAAACCAGGGCCTGTCCACTCCCCTCGTGGCCAAATGCTAAATTACCAGCCGTGAATCAACGCAGCATTCATGGGCAACCGCAAATTGAAGTGGCTAAATCTGCAAGGACAACCAGACCTTGTATAAACAAGAGGATCATAGGGTAGGCTGAGAATGAGTCCAGAGGAATCCAATAACTATATAAATTAACAGAGAAAATAGGTATAGTATAAAAGGAAATGTGGCTTCCTCCAGTTCTCAGTGGGCATATTTGGTCTGGTGTGAGCGTTAAGATCAATGGTAGGCTCGTATAAATGCCAGCCAAGCACCTGGCTAGGCACTCATTCTCATCAGAGCACACAAACACAGCAAAAAAAACAAAAACAAGCCAGATATAAAAAGAGAAAAAAGAAGAGATAGAATAATATTACAACAGACCATATAAATGAGAGGCATTGTAACATAATAAATAGGTAAACAAACAGTAAAACTGAAGGCGAAAAGGCTTTTAAACATTTAAGCACAGCGGCGGGAGATGCCGCAGGATGACCTGTAATGGGAGAGAGGGGGAAGTGGAGGAGTGGTAAAAGCCTGATAAAATAAGAGACTGTAACCTCACTCCACTTAGCCGTCAGACAAAAAGATGCTTTAGGGAGTGCAGGAGCAATACCACTATAAAGTCATAACATGCTGTGCGCCTGCAGCTGCTTCCCTGCATACTGAAATGAATGAGTAAAAAACCCCTTTTCAATGAATGTTTACAGAAATAAAAGTTTAGTATGTGGGTTTGAAAGAGGAAAAGTAGTAAGAAGGCATGTCATATATTAGATGTCTAGAACATAAAGAGCAATGGGGAATGCCAACAGTGAGAGTAACAGTAAAGTATAAAGAACATCTGTGCAGTAATTGCAGAACCTTATAATCACAAGCTTGAGACTGCATTGACATTTATGTGCCAACACATCCTCATGCATGCATATCTCCCTTTAAGCGCATTTCTGAAAATCTTAAGGATGTGGCAATATAATGTCTTAGTGGCAAATACAGATGTTTATCCAAAGTTTTCTCTAAAATTATTGCAAAACTAAAATCAGGGAGTGTCTTTTTTGGCCACTTACATGAAGTACAATCTTTGAGGAGTGGATGGAGTCTGCCCCTGGCTCGAGAATGTGGCTAACCTCACTCCGAAAATCACTGTAACATGAGTAACAAAAAGGCATTGTCCCCACTGTGTCAGGCAATCAAATGGATTGGCTTACTGGAATTTGAGCAGCTAGTTTTTGAGTTGGTGCCAAATAGAGGCGTTTAGATAAAATAGAGAGCCACTGCTTGCCTGATTTAATGGGCGTATGACTTTGAGTACATGGCCCCATATGCTGTGGCTTAACCATACCTTTTTGATGGAGAGTATGGCTGTTCGTAGGTCATTGTGCTTCTGACAGTGTGTCAGTGTGTGTCAAACCTTAAACACTTCAAAATGGGCCTCCACTAAAAGTGCCTTGGGACCAGACTGCTCACCCTCCTTCCATCTCAGTAGTGACAGTCCACCACTGAGGGAGAGACAGTCTAATTTCACTGCTGGCTGATGTCCATTCAGCTTGAGTGATGAGGGAGTAGGCCCTTGCGAACCCGTATGCGCACACATGTACGCTCACATGGCCAGAAATACACACCATAGCACATGCACACACCGAAAATGAGACTAAAACAGTAAACTCAAAGCAAGGTTGGCTGTGTTGACAGGCCCATTAACTGGCCTCTGCCTGCCATTTCAGTCTTGCCTCACACCCCCCAATTCCAGGGAAATATACTGGCCTGCAAAGCCCTACTGTATGCTCCAGTGCACCATTGCCCCTCCAAAACCATCGTTATCCAGTGCGCTGTCCTCTGCTCAGACCCCATTCCCCTCTTCATTATCATGCTGAAAACAAAACTACTTCAATGTAATAGATTGCCATCAGGTACTTCTCAAGGTAAGGCTTGATGACAATATGCATGGACCTCTCAGAGAAAGTTAGAGGCAATGAGTGAGACATGACCAGAGATGGGGGGCCCCTCTGGGGCTAGGGAGGCCTCTACCGTGATAGACCCTGATGAAGACAAATGGACAGGACCAATATGGCCTCCATGTGGTGGGATATCATCTACAGGAACACGGGGGTCTGGGATGGCTGGTTGGATGATGGACACCGAGCCTAATTGGTGACCTGAAGGGTTAGAGGTGGGGTGTGGAGGCCTCTCCACTCACTGAGTGGCACGAGTGTCAATCTATCCTGAGCAGGGGTCATAGATCAAGTGATCTGCTGGGGAAGAGTTGAAAGGACAGGGATGCAAGTCTGAGACAAGGCCTAAGACAACCACAAATTAAACACAACAGCATCCTTTTGACACAAAGAATAGTTGTGTAGATGTACATTTTGGAACGCTTCGGACAAGTGTTTGAGGCTTGTGTTTAGAGCAGGAAAAGTGATGTTGATACAAGAGAGGACAATCTTTGTGTGTGGTCTGCCTGGTTGGTTCAGCAGTGAATATTGTACAATGCGCCCAGAGAAAAATAAAAAAAAAAGATATCTTGTTGAACACTAATCCGAGTCAGGATTTGAACATTGCCCTCTGTGTTCAGTTCTTTTGCAGCAGCTGGAGGGAAATCGATCACGCGCCTGAATTAATACTTAATCATAGCACCCCAGATGCTCTTAGCTGAGGCCTGTGTCCACTGCTGAGCAAACATGGGCAGCACAAAGAAGGAGGCTAGGGCATAGGCAAAGGGCTGAAGCAAAGTGGATTACAGAGTAGACTATATTTCTTTACTGTCAACCTGAACAAACAGAAATACATCACCACGCATGAATGAACAAGTGCACACATACTCAGATCACCATCACCACCACTAGCTGTCATGATCACATGGACAGACAGCCATAGTCTGAACAAAAAGGGTCCAAATCAGCTACATTTGCCAGTGAGCTGACCAGACTATCTGATATTTCATCTCCTTGTCATTTAAAGTCTATTTCCATCCAAGAAAATTGTGTACTAACTCTTGGTGTATCATATTTGTTGAGAAAATGTGACGCTGGGCCTTAATAGACAGCACAAAGGCTGATAATAATCCCGTGAAGAGGAATGTCAACACGTTTCCCCATACCACAATACTAAAGTGACACTACAAAAGCTGATGTGAATGTAAATGGCTCCAGTGTCCATGCTACCACTGGAGAGCTTCCTCACAAGTCTATTCAGACATTAAACTGCAGCGCCACTGTGCATGAGGGGCTTTCACCAGTGACTGACATGTCTAATCACACTAGCCTCTGATTGGAGAAGAATGAGACAGAGATAGCCATTAAGTGAATCCATGTGAAAAATGGTTTTAAACCCTGTTATTTGCTACCAAGGCAACAGATAGAAACACATTTATTGTTGTGTCTGACTATAGACAAAAAAAATGGTTGGCCAAGGACTGTCCCTAGTATGCAACACATGACAAAGCCGATGAATACTTTCCTTTTTGAAAACCTTTTCAAAAGCCACTGTGAGAGTAAATAGGGCCCAAATTAACAATTAAATCCATTTCTTTTATTTTTGACAGAATTCTTAGTCATCAGTCACTCACTAAAATCTGCACACTTTGTCTAACCAGCAATTAAGTACAGTAACAATTTGAAACATTATACACATACACACACACACACACACACACACACACACATATATATATATATATATATATATATATATACACACACACACATACATACACACATTCAGAATTATGATTGACTCTCTACTCAGCAAATACTTCATTAATCATTTCCATATCAATCTGGAATATTTTTTTGTCTTTGACTTGAAGTTTTTGTGAGTGTTAGAAATTATGTATGCAGAAATTATATATGCAGAAGTAACAAACTGTGCTATGACAGGCTTCACTCTGCTCCAGGAAGAGGTATAAAGTAATACCGCATTTACTGAGAAAACAAAGAAACAAAAGAAAAATGAGACGGACAACAAACCCATGTGAATCAAAAAGGCTTTAGGGGCTTTATCTGGCGGCACCATGTGGGAATGATAATGACCATCTTGGATCCAAAAGGACAACCATTCATCTTAACCCTGGTCTGCCTGGCAAAACTCATAATCCCCCTAACACCCACGACCCACCACTAGACAGACAGCAGGAGAAAAAATGGCACTTTGAAGGCGCGGGATAAGACAAAACAATACCCATTTCTCCCCGCTCTCTTTAGACTCAGCATGATTATTTAACATTCCCTGGAATACGCTCCATCTGCCAGCCGGCATTAATTCCTTCTTTTACCAAATCTTCACCTTTACGCCTCTGAGATTATGTCACTCCCTCTGCCACCCCCATCCACCCCTCCCTCTCTTTTACTCTCTTAACTGGTCCTTCAATCAGACTAATACCTTTTCCCTAGTGATGAATCATTTTATTCATCTCCATTCTTTTATTCCCTCGCTCTGCAGCCACACTAGCATCAACTGCTCTTTTCTCTTTAAACATCCTCTATCCATCATAGCAGGAAGCCTGGTCTGAGCCCCCCCATGCTCCAACTGTCCTCCTCTCTAATCCAGCTTTTCCTCCTTCCTCCCTTATACCGGCCATCAGGATGAAGGATGGTGAAGGTTAGATGGCTCCATTTTCACCCCCTGGCTTTTGACCCCCTCCCCACTTGCCCCAGGTGACATTACTAAATACTGCTGTCTCAGGGGGAGTGAATAGTCTCTTCATTTATTTGGAAAAGAGTCTTAACCTCCCTTGTTTTGCTGGTTTAGTGTGAAAGCTCCACATTTGTTTCACGTTTGAACATGTGTCAAATTTTGCATGTCTTTTTCTGTATTTGCAGCACAAAACTCAAACTGGATATTTTAAAGCATACAAAGTTTGTAGTCTTTTATTTAGTAAGTAAGTGTCATAACCCTGAGGCATGTGAAATACATTCAAAGCCAATACATAATTTTCTTAGTGCACTGTAGTTCCTCTCATCTTAATCCCTAAAAAGTTGTACTATTCATGAGTGAACCCATGCCAGTCAGAAATAGGATTTCAGTTCCTATGTCTTTCTGAAAGGACTGACAGCCCCAGGGTCAGTGCTCGTTGAGTCAACCTTTGGTCTTTCCAAAAAGAATACAGCACAGCAAGTAACTGAAAAAGATCCCCAAGCATCTAATGGATCAAAGAGCACTGAATTCATGACCCAGATGACTCCACTATCATCAGTGAGTCACTAAGTTGAAAATAGAAAAAACATTTTTTTTTTTTTTAAAAACAGGACCGCAAGAGGGAAGAAAAAAAAAAAGAAGTCAAGAGTGATTGACAGTTCCAAATAAAGAAGCTGTGAAGCCACTGAGAACAGAATAAAGACTGAAACAGTCCTAACTGCGTGGTAAATCTGATTAAGCTTCAGAGCAAGGATGACAAGCAAGGTTAAGTGACTGAGTAAGTGAATAAATAAAGGAGAAAAGATTGTGGTGGCCGCATGCCACAGCACCACGCAATTTGAGCAGCCTCGCGTGTGCACAAGCCAGGTTGCTACAGGCTGAGTTTTCACACTCAGCGCAACTCTGGCTGCGTTCTGTGCCGGTGAGCTAATTAGACCTTGGCGAGCTTGGGACTGGTAGGCTGGAAGATGAGGTGAGTCACTGGGGAGGGAGATGGAGACGATAGCCTCTGTTTTTCACCTGGAGCCCTCTCACACCGAGGGAAGTAGTTGTTTACACCACAGACTGTAAATGAGAAATGGCCCCGAAAGGAGGAGTAAATGTGGCGGAGAAAATAGTTGAGCTGTGGCTGTTAAAGCGACTGTGCATGCTCCCTTTCTCTTTCTCTCCTCTTCTATGGTTCCCTCTTGGGCAAACACATAAACGCATGCCTAGCCCCGTCCTGTGCCACCAGAAACACCCAGCTGTCCGCTCTCTGCCCCCATGTTAATCCAGGCCCACCGAGTCCACTCCCTCCCCCGCTGAAGTAACCCAATAATGCTGTGTGTACTTAAACAGAAGTGTTGGCAGGCCTCCTCCAGTCCCAATCTCCTCTCATTGCCAACAAACACACAGAGCTCTCTTTCAACAGTTCTCTGCCGAACTCAAATTCTCCTGAGAGTCGGTGTTAAAACAAACACTCCCCACAATGCAGCTTACTTTAAAGGAAGAAGGAAAAAAGAACTGATGATTGCCCTTCACTCTTATGGCATTATTAGGTGCTATCTTATAATTAATTGAATTGTGGTCTTGTTGGTACATGAGGGTTCTTGGCTGCTGAGCTTTCTCATTAGCTACGCAAGATTCTGGCCCTAACCTAATGAACAATAATAATACTTGCCAGTTGAAATGTGTTACAGAGATGAAACCTGATGGCCTCTGCTGGTAATTGGGCTCCCTTCCACTCATTAAGGGAGGAAAGCAATAAAAAGCAATAACACTCTCAAAGTGCCATCAGAGGAGGAATGTGGCACTTTCTTTTTGACAATTCATCAAGAGTGAAGCCCTGCCTATTAGCTGAATGAGAGCCCAGGGCCAAATAAACATCTCCCTCTCTGCTCAGACTGTTTGATGGGTAAACAGTCTTTGATGTGCTCACTGCCAGACACTGACATTCTATGTGGACATGACCATCAGGGCAAAGAAAAGACCATGGGAGAACTTCTAGTGTAGTTAACTATTACAGAAATATGGCAATTCAAGGTCTGCAGTGTTTATTCAAACTATTCTGGTGATTCCACTTTGTGTGTTCTGCTTACCCTACAGGTTAAACTTTGTAAACAAAATAAGGAAGTGTGTCGAGTCAGAAGGAAGATTAAGGAAAATCCTAGGCTTAAGGCATGACTGCGTTTCCCTATAGGTAAGAGAGAAAAAAAATACAATCTGTGTGTTGAAGTGTGTTCAAGTATTTTCCACACATAGGGACTTTTAGCTCCATTCATCACTCAATTTCTCTCAACAGTGCTGCTCATCGTAATTTGTTTTCACAGCAATTGACATGGGGAAGCTGTCTTGCACTGTAATACAAATTCAAATAAACAATTACCTCTGACTGGCTCAGGCAACAATTTGAGGAATGTTACTCCCTGCATTGTGTGTTTCAGCTTGCCTCCTCACTAAAGCCTGTGGCTTTCAAGCAGTGAGGGGAAAGGATATAAGCCAAGAGTGACACACAAGTCATCCACAGGTCTCATTCCACCAGAGTTCTCTGTCTGGTCCTGACAGGGTTAGCAAGCAGGCAGTTCAGAGTTCCACTGCAGCTTGGCTGGGGAGATAAAATCTGACTAAATCTCATACCCTCTCATGCCCCCTCCGACCGCCGAGTCAGACAGGAACGAGGAATCAAAGCTAGAGGAAACACAGGCGATATTAGCCTGGGAATTCCAAGCTACTTTTGCAAAGTTTTCAGGTTTTATTCCAACAGTAAAAGCTTTGGATTGGCAGAGATGACAATGAAGAATATGGTTGAACTGCTATAAGTCATCTCAGGGGGAGATTTCTAAAGCATTAAGGAGTGGGGAATGTAACATGGAGAAGCAATGAATAATAATAATAATAAATCTGGTAATAAATCTCTTTCGTACCTATTTCTGGGTGCTGCATCAACACTCTGCATCTTGTTAAATCCACTGATGCACATATGCACATTTGGTTAGACTGTGTTGGTTTGCAAATATACATTCAATGCAGAACTTGACAATATGTCAATGATTAAGTTTCCATAGCCCTTAACTTTAACAAATTATGATGGAAAATTTGCAAATAAATGAACACGCTGTATACTATTAGATTACTACCAATAGTGCTATTAGTATAGGCTAAATGGATAGTTTTGGTTGGTGGAGCATTACCTTTTATTTAGTTCTTAATTCACTGTGTAACAAACATGCAAATCAAGTCAGGGCAGGGGCAATTTTTCAATTCGCATACCTGCAGTGTAATTTAAATACTGTGTGCATGTCTACCAAGCAACACACTTTATGAAAAGCTGTTCAGAGTGCGATTTCACACGGTAGCTGTCGGTTTAGTCAGCACTGGTACAGCATGACCCCTGACTCTCCGAGGTCCCTGTTCCAGATTTATGAACAAATAACCACACAGCTTGGAACTAGGCCGACACATTTCAATGATATCATATGTAATATATATTTGAAATCCGAATGAACCAGTTCAAATGCAGTAAAAGTCTTTTGCCAAGAATCTATCCCAATTCTGCGTGCAAAATGCAAATGCTAAAATGCTCTCCAAATACAAACATTCACAGTAATAAACCCACAGCAGAGTTAAATCTTTCAAAAGTTCAGGCTTGGAGAGTCCCTGCTGACAGGCTTGGATAGTTTCACTGAAATACGGGGTGTCAGCCTGTTCAGAAAGTCACAGAAAAGGAGTTCTAATGTTCTACAGACAACCTCATCTGCTCTTCCAATAATCACAACAGAGCAGATGAAACATGCCATGTTTATGGATGGTCATTTCCTCTCTCTTTTTCTCACTCACTCTGGTTTTGTCATCAAGCGCCCCTGGAGAAAAGTTAAAAAAGAAAAGGCCAGACTACATGAAGCCCATTTTCTGTTGTGCACAACTACAGAAAAAAACCCCAGCATTGTTTGAATTCTATTCTTTCTGTTTTGTTGTTGCTGTTTTTGTTTGTACCTGAGTGCAGTATTAGTATATTAATCGTATTTTGGATGCTTTTCATTGTATAGTCAAGGTTTAGGGTTAACCAGCATTCCTGAAACTGACAGTGATTCAGTGTCGTGTTCAAGTACGCCTGAGCTGGTTTCCTGACTCATCAACTTCCCCATCATGTTTCTGCCGTCTTTATCAGTAAACTGCCAGCATACAATCTGTGCAGGATTGAGACACTTTGTATATGCTTCACTGCTGCCTGCTGACTAGAGCCACATGCTCTGGAAAACTTGCCTAGCTGAAGTTTTGTATTATATACGTGTAATAATTATAAAAATGTGCTCAGTGAATCAGCAGGATTGCAACCGAATCAAAGAGCTCTCCATATGGAGGGGGCATGTGTTCATTTCTCTACTACTGTACTAGTCCACAGAGATTCACAATATATGTCACTCTCTGTCATTATTTTTGTCGAAGGCTTTGTCTGCTCTCTGCGTTGGAATTGGAACAAAGGAGGCCCTCACTAACTGCTATCTAAATGTGGTTCAACAAGATGGAGTCTGTCTGGATCACCTCCCTTTTCCCCTGACAGTAACCCCAGGGAGATAACACCAAACTAGGAGGAACGTTTGCTGGTAAGAAATGGAGACACAGAGACAGCGAGGAGTGTGATACTCGACATGTGGACCAGACAGAGGAGACCTTTATTTGCCTCCCTACAAAAAGTGGGAGTGAAATCGACTGGAAGTGAAGCGTAGGTGGAAGAAAGCCAAACAAAGAGTAATACATTCATGGGAAACACAAAGAGCCAGCCCAAACTCCAAATAATTGTGTGGAGAGGAAGAATCTGCTAAAATTGTGTCAAGAATAATGGAAAAAAACTGAGTAGAGGAACTTATTCCTCTGTGGGAGTGATGTATGTTTTATGGCTATAGAGGGGTTGGTGACCCTGCCCTTGGCCTCTCTGGGACCACAGATACAGACTGAACCAGCTGTGGAGGGTGGGAGGACGACTGCAGATGAAAGTTTAACAGCCCTCCCAAGGCCTGTATACCTCCACCCCCCCGATGGAGCTACATGTACGGAAGGCGGGCCTCTTTCTGATCTCCGCTCAGGGTCTCGCTGGGGCTCATCAAACTGCTCAGCTGCTCCTCACTTTGGGAGCCCATCTGGTGCCAAGCAACCCGTACGAAGGAACTGAGGGAACACCAGCAACTTGCTGCAGTGCCCTCCCATACATACACACACATGTATTTGTACAAGTGCACCATTCCAGATAACCTCACTCCACATCCGCTCCAATTTCTTCCTTTAATTTAAGCCAATTAAGCTGATTTTCTAGATTTTATTTTCTCTTCAGCGTCTCGCTCTCGCTCCCTCTGCACTCACCAGGATCCCAGCTGGGCTTAAACACACACAGACGGGTCTTCAGAACAAATATTAACTGCTCCGCCTGGGACGACTGGGTAGGATCGTTGTTTAAGTGTGTAATTATTTGGGAGGCATGAGAACATATGTTGAAAATCCTGTTAAAGGCATTAGTTCTAAACCAAGTGATTGCTCTTCTTAGCCTTTTGCTAGCTGTCATGATGTTTGAATCTCTACCAAAAAGTATGTCTTCTTTCTGTCTGTGTTGCACAACAACAAAATGTGAATGTGATTTCTATACTCTGAGCTAAAATGTTTATCTATACTGTGTTGATGCTTCACTTACCTGTGGAGGAGAAGGCCATAGTTGAGAAGCATACAGCAGGAGACAAAAGGATTGTCAGGAACAGACATGGAAAAAAAAAGAAAACAGCTGGTTAATAGAGGCAAACACAGAGCAACAGCAATCTTCAGTAAAAAAGAAAGCGATGTAAACCTTGCATTTCACATAGGTCTAAGAGGAACTATCTGTGACCTGGGGTTACTGTTAGAAACCAGTCTGAGACCACTATCATATTCCCTACCCCACTCCTATATGCCCTCTGCATCTCCCCCCCACCCCTGCATCACCCCATCCTCCCAGCTTTCCTTCTGACATCTGCTAATCCCTAGACCTCTGACCCAAGGAAATTTACTCTCTCAACCTTGACCATTTTCTTTCTCTTTTCGCTCTTTATGCCTGGCGGATCACCATTATCCATTATCATTCCATTGTCTGAGGCCAAGAAAAACAATTTAAATTCCCGTGAACTGACATTCACTTGCAGGCTAAAGGCAATGGGTATATAACGGGATGTGGGGCGAAATGTGTTGCGTGTCTGTGCTGCCATAGACTGACTGTGTGATTTTCACCAAACACAGTAATCAGCTATGTGCGGTGCCTTTGGCCTACCAGAAAAGGCCTATTTATTATATATTTTATGGTTGTCAAAGAAATCTTCCACACCTTTCAGCATACATTTGTGGCAATTACATTTTACTTAATACTTACAGACAGCAGGAATTTTCATATAAATAATAAACCAAGATGTTCCTTATACTGCATATTAACTCTGGCCAGGCTGGGTGCTAGTAAAGAGTGTAAAATTTGGGGAGACACCCGTTAACAGCAAAATGTCTGGATATTTCTATAATTTTCCACTAACTCAAGGATCGACATGCAGATTCTTTACCACATAATCAACCACATTTAAGACTAAGGATTGTATCTTTTCTTGGGTGTCAAGTTGAACACATGATAGAAATACCAAACGGAAAGACAGGGGAACGGGCAAAAGAGACGTTTTCAGTCTAAAAATGTGACAGCTGTCAATGACCTAAAAATGTCACAGTAATCAAGAAATATTTGTCAAGTGAAAGCATTACACCTGCAGCCCCAAGTGGAAATTGCAGCTGAAGGAATGATAACCTATTATACTTTATTCTTTCCATTGAAATCTTGAACCATTAACTAACACTGATTGCTACATAAACGCTGGTGTGATAAAATGGTAAGAAGACAATCAGAAGTAGTTTTCCACATGAAAAGACATAAATGCAAAGACAGGCACTAAGCCACGTGCTAACTCACTGGACTGTGCCAAGAACAGACTTTGACATTAAACTACACATATCAGTGTAGTATGCTTGTATGGGGCCTGCATTTGCTCAGTGGTGTTTGGCATAAAATGTGACAACATGATTTGAAATAGCAGCTTGTTTCCATATTGACTGTAAATGCTAAGGATAAATTATGTTGTGATAAGCCTACAGTTTCTCAGAATCTATCAGGTTTTCCCCATAATTCACGATACACTTTCAATTGCATGTCTGAGACTTAAAGGGTCATTGTCACTAAAATTGACAAACTGAGAGTTACATTACAGTATGATAGGTGGAAGTACAATTTAAGAACAAAATTTTCATCAAGTAAGCTTAAAAAAGTCGTCCTTGGTTTTTTCCCCCGTAATGAGTAAAACATTGCGTGATTGAAATTTTCAGTTAAGAATGTAAGGAAAGTCCTGCTATTCTAGTCTGTCCGATAAAAAGTCAAGAAGTCAATATGACCTTAGCAAATTTGGCAGCATTTAACTTGTTTAACAAGCCACCAATTTTACAAGAAGCAACACATCACACCAACTTGGATGCATTTACAAAACTAGTTAAAAGTTTATAACTTCCTTAACTGCAAGCAGCAGCATCAAGCCTCCACTCCCTCCAGCACAGAACCCAGACTCCCTCATGAAGACTTGATCTGACCAGCTCAGAGGAACATCAGGATGATCCTGTTGTTGATCTGATGTTGATCTGGCTGCGTTGGCACTCATCCAACTGTGTGGACTCTGACCCCTGGGGCAGGGAGGCCCTTATACACCCCACTGTTCCTGCCGCCCCAGGATCCTGGCACCACATGGCACACTCCCACATTTATTATTCATCTACTTCATTACCCTCCACAGCCGTTTACCTTCTCACTGCAGCCCTGATGCTGTGACCCTGGGGTGGACATTATGCTCCTCTTCAACAGAAAGAAGGGAAAGAAAGATGAAAACAGAGGGGTACCACCCCAGTGTCATTTCATTCATCTCTTCTTTCTCTGAGCACAGAGAACTAAAGTGAACAGAAGCTGCGGACTGAAGTCGAGTACTGCAGAGAAGTGGATTTGTGTGGAGATTGCCAAGAGGACACTGGCCTCATCTATCTTAGGTCAGCATGCTAAGCGCTTAGAGAAGCTCGGTCATTCCTAAGTAAGGATATCCAATCAATTCCAATAGCCCCCAGGGCAGTCACCATCCCAGGACCCCATGAAAGCACTTTCTTCCTGCCTCCCAACGCCCAGAAGCAGGCAGCTTATGTGTTCAGTTAATTGCTTGAGATATGACCCAGTGTGGTTTGTGGGAGAGTATTTAAGGGTTAGTTGTTGTGCTCTGAGAGATATTCTCTGGCCCATAAACTAGAGATTAGCCTCACAATGGGAAGGTATACAGCACAACTTTCCTGTGGGACTAAGAAGATATGAGCCCTCCATTAGCACAGTAGGGCCAGCTGTGGATTTACAGTCTACTACTGATGTGCTATTTGCAGCTGTGTATGTGCGTGTGTGTTTATGTGTCTTTCTGTCTTCTTCTGAATGGAGTTCCGAATTTTAAGAGGTAGAAATGGACTATGTGTACTGGACAACTAGACAATACTACTTTGCCAACCTGCACATAACATTTCCTTACTGATGTCCTTGGATATCCTTTCATTAAAGTCCTTAAATAGATCTATTCCACACTTTCCTTTTTCTATATTCAAAACTCCAACATCATATCAAGTATATTTGGAAGTTACTGCCAACTCGCTTGGCTGAAAGAGCAGAACGAGAACAAAATTAGAAAATTACAGACTTCAAAGGAAATAAGATGCCACTTTTTATAATTACATTTATTTTTCAATCTTGATTATTATTCCCCTTTTCGCATGAGCCAACTGGTGGTGCACATGTTTATTTTGGACACCATAATAATAATTCAATGTGAGCGCTAACCAAGCCCCATAATGACTTCCCTTTTCTTTGCTGTTATTTCTGTGCCACTGGCTTGTGCCAGGATGCTACAAGGCTGAGGTGACCACAGAGGAGTAACTCTGGTCTAGTTGTGGTTCTTGGACGAGGCTGGGAGTCCATTTCAGATCCAAGAAAAAAAACCAAACTCCTTTGCACTGGAATTGTGGAATTGTAGAAACATTGTACTCCAAACTAACAGTGTAATTTTCACAATGAAGAAACAGACCAACAAGTGCAGCAATGTATACACATACACATACATTTTATATGATTCGTCCCACTCTCTCTGTGTTCTTTGCACCATATATACAGTATCTAGTGTGTAAATCTGCCTCTGTGCTGATCATTAGCACACACTTGAAATACATGTGCTAAAATAAGCAAAGTCTATCTCTATGTGATCAAAGCCTCTCTGCTGTGGTTAAAGCAAAGCAAACATCCAAGTGGAGCCCAGAGAAAGACACACAAAATGGGATGTTTATGCTTAAGTGAAAGACAGAGTGAGAGGCAGACAGATGGGGAGCAAAGAAGAAAAAAATAAAAATTACTTTTTAAAAAAAAAAATCACTTTTTATTGCTAATAAGACTCATTATGAATATATATACAGTAAAGAGCCAATCAGACATCAAACATAATAATTTGAGTGCACATATTATTAATGTGTACCCAGAAAAGATTAATTTGGCTGGTAAATCAGTTTTTGGAAGATTGCGTGATGGCCCGAATACTGTCAGAGTCTGCATGCTGTTCCTCATCCTTACGTCCAATAGCAGAAAGTATTTTTCATAATAGCATGGCCTAAATGCCTACGGCTGTGTAAAGGTCATAGGTGAGGAAATGCATAGGGATGAGAGTGGGCCCCTAATAATTGCAGGAATATACATTACTGCACAGCCAATCAATATGTACACATTGTTAATAGATCGATGTATGCTAGGATTGCCATTGACTGGTGCAGGAGCAGCTAAATGAATAGTGGAGGCATAAAAATCACCCATTGCTGCATACATCTCTCCTTGACAATTAAACTGATTACATCTTCTCTCTTTCGCATCTTAAACTGTCTCGCTCTAATATAAGTTAACTGGACAAAGAGGGAAGGTGTAATCTAACACATATTAATGCATGTTTCACAGTACACAGGCAATATAGAAAAAAACATCTTGTATAATTATCTTTTTTCCTAAGACACAGTGAGGTTTGGTTACGTAGACGTTCCTCAAACTCTATTAAAAAAAAAGATATAGTGTGTAGCCGTCCCGTGGTGATAAACCTGAACTTGTTGTGAGGTACAATGCCAGTCCTTGCTAAAACCCTTCAATTACCACCCCTGCCCCCAACAGGATGTATGGCTTTTGCAGACCATGAAGTAGAGATGGGCCGAATGAAACCCTCAACATGCAGTCACACTGGGTACAATTATAGACCACTACCCACTCATCTGCCATCTCAGCCCCACCCACGTATGCACAGGGGGTCATTACCTCTACCCTCACCATAAGGCTGCTGGCATCCAGTTGGCCATGCAGCATGAGCTGTGGTGCCTACACGTGGTGCAATTTGAGAGAAGCCATGTGCACTTTGAGAAACTGAAGCGGCATCATCTAACACCACAGCAAAATGTTCCAACAATTCTGCAGGCTGGACAGCCATTTAGATTAGAGGAGGGCAAGACTGCTGTTCACTTAACATCTCGTGAAGGAATATGAAGCTGTGCATGGTAAACTTCACCAGCAGAAAAGTGATGTCTAATCTATAATTTTGGATTAATTGAATGGTAATGAGCACTACTAAGAGGACAATAAAATGATCCATCTTGAACCAATGAGAAAACAAGACACAATCCCCCGTCATTCACTGTGTTTGGGTTTTCCTCCCCTTTTCCTTGGCTCCAGAAAGAACCTCCAGCTGTGTCTTGTGCCACCATATGCATGAAAAGGGGCCATCAAAGAACATATTTCTTTCATTCCAGGCAATTTCCCTAATCCCTGATGAGCTGCAGGGGAGAGGAAAACATTATGGATGTGGGTTAGCAGGTGGCAGAAAAGGGATTTTGTGGGTAGTGCACGAGTGTTCATGTTTCACTGAGTGCATGTGTGTGAACACATGTTTATTGGAATACATTTGCATTATTGCGAAGCTTTGTTAAATGACTGAACCTTTTTATTTTGTATTTCTCTTTATACTACTTTTTGTGTGTGTATATGCAAGCATGTGCGTGTGTGTGTGGATATTTGGATATTAGCCTGACACACAGGTCTCTGTCCCCCAGGAGAGGGGACTGAGGAGCCTTGAAGTAGCTCCCAAGGATTAGTTTATCCAATCTTCTACTAATCGCTGATAAATTCTTTCCACTGGTGAGTTCTGCTCAAGATCCCTCTCTCTTAAGAGTCCTCTCACTTCAGCTGAAAGAGAGAAGGCAGAGGAAAAATGCTAAGACGCGTGCTTCCTTTCTTAAACAAACTTTGAAAAATCCAAACACTGGCTACTGCTCCCTCTAGTTAAGGTACAATTGCCATTGTTTCTCCAAGCACTACAGCAGGTGATGGTCCAGTGACTAGTGGCCTTTCTCTCATATTTCAGGTCAGGGCACAGCAGGGGGGAATACCCTCCAGAAAGCAGTCAGTCCAATTTCCCCACGTCACCACCAGCTAGCTCCTGACAGCTCTGAGATGTGGGCTGCAATAACGAGGAACAGCAGCCCACAATGTCAGCATTTTCTTCTTGGTGTTTGGACAAACCTCTAGGCTCTGGTAGGAGGCGGGGGCTGTGGGGGCTGCGGGGGCAAAGATGGGGTGCCAAGGGTGGGCTTGTTACCATTTAATAAGAGTCATTGTGGGGCATTATGTCAACTGCACAAGCAGACTGCAATTTCTGTGCCATGCATCTCCTGTCCTTTCATTGTTTATGTTTAGGAAACAGGGTGCACATTTTTTTTTTCCATTCTTTATTTACGCACGGAAGGTAAATTGCTGTGTTTTTTCAGCACCTCTCTGCTTCACATTTACACTGTTACATTCACACATGGAAACTGCCCAGTCTGCTGCTGCTAGCCACCAAGAAAACGCACAGCTTTTTTACTGAATATTGCTCATTTACTTTCTATACACATATTTCTAGAAACCCATGGGAGTCAAATTGGGATCCCAAGCTGAATTCCCTTGGTTTTGAGATTTATGAGTACGTGTGTAGACATAGCAACCATATCTCGAATTCCACTGAGTCTATGCAAGGAGCGTGGGATGAGATTGGGTAGGTGGAGTGTACAGGTAAAGGACAGCTATTACATTAAACACAAAATGGTCTTTCAAAGGATGTCAGACATAGAGGAGAACTGTATTGACTATATTGCAGCAAAACATACACATATGTACATGTAAGAGAACAGCAATCAAAAGTGGCCTTTCAACAAACCTCTTCCTCTGCTCCACTATTGGAACACTAGATACAAGGGAGTTTCCATTACTTTCTGGCAAAAGATCTTGGCACTAACAATAAACGGGGGGAGGAGAAGGGGGAGTAGAAAAAACTGTGAAATCTGACTGGCTGACTTCCAAGTCTCCTATTCTTCTTTTTATCTGAACTCTGCCCTCACACTCTGCCTGGCTGCCAGCCAGAGAGACTGTTTTATTATTCCTGCACTTTTTTCCACATCTCTGCATACTCTTCCTCCTCCTGCATTCTCTTTGATTCTTGTCTAATGCTGTATGCTACTGTTCTCTGCAGCAATCTTCTATTCCCTTTAACACACCTCCCACAACAAATGGTACACCATTAGTCATTCAGTTTATGAATATATACAAAATGTATCTTCCAACCTGCACTCATATCTATAACTATTAAACTAGTTAGAACAGTATATGTGGCATTTCCCTCTATGTAATAACAGAGCCATTAAACATCTGACAGGGGAAGGTTAAACAAATTGTATCCTGCTTGATGGATTGGTTCAATTTGCACTGCCTAAGTCTTCACTTGTATATGAGGACGATCCCAAGAGTAGGACAGCTGAGCAGCTGGGGGTGCTTAAAGAGCACTTTTTCACTCACTGCCAGTTTCCCCTGTCAGTGTACTATGAAAAAAGCCAATGATTTATGAAGTAAACAAATTTGAAAATGAGCACACACCACTTTAACATGCCACACCACAAACCTGCTGATGAGAGACAAAAAGAGCAGAACGTGCAGAGCACAGCCTGCTGGCTCAACCCATAGACACATACACTTCTGTCACCAGGGGTCCAAAGCTTCTGTGTACCATGTAATTCTCCATTATGAAGATGATGTTAATTCAAGCTTGAGACAAAGACCTCATCCCACCAGTCTGGTATAGGTGCCAAGACACAATGATCACTGAATGCAGGTGTTAAAATAAGAGATTATTTAAATTGGTTCAGGTAATCATACTAGCATATCACAGAAAGAATGAGAGGATGATGATTAAACAAAAGCATAATGTCTGAAGCATACATCATCCCTGTTAAGCAGATTGGATTGCATCTATCTTGTTTTCAATTTTTTGTATTTTTCAAACACATATCATGCTGGCATTCCAGCAGGAGGAGAATGAGTGAGGAGCAGGAGATTGACTGGTGTATGGTGGTGATGGGTGGGAGGGTGAGGCTGGAGTGGGGTGGCAAGAATATCAGTTCCGTTCTTCCCCTGAGGGCCCAAGATATGTGGAAGCAGCGGGAGGGGAAAGCAGGTACATGGGAATTCAGGAATCGTTGCATATGCATGATACTCAGACTTATACAGCAAGCTACAGCTTGAGGAAAAATAATGCTCAAGAGGGATGGCAAGTGGTGCATATGAAGGATTGGAGTGGAGGCAAATTGTAGCCTTTTGACCCCAGCCTAGGCTTTACACTATCTTGCTTTCTAGTCTAACGACAATTTTAGGGCTAACCAACATCAACATCAAGATGCTAGCCACCTCAGTACTCCTGAGTCGTCCCTTGTCAACACTGGAACTAATGTGCTTGAACAAGACATCTAATGGTTCCTGCAAATATCAAAGGCCTGCCCCTTGAAAGGCCTTTTCTGACAGGGGCCCCCCCGGCAAAAACATGGGGAGACAACAGGATTGGGGGCTCCCTGTGTGTTTAGATCATAGCACAATCACACAGGGAACACAATAGCCTCCTATCATGACAAGAGCCAAAATGAGACTACACAGACCCCACATTGAGATCAGTGCAGGATATTGTAGAGTGTAGTTTTCCCACTTCCATTTGAAAGAGTTGTCTTGGAGCACAACAGCTGACGGATTGATTTTTATTTTTAGAGGAGTGTAATATGTTTTGATTTTTTGTTTTTTTTCTCACTGATAATTCCTCTCAGAAACTATACTGAGTTGTACTTTATACTCGTCAGAATCTAGACAGGATGACTGAAGCAGAGAGAAGACAGAGAGATTTATTATAAAATATCAAACAGCTGAAAAAAAAAGTATAGAAAAAAGAAAGACAGAATGTCTCTTCTTCCCCACTAGGCAGTGTAATAACCTTTTAAATCATGTTTGACATTTTTAAGTTGGCAGTGTGAGATTCTGGCAATATCTATGCTCTGATATTAAAACCGGTTACTGGCGGTAATCTCATTGCTTTGTTTGATGATTTGCAATATGACACCCATCCCCCTCGTCCTCAGCCAACAAATAGCCTCCCTCTTTACCCCTGGAGACCATCCTTTCCCGCCCAGATTTGCCCTTGCCCTGACACTGGTTGCTAATGGCGCCGCTGTCAAGGGAAGGCCAGTGGTCACAACTGAACAAGGAGACTCATCTGTTGTACTTCTTTTGGGTATGCACATGCTTTATTGTCAAAATGGACAAGATGAGGCCTCTTTTTCCGTGTACAAAACAGTGCAGTGATTGAAGGGCCGTCCCTTTCTAACAGCTGCTAGACCTGACTGCTGGCGTGACTAACTGTCCGTTTGAGTGTCTGGTCAGAAGAGTACATGTACACTGATCACTCATGGAGCTGTACGATCAGCCACAGCATGGGATGAAAGCATACAGATAAATATCTGATCAAAACAGTGTCAAACATTCATGCACTTGTATTTGACATACTGCCAGTCTGCACTGATTGAGTGTCACAGCATTTCTGATTTATTTTTGCTCTTGATGAAGGTGAAATCAAATTAACTGTCAACACTTGGTTGGGGGACTGTAGCCACAGTGTGAAGTTTCCAATCTGGTAGCTGCTGCAGTGCAAGGGCAAACGTCAGGCCGTGTAGCAGGTGGGAGACCACAGCCCGAACTTAAAAAGGGACATGAGAGGGAAATAGGGAAGAGGTTGAGAGGCAACACAACAGGCTCATTAATTAGTGTAGCACAAACGTCTTCATAATGAGGCATAATCACCTGAGCATGGCAGCGACTATACGGCAACAGCCGTGCCGCCATACTGCCTGACTGGCCGTGAGTGGAGCAGGTACCACACGGGAGAAAGAGGGATGGTGATAGTAATGCAAAATGGAAAAGCAGGACAGTTTCTATGACTGAAATGTGTATGACAGCAGCCGGTCTGTGTTGTGTATGCGTCTATTCTCTGGTGGCATAGTTAGGTGTTGTACCTTGGATTACAGGCTGGTCTAATTGGCCCACTGGGCACCAGGGAAAGGACTGAGAACAGGGCTGCTGTGACAGCGATTTCCTCAGCAAATAAATCATCTAGTACCTGTCTTCAGCATACTGCTACATCTCAACACGTCTGTCATTAACGCCATTCCTGTTCAGCTCGAGAGACATATTTACTGGCATTGATTTGATTATGGTTATTATAGATGGAACCACTCTGCAGCACATGGTACACAAATCTACCTTGGGAGATCATGTGTACCAAGGTAGTTCATGCGTTCAGAGTATCATGTGCTTTGGTTGGTTTTTGATAACGGAAAGAGCCAAGAACCAATTAGGCTCTATGAAGAATATATTTGCATCTATAAATACAATAGAAAATGCACTGTATAGAGACAGGTAGCGTGTCTTGTTTTCTGGTAAACACAAAAAACCAGCAGTCCAACAGGCAGTTTCCACAGGTGTGTGTGTTGCCATACAGAGTCATTTGTGGTTAACTAGTGTGAAGCAGGAACAGGAGGAGACTTGTTCTACTCTGCCAGCATCCATTCTGCCTGTCCCTGAAAAGTGGCTATGGCAGGAGTAAGACCACAGGGATGTGCTGAGCTTCTCTCATCCCTAGACTGAACCCTCTCATCTATGCTAGGCAGATAGCTAAGCTTTAAAGAGAACATCCCCACTCCCTGCCACTTACTCATTTCCGGATTACGTGACTGTACAACCAGCAGCCCAATGCGTGGAACACAAGAAGGAGGGTCAACACATTATGTCATCAGAGGAAAAGCTGCCACGCACAGACGGAAACTGCAGTCCGCAACCTACCACTTAGTGAAGAGGCACGCTGAGATTTAGATTGGATGGGTTCAAATTATACCCAAGAGCTGGCAGCTTAGTTAGAGGGAGGATTAACATCTACTTCACGTCAAGAGCTTTCTGGTCGAAACATCCACAAGAACATACAAACACACGCATGCACACACACACATGCATTTACTTTAGTTATCCTAAACAGAATCAGTGCTGGGCCACTGGCAAACTGCCAACCATATTAAGACTAAAACCCATTTCGTAAACCCTCTAAAAAGATTTGGAATCCAGGCCAGAACATCCCAGGACTCCTTAGGAGCCTGGTGGATGGTACGGAGAGCAAGTGAGGTTAGAGGCATTGGTTACTCCTGACCTGAATTCAAATTTTATAGTTGTCAAATTAATGATTGCAAACAAAAAACAAAGTGTATTTATTTTTTCATAATGGATCAGGAATCAGTGAAGTTGATGAAAGCTAAGCTAAGTTAAGCTAAGCCGCATATACTCTGGTAGAGTCAAAATGAAAGCCTAATCTCCATGGAGAGCCTGATAGGGGTTAAAACAGTGAGCAGTAAAGCCTGGTAAACATCTTTGGCTTCTTCACTAATCAGCCCATGCCCTACCCCACCTCCTTCCGTCTTTCTCTCTCAGAGGAGCTGCCACTGCCTGGGCCACCATATTGTCATTAAAGACCATGGTGTAGCAAGGGAGCACAGGAAACCCCAGAGCCACATCTCAAGAGGCCCAACTGCTCCACTGAGGACCGTACTCAGTCCCAGCCACAGCACTGCTCACACAAAGGCACAAACAACCGAGGAGAAACACAGACTGCCAAGCAGACAGACATATGTGTGCACATTCATTATATGCATCT